>NC_048225.1:113476240-113518472 GCF_002007445.2 Ailuropoda melanoleuca
AAAGAGATTTCCCCTTGGAGTATGTATTTATCAATATTGAAAACCAATACATTTTTCCTCAAGGGCTTGCGCTAGTAAAAAGACATTTTGAAGCTTAAAAGGAACAATTTGAACTGTATATATCTGATGTCCAAACATTTATAACAACAATTTCTAATGTTTTGCAGGCAGAAAATCCTTTAGTCAGACTAAAATGAACCACAGTTTGGCAAGCTAATAGCCAGATTGTTTCTCCCTCAGATGTTTGTTTCGCAGCTGAGAAAGGACCAGGTTTCAGAGGCATTGTGATTCCGATAGAGAGCAATGTAGCAAAAGCTGAACGCTTTGTTTCATTCCCAACTGAATGCTTATTAAATATATGTTGAAAGTCATCCCAAGCTATCCTTAACTTGATTGGAATCCTCATTTGTAAGCACTCAGTGCAAATTTCTGTTCTAAGAGCCCCGCAATCTGCTCTTTTAGGCAGAATTTTCTTGATGAAAATATTTTCTATATCCTCCATAGGACTTTTTTTTAGGGAAGGGGGAGGGAAAAGTTAAACTTTGGCTTCCCGCAGTGAACTACATCTCATAATTTCTAAGCACATGAAGTGCTCCCTTCAACCAGTCTAAGATATAAAGAGTGTCACATCTTCTCAAAGAAACTTGCTATTTCTATTGTACCTTTTGTGTACCCACAGCTTTTTTGCTCTGTGTCTTACACATAATTTACGACTCCTGAAGTATATGGGTTGACCCCAGCATTTTGGCCCTGAGTGCATTTTGATCCTGAAGCTGTTCTTATTCTAGCCAGCATTCGAAAACTTGGCTGCCGACTTCCTGACATTGTCAGTGTGTGTGTCTCTATGTATTTCTTGATCATCTTCACTGCCTTCTTGGCTTCCTCTTTGTCTTTGCTTCTCTCTCTTCCAGATTCTGTTTCACAATATCGCTTACAATTTTCCCCTGGCAGAGCTGACTTCAGTCATTCATGAAAAGGCATAGTGAATATCACTGGTAGAAATAACCATGATAAAATAGAACCAACACAGCTAAAACTGCACAGGGTTAAATGTGATGGACAAATTAAACCTTCAATGAAAAATATACATCTTCAATTTTTTTAAAAAGATTTTATTTATTTATTTGAGAAAGAGCATGAGAGAGAGAGAGAGAGAGAGCACGAGCAGAGGGGAGAAGCAGAGGGAATGAGAGAGAAGCAGGGAGCCTGACCCAGGGCTCCATCCCAGGAGCCTGGGATCATGACCTGAGCCACAGGCAGACACTTACCCGACTAAGCCACCCAGTGCCCCACATCTTCAAATTTTAATCCTGGTAATATAGGCTTAGAAATAATGACCAGAAAATTATAATTGAGAACATTAAAATTAACGTATTTGATTGGCAAAATGAAAGAGCTTAATGAATTAGATCATTGTAAAAAATAAAATAAACTATTTGAAATGAAGTAAATGTCTTTATTTTTTTTAAATTTTTTTAAAAGATTTTATTTATTTATTCGACAGAGATAGAGACAGCCAGCGAGAGAAGGAACACAAGCAGGGGGAGTGGGAGAGGAAGAGGCAGGCTTATAGCAGAGGAGCCTGATGTGGGGCTCGATCCCATAACGCCAGGATCACGCCCTGAGCCGAAGGCAGACGCTTAACCGCTGTGCCACCCAGGCGCCCCGAAGTAAATGTCTTTAGAATGAAGTAAATTTCTGTGCCTGTCCCTAGCTTCCTATGGCTTAATGGCCATCTTGCCCATTTCTTGGCTTGCAGAAGGATCACCAGGATCTCGAATTTCTCACCACATGTGTTTACATGGCATTCTCCCCATATGTGTGTCTATGTCCAAATTTCCCCGTTTTATAAGGACACCAGTCATATTGGAGTAGGAGTGCCCCCTTCTCCAGTATGACATCATCTTGACTGAACTAATTATATCTGCAATGACTATTTCCAAATAAGGTCATATTCTGAAATAGTAGGCTAAGACTTCAACACATAGATTTGGGGAGGAAACCATTCAGTTCATAAAAGTGTGCTTAAAAAATAGGTTATCAACAAAAATTTATCCTTATTTGTGTTCTGGATTGCTGTTTAAAAGATTGGGGGGGGGCGCCTGGGTAGCGCAGTTGTTAAGCATCTGCTTTTGGCTCAGGGTGTGATCCCGGCGTTCTGGGATCGAGCCCCGCATCGGGCTCCGCCGCTGGGAGCCTGCTTCTTCCTCTCCCACTCCCCCTGCTTGTGTTCCCTCTCTTGCTGGCTGTCTCTCTGNGCACCTGGGTAGCGCAGTTGTTAAGCATCTGCTTTCGGCTCAGGGTGTGATCCCGGCGTTCTGGGATCGAGCCCCGCATCGGGCTCCTCCGCTGGGAGCCTGCTTCTTCCTCTCCCACTCCCCCTGCTTGTGTTCCCTCTCTTGCTGGCTGTCTCTCTGTCACATAAATAAATAAAAAAATCTTAAAAAAAAAAAAAGATTAGGGAAGTTGAGGGAATTGACCAAGTAATACAACTCCTAGAAAAATGTGGATCAATATGTATGCTGTTACTATTGTTTCTTAAGCAAGATAGTACATGACTCTGGACATACCTTTGCAAGAAAATTTATACGGATTACAAAGGCAGAAATTTAGAGCAGGTAGTACTCTGTGACATGCCTATAAGAAAACTTACTTGGTGTCCCGATTGCTTCATTGCCTTAATATTTTTGTTACCGTAAAAATTAAAAAGCCCGAACTTCGGTGCCAGAATGATGTCAGGAAATTTATTACAGGAGGTTGTTACAGTCAATCAAATCTCCCAGGGGAGCTACTGAAAGAACATTGCCCTGACTGGAGACTTTGAGGCTGTCACTGGTGGTGCTCACAGAGCTGTTTGTCCACTTGGGATGACTCAGATATTAGAAAAATAAAAAGGCATCTGAGAAGCAGAAGCCTTGAAATGCCAGGAGTTGGTTGATGATTACTTATAAGTATAGAAACTGATTTTGACTGTCTTCTGATTTGTGTTATCTGATATATAAGTGAATGAGCCAAAGGAATATAATTCATTTCTGCCTTAGTATACATGTTTCTAAACTATCCTGGAAAAAAAGAAAGAAAAAATATATATATTTATATGTTTATATAAATATCTATATTATATAGATGGAAGAAGAAAAAAGCATACTTGCAAAAGACCTTGGTTAAGCATATGCTTAATTGGCAAAAGGAAAATAGATACAAATGAGAGTGGTAAAAATAAATTATAAGGCTTCCTTTAAAATAGTCTTTTAACCTTAATAATAAGTAAACACATGCAAATTAAAATAATCATGAGATAGTATTATCACCTATCAAATTATAAAGATATATTTTTTTAAAGATTTTATTTATTTATTCGACAGAGATAGAGACAGCCAGCGAGAGAGGGAACACAAGCAGGGGGAGTGGGAGAGGAAGAAGCAGGCTCATAGCGGAGGAGACTGATGTGGGGCTCGATCCCATAACGCTGGGATCACGCCCTGAGCCAAAGGCAGACGCTTAACCGCTGTGCCACCCAGGCGCCCCTAAAAAGATATTTTTTGCAATAATAATGCCAGTGTTGGTTAAGATGTGAGAAACTGTACCTTCGTAGAAACTGCTGGATGGATGTAAATTGATATAAACGTTCCTGAAGACAACTGGACAATTATCTTTAAAAAATGCTTAAATCTTAATAGTTCTTCTTTTAAGAATTAACTCTAGGCAAAAGTCTCACAAGTCTTATTTCCTGGATATTCATATTATTGAAAGATCAGATTGTTTCCAAATAACAGGAATACAGAAATTGTGAAAGCGTGAACATATCTATACCAAGAGGTAAACTGCATTGTAGCTACTGGGTCACTTTATAAGCAGTTTCTGTTTTCTATTTCAGAACTGTTTGAGTTTTCCAGATCCCTCAGAAAATAGGTAGGGGAGCTGTGGTTTGAAGGACCAATCTCTCTTCTCTAATTTTTCTAGGTGCTTAACGTTATTTAATATATCACTTAAAAGAAAGTTTAGACTTTTTTTTTCTGGAATCAGAATGAAAGATGATTTGCGTGGTCCTTAAGAGACCACGAGTTAATGTTTCCAGGGGAAGAGGACAGTATTTCCCACTGTCTTCAGCCTTCAGTGATGTACCTCTGAGACTGGTCCCTTTCTTTTTTTTCCCCTGTCAAATTGTCTTTCTTTTTTGTGTTTTCTACTTTGGGCATATTTACTCAGCTTCATCTTTCTTTGCACTTTTTTTTAAATATTAGCTAACAGTTTTGATTTTGAGTGGCTGTATCTTATTTGAGTATTCATGTGGCTAGCATCCAGCTCTTATTTAACGGATGCAGTAGCTTCTCTCACCGCTTGGATAGTAAGACAGATTATAGAACTTAATCTTTATTTAGGTTGTCCTCTGTTTCCTGAGTTATGTGTTTAATTGTTTTCTATTCTTTTATTTGGGCCCTCCCTGAAGTTGAAGACTTTCCCCAGATATGTGTGTAAAGGGGGAAGACAGTGAAAGCTAAAGCTCTCATCTGGTTCCCACAACACCCTCCCTCCCTTATCTGCCTCAGGCTTAGGGACAGAACTCAGCTGTGGAAGGGCATCTCGGCTCCTTCCATGATTTAGCTACTGTGGACATTGATGCTATGAACATTGGGGTGCATATGGCCCTTCTCTTCACTACATCTGTATCTTTGGGGTAAACACCCAGTAGTGCAATGGCCCTTCAACAGATGACTGGATTAAGAAGTTGTGGTCCATATATACAATGGAATATTACTCAGCTATCAGAAAGAACGAATTCTCAACATTTGCTGCAACATGGACAGCACTGGAGGAGATAATGCTAAGTGAAATAAGTCAAGCAGAGAAAGACAATTATCATATGATTTCTCTCATCTATGGAACATAAGAACTAGGAAGATCAGTAGGGGAAGAAAGGGATAAAGAAAGGGGGGGTAAACAGAAGGGGGAATGAAACATGAGAGACTATTGGACTCTGAGAAACAAACTGAGGGCTTCAGAGGGGAGGGGGGTGGGGGAATGGGATAGACTGGTGATGGGTAATATGGAGGGCACGTATTGCATTGTGCACTGGGTGTTATACGCAACTAATGAATCATCCAACTTTACATCGGAAACTGGGGATGTACTGTATGGTGACTAACATAATATAATTAAAAAAATTAAAAAAAAAAAAAGAACTCAGCTGTGGCCATCACGGAGTGTCCTCGGATCCTTTATTACTTTCGTTAACCCTCTCCGTGCCTTAGTAAATAGTCCATCTGGGAAGTCTCTTCAATTATCTCAGTGGATGTGATATCTGTCCTCCCACATTAGGCAATAAAAACGTACATCTCAGGGGCGCCTGGGTGGCTCAGTCAGTTAAGCATCTGACTCTTGGTTTTGGCTCAGGTCCTGATCTCAGGGTCCAACCCAGGGTCAAGAGATGGAGCCCCATGTCAGGCTCCATGCTCAGCATGGAGTCTGTTTAAGACTCTCTCTCCCTCTGCCCCTCCCCTGCTCTCTCTCTTTCTAAAATAAATAAATAAATCTTAAAAAAAAAAAAAAGGGAATCTTACCTCTTCCATAGTTTCCAGACCCAGTCCACTATAAACATAATTTGAGTACCTGTAAACCTAGGACCCATAGTGCATATGTACATTTTTCTAGAAAGAGAACCCATAGTTCCCATCGAGATCTTAAAGAATTTATAATCTAAATACAGTTAGAAATGATTCTTTTTGGGGCACCTGGGTGGCTCAGTTGGTTAAGTGTCTGACTCTCAGCTTCCACTGAAGTCATG
This sequence comes from Ailuropoda melanoleuca, assembly GCF_002007445.2. Taxonomy (NCBI): domain Eukaryota; kingdom Metazoa; phylum Chordata; class Mammalia; order Carnivora; family Ursidae; genus Ailuropoda; species Ailuropoda melanoleuca. Next base: position 113,482,026 of record NC_048225.1, read on the forward strand.
ATCTCAGGGTCATGAGGTTGGGCCCTGCATCAGGTTCCCTGCTCAGGCAGTCAGCTTGGGATTCTTCCCCTCTTCCTCTCCTTGCCTCTCTACCCCTCCTCCCACATGTACTTGTTCTTTCTCTCTCTCTATCTCTCAAATAAACAAATGAAAAAAGAAAAAAAAAGAAATAATTCTCTTTAACATTGCATTTATCTTCCTAAGATGTTATGTCTGACATTCTGGTAGCTGATACCTGGTGACAAAAAGGTGATGAGTAATGAAACTATCATAATTCTTCTCTAGAAGATGCTGATTTTATTTTAGAGATTAAAAAAAAAGAGGCTTTGACTTTTATGTTTTCTTATAACCGTTATGCTCAAAAATATATTTTAGGTAAATTTCTTATATAATAATAATAATCAGTATTATCACTAAGTAAAATTTAATTGGACCAAAATGTCAGTGAACTTCATTATGTCCATTTTACTGTCTATTTCCAAAATAGCATTATGCAAGTTGCCAAGTATTTTATCCTTTGTTTATAAACTGCATCTCCTTTTCCAAAGGTTCACATGCCTGTAGCTTTAGATCAATGTAGAAATTTTATTTGGAACATAAAGCTTTTAGGTTTAAATCACAGATTTTCTTGATATTGCTTTACCATTTTCAATTACTTTAAAACATACAAAAAATATTCCAGTAATTATATTTGAATATTTATAAATCATTGGCAGAATGTAACAAGTCAAAAGAAAAATATGGAAGGACTAAGTTATTGCCCAGGATAATTACAGTAGCATCTCACTATACAAAACAGCATGAAACAAAATTCAAAACTAATGGACTAAGTCTCATGAGCGTATTGTGTTTAATAATTGAACAGGAAAACAGATATTCAAGATTTTTCAAAGTGACATTAGTAAAAGCTAGTGAAAGGCAATATTTCCTTTTGCAGAACTGACTTAATTTTCTTCCTGTCTTGCTGTGCCTAATATCTTCCATAATTGTTAAAGACAGGCAATTTATACTGAGTGAGGGGTAACTTAAATATGGGAATAAAGGCTGATTCCTTCCATTTAAACATGCAAAGATAAGAACAAAATCGAGAATTTGATGTTTCTGGATATGGGGAAACTCACCCATTATACAATATACAGTATCCTTTATATTTCTTTTTTTTAATTGCATGTAAAAATATTTTACAGTTTTAGTTGATAGATTCCTTATCTATTTTCAGCTTGGGTTGATGCACCAGCCACGTTGCCACGGCTTTACTGTGCCTCCCAAGATTTTATCAAGTAGTTCTTATTCCCTGAAGTCTTCATAGCATTTCTGTTTTCATCATTCAACTGTTACCTTTGTCAAATATCTATCCTGTGATAAAATCATCACTTGCGATGATGGTGAAGACATGACTTGGTAAAGAGGATGATAAGGAGAGAGACTATTATTTCATTCACATGGACATCTCATTATAGAATCAACCCCATCACTTAATGACCACATGACTTAGACACTTAATGACCATGTGACTTAGACACGTCACTGGATTTCTTTGAATCTCAATTTGCTAATTTGTGAGGGAGGAGGATCACACCTGAACTTCTTACCTTAGGATCAGTTTTTAAATTGTTAAGTGCTATGTTATTTTAGGCATTCTTTTCTAATGTAGAGGTAATAACAGTTAATACACATGCTATGAACACATGTTGTGTTACACACTAAATCCTTCATATTCGTTGTCTTATTTAATCGCTAGAAAACCCTATAAAGTGAGGACTATTTTTATCTCTATTTTACAGACACTGAATCTGAAATATATAGAAGTTAAACAATATACTCAACAATCACACCATTAGTAAGTGATAGAATTAGCTATGAACCCAGGCAGCCTGGCTCCTGAGGTCATGATGCTCTGCTGAATCCTGCTACGTTACTTTCCATATAGTTAAGTTAAAAAAAAAAAAATCCTCTTGGGGCACCTGGGTTGCGCAGTCGTTAAGCGTCTGCCTTCGGCTCAGGGCGTGATCTTGGCGTTCTGGGATTGAGCCCCATATCAGGCTCCTCCACTGGGAGCCTGCTTCCTCCTCTCCCACTCCCCCTGCCTGTGTTCCCTCTCTTGCTGGCTGNTCCTCTTGGGGCACCTGGGTTGCGCAGTCGTTAAGCGTCTGCCTTCGGCTCAGGGCGTGATCTTGGCGTTCTGGGATTGAGCCCCATATCAGGCTCCTCCACTGGGAGCCTGCTTCCTCCTCTCCCACTCCCCCTGCCTGTGTTCCCTCTCTTGCTGGCTGTNGCTGGCTGTCTCTATCTCTGTCAAATAAATAAATAAAATCTTAAAAAAAAAAAATCCTCTTGAGGAAGCACCATGTTTTGGATAAGCAAGTCCACTATCATACTACTGGAAAATCATCCCCTCCATACCCAGCATGTTCCATTCTACATATCCTCTCTCTGTTTTCTTCCTACTCCTAACTCCCTAGGAATTCATTAAATTAGGACTGTCATGTTAAGGTGAATCTACAAAGGAGTGCTATGTTTAACTGTCATTTAACTGATGGTATGAATTCTTCAGAGGATATATGAAAATTATAAACTTCAAGAACTTTTGCCATATGTATACATAAATATCAAACTTATAAACATGAGACAAGTAAAAGAAGCCATGTTCAAAATGTATTTATGCTTCACTGGCTGTGTGGCATTTCTTTATATCTCCTAGTTTGATTTTTTTTTTAGTTTAAGATTATCAATATTTGAGATTTCCATAAGCACTAAACATCTTCAAGGTAAACTTCTGAGAAAAGTAACTTGTGGTATCTAATAGGGTAGCTAATAGATTGATGATAATTTTGTTGAACATTATTTGAATTGATCGATTAACTTCAAAGGGAAATAATAATAGTTAACATTTGCGTGAGTAATCACTAAATGTCAGGTATATGTATTATCTCATTTAAATCTCAAAATTATAACATTAAGTAGACATTGCTCTTTTCTCCAGTGCATATTGAGAAGAATAAGGCTTAGAGATGTTAAACAATGTCCATTAGTAAAGCCAGGATTCAGTCCCAGTCCTGAGACCCTCAACAGGTACTTTAACCACTACGCTTCCCAAAGAGGGGCCACATTTCCCAAAGTAGATAAGTCACCAAGGCATATTTTCCTATCATTCTAGCTGAGCAATTCTTTGCTATACTGTATGAATGCCATTCCAAATCTGGAGCTACCCATATTTGTTGATGATTTACCAGGGATCTAGTAGCACTCCTTTATAGCACAGGAAAAAACTAACAAGTTGTTAGAGCTCATTCAAAATATGTAAAGTTGCAAATTATATTTAGAATAATTAGTAACATAGGACCAAAGGCTATATGACCTTAACCTGTTTCTCATTCTCAAAATCTCACTTTATTTTTTTAAATTTATTTATATTTTAGCCTGGTGAAGGGCTAAGGAGGGCATGTATTGCATGGAACATGGGGTGTTATGTGCAAACAATGTATCATGGAACACTACGTCAAAAAACTAATGATGTCCTGTATGGTGACTAACATATTATAATAAAAAAAATAAAAATAATAATAATAAACTGCTATAATGTGTAAAAAAAATTTATTTATATTTTTGAGAGAGAGAGAACGAGAACTCGTGCACACACATGAGCAGGGGGTAGGGATAGAGGGACAAGCAGACTCCCTGCTGAGTGCAGAGCCCCGCACGGGGCTCCATTTCAAAACCCTGAGATCATGACCTGAGCTGAAATCAAGAGTGGGATGCTTAACCAACTGAGCTACCCAGGCACTCTGTCAAGATCTCACTTTAAATATAATAAACTGTTTTCAGGGAAAGAGGATCTCTGTGAAGGCCGTTTAGATGTTTTGCATGCTGGAAATCAGGCACCTCCAGGCTGTAACTGTTTATTAGAGGCACTATTATCACCTTCTTTTCACACCGGGAGTGGTAAGTGTCCTCAATCAGGAGGCAGATCTTATGCCTGTTCTCCCTCTGCCACACTGAGCTGCTGGTCTCAATTAACTCATAGGACTCCTCTCTGAGCCTAGGTTTGCAAGCCTACAAAATGGAATCAGTCTTACATAGTCTATCTTCTGAGAAGAGATTTAAAGATCAAATTAAAACATATCTGTAAAGTTAGGTGGAAAATAAGTAGCTGGTCACTTACAAATAAAAAAAAAGTTCCATCCTAAAACCAGAAGCTCAGTAGCAGCATTCTTAGACATAACCTGTCAAACCCACTGTCTCTCTCAAGAAACAAACCTTTTTTTAAGAAACATCAAGTCTTGCTTGTTTTTAGTGCAATTAGATTTAAGTTTTTTTCATGTGCTATCGTTAATCTGCTTTTCCAATTTTCTGTGATTTTCTATTTGCTTTTACTACAAGTATGAGAACTTGCTTACAATTTAAAATATAAGCTGTATGAAAGCAGGAATTTCTTTTGCTTTTTTTTTNGGGGTCACTTACAAATAAAAAAAAGTTCCATCCTAAAACCAGAAGCTCAGTAGCAGCATTCTTAGACATAACCTGTCAAACCCACTGTCTCTCTCAAGAAACAAACCTNCTGGTCACTTACAAATAAAAAAAAAGTTCCATCCTAAAACCAGAAGCTCAGTAGCAGCATTCTTAGACATAACCTGTCAAACCCACTGTCTCTCTCAAGAAACAAACCTTTTTTTAAGAAACATCAAGTCTTGCTTGTTTTTAGTGCAATTAGATTTAAGTTTTTTTCATGTGCTATCGTTAATCTGCTTTTCCAATTTTCTGTGATTTTCTATTTGCTTTTACTACAAGTATGAGAACTTGCTTACAATTTAAAATATAAGCTGTATGAAAGCAGGAATTTCTTTTGCTTTTTTTTTTTGCTGATGTATCTGTAGCAATTAGAGAAGCATCTGCCACGTCGTGGCTTAAAAATATTGCTGAATAAACCGAGCAAATGTAATGCAATTCAGTGCTAATTTCTAAAGAAATGAAAATACATGCATATGTTGTACTATATGCTAGACAGTGGTGGGTGATTTGTGTAAACTTCTTCACCTAAGGATTATGAAATCCTAAGAGGAATTCAGGAGGAAAAAATATATTACTCCATGCTATGTAACTTCCAGAGTCACTTTTTGATAGCTGAAATACTGCATAATTATAATAGCTACCATTCTAGTGGGGTAAGATCATTAAAGAGTGCTCAGGACTTCCCCAAGTATGGGAAGGCTTTTAACATAAAAGGAGTCTGTGGTCGAACATATTTCAAAGATGATGAGGAAACAACTTTATTTATAAGCAGGACCTCTCAGCAGCTTTATTTAATATGCAATATAATTCCAATGAAAACTAACCTTAACCAGATTTTCTCCAAATCTGCTTTACTTAGAGAGCCCACATTGAGAGTAGTTATTATTTAGGTTAGTATATGATGGGTACCACTGAGGAGTGTGGATGCTTGTAGTGATTTTTAACACAAAAAGGTTTTTTCCCCCATAAAGCATATCATCAAAACACTGTGTGATGAAACTGGTGGGAGCCGTGTTACTTNCATTGAGAGTAGTGATTATTTAGGTTAGTATATGATGGGTACCACTGAGGAGTGTGGATGCTTGTAGTGATTTTTAACACAAAAAGGTTTTTTCCCCCATAAAGCATATCATCAAAACACTGTGTGATGAAACTGGTGGGAGCCGTGTTACTTTGCTGGTATTTTAATAGCATTGGGTCTAAATCACTGCATGTTTTAAAAATGTCTCATGTGAATATAAAGTTTTCCTAAATATAAAACTTAATGGAAAATACGCTTTTGAGTTTAGCACCAAGGGAAATAATTGTCTGATTAGGACCCGACTATAATATCTGTAAAGATGATCTCCTTGTAAACACTTATATTGCTAATAAATTTCTTACTAAAAACTTGAAATTAAATATATAAAGGTAATATGTTCCTGCTGAAAAATAATTTCCTAATGAGCGACTAAGTCAGACAACCTATTTAGCAGAGTTATTATAGTTATTACTAATAAAATTGGCCTCCCATTTAAATGTGGAGAAGCTGCGATGGCTCCAGTACCAATTATACATTATCCCTAAATTACATATTGAAACTTGGTGGAATTATGCCAAGACGTAATCAGAAGGAATCATGAGGTGAGCAATTTTCAGAGCTCAATTTAATTCAACATCTTTTTAACTGTATCTTCCAAGATTATAATTACACCGAGCAATTGGTTTGATTGAAGGGGGGGAAAATCATACTGCTTCATTGACCACTATTCTACGTACTTGTCTAAATGGTATTGCACATGATGTAATTTGTAAGAAGTTCAATTATGAGGAGAACAGCAACACAGATATTTCTTTAATTCTAGTGGAAGTAACATAAAAAGTCAAAGGGCCTTCTTTCTAAAACTCAGTGTCACAGAGTACATACATTTCTCTCAGTTTTTCATGGCAATTCGTGTATTGGTTGATCACAGAGATTATGGGGTGTTGATGAGAATAAAGGTTGAATTTCTGAATTTGTCCCTTACAAACTCTGGGACATGAGGCAAGATGCTTAGCTGATATTGCTTCTTTACATCCAAAATGATAATTTTGAGCTGCCTTTTATAGAATTGTTGATAGAATGGTATACATATGCATGCACACACACACACACACACACATCCCATATACACTGAGTACATGGCTGTGTTAGGTGACAGCTCTCCATGGGTCTGTCAAATTTTTACACACCTGTGACAGTTTTTATTCCAGACTATTTTTTCAAGACTATTTGTAGAGCAAAGCCTTGAAAATTAATCCATAGTATTTCCCTCTGGAACGGAGGACAGATTTGTCTCCTGATGAGCATAATAAAGATATAGCTTCCCTCTGGGACAAAGGATGGACAAGATTGTTAGCAGCCCTCTTAAAACACTGGGAGTTTCCTTGGTCTTCTTCAATGTGACACAAACCATGTGCACAGCGTCCCCAGGGTCCACGTTCAATATCACCTCCCTCCGTGGAATCAGGGGGCAAGGGAAACCCAACTGAACACTACGCTCATGTTGCCTCTGTGCCATGAGTAATAAAGCCCTTTGTCTCTCACCCAGCAGTGCGCATTCCACCCACATCAATGAAACAGTGATAGCTAGCTTGTCATACTGTGAGAAGGGTAACTGTGCCCTTCACAGTTCTTGACACCCAGCATGAAGCCAAGCACTTAACACTATTTCTGGCCATTGTGAAATATGTAATTTTTAAAATATGGTAATATAACGGGGCTCCTGGGTGGCGCAGCTGGTTACGTGCCCAACTGGGTTTCGGCTCAGGTCATGGTCCCAGGGTTGCGAGATGGAGCTCCGAGTTGGGCTCCGTGCTCCGTTCAGCATCTGCTTGAAATTCTCTCTCCCTCTCCCTTTGCCCCTCTCACTTGTGCTCTCTCTCTCTAAAAAATAAATAAATCTTAAAAAAAACCCCACAAATCTGGCATGTAAAAAGTAAAGATATCAATAGTCATCCTTTCTGTGTAAACTGTCTATTGTAAGGGAAGCATTTGTTAAATGAAATGCTACCGCCAAGGATATGCTTACTAAGCATTGCCCAATCTCTCTTACTTCTTCCTTCTCTCCTTCACATCAATCAAAAGCATGGCTAGGAAAAATCGGAGCGGAAACCCAGGCATTTGACTCAACTAGGAATCTGAGTCATTTCATATTGGTGTAAAGTAAGAAAATTGGGGATTGAAACCCCAGTCACCACACATTTGGTTGAAGAAGCATGCAAAACATGCAAATATGCCTTTGTTTAGCCATTGTGATGGACAGAATAAAATGTTTTTGGTAGCATTTATTTATTTATTTATTTTTTAAAAGATTTTATTTATTTATTTGACAGAGATAGAGACAGCCAGCGAGAGAGGGAACACAAGCAGGGGGAGTGGGAGAGGAAGAAGCAGGCTCATAGTGGAGGAGCCTGATGTGGGGCTCGATCCCATAACGCCGGGATCACTCCCTGAGCCAAAGGCAGACGCTTAACCGCTGTGCCACCCAGGCGCCCCTGGTAGCTTTTCTTTAAAGGGAATCTGGGGGCACCTGGGTGGCTCTATAGGTTAAGCCTCTGACTTTGGCTCAGGTCATGACCTTGGTGTCCTGGGATCCAGTCCCATGTGGAGCTCCATGCTGAGTGGGGAGTCTGCTTCTCCCTGTCCCTCTGCCCTTCCCCTACTCCTGCTCCCTCTGCTTTCTGTAATTTATGCAATTATGAATGGAATCCTTCAATTCATGATCATGTTATAATAACCAATGTCACCACTACAATTTTTAAATAAATTTAAAGAAAAAATANCCCACCCAGGCGCCCCTGGTAGCTTTTCTTTAAAGGGAATCTGGGGGCACCTGGGTGGCTCCATAAGTTAAGCCTCTGACTTTGGCTCAGGTCATGATCTTGGTGTCCTGGGATCCAGTCCCATGTGGGGCTCCATGCTCAGTGGGGAGTCTGCTTCTCCCTGTCCCTCTGCCCTTCCCCTACTCCTGCTCCCTCTGCTTTCTGTAATTTATGCAATTATGAATGGAATCCTTCAATTCATGATCATGTTATAATAACCAATGTCACCACTACAATTTTTAAATAAATTTAAAGAAAAAATAATTCATACATAATTCTCCTTCAGAAAATTCTCCTTTTAATTCCTGTTTTGTTTTGTTGTTTTGTTATTGTTGTTGTTGTTGTTTTTCTATTTAAAAATAACAAATAGTGGAAGCAGAATCCCCCTCTTCCTTCCTTCAGGGGATTGAAGAACTTCTGTTTCTCAGCCGGGAGCAGAGATTCATATCAAGAGTGCAGTAATTCTTTCATTAAAGTGTAAGCTATGCCTCTCCTTTTTCCACTGAGAGGTATTTTTGGCAGGAAATAGAACAGGATTTGGCTATACCAGAGCAAGGTTTTAAAGGAGCAGCAAGGACACACTGTTGCCTGTCACTGTCTACCTGAAATAGACAGATACCTCTTCAATACCTAAAGTCTTACCTACCACCCTTCCTCCAAAGCATTCGAAAAGTCATTATGATATCCAAAGATGAGTGTGGATAATTTGGAAGATAATGTTTTGAGGTTCAATGGGAAGATAAGGCCCAAAATTTACTACAGCAACCATCTTTATTTTAATCCAAATTAAAGTTGAGAGAGCTCAAGGATGAAACTTAAAAAAAAAAAAAAAAGAGTAAACCACACGTTTAGCACCAACAAGAACCTTCCTTCCTTAGGACCTCTGGGCTAGTTTGCACAATAACATTTGTATACACATTTATTACAGAGGCTTTGTAACGATCATTCACATTTGATTTTACCTTTCTAAAGGACCTTTTATTTTTCTTAAGTGGAACAAAGGACATTGCATGGTGCACTGGGTGTTATACGCAACTAATGAATCATCGAACTTTACATCAGAAACCGGGGATGTACTGTATGGTGACTAACATAATATAATAAAAAAAAACATTAAAATAAAAAAATAATAAAAATTCAACCACATAGCTAAGTAAGTGATAGAGGCAGAATTTGACCACAGTTGGTCTTTCTGCAACATTTCTTTCTTCCAGCATAATATCTGAAGATATTACATCTTTGTAGTATCTGGAAAGCTAGATGCATGAATGAGGGGAATGAGGTAAGAAAAGGCTATGTAAATAAACTGTGTGAACCAGTAGTTTGTACTTTGCATAATTGATTTTGCCTTAGTAGTGTTTGACCTCAATCTGAACTCTTGTGAAAATGGAATAATAAATTATTTTCTAGTGTTATGTGACATTTATACACGTGTTTGAAGATAAACTGTTGTGGGTTTGGAGCAACAATAACATTGCATGGCAATTCTAGACAGAAGTTAAAATAATTCAAACTTAGAATGTCTCATTCATTATTGTTGAGATTAAATAAGGGTGTGGGCATCTGGTTTAATGCTTTCAATTCTGTATTGGAATATCAGAGTGTGTCCACAGACCACATACCGGTTTTGCCATTTGCTGTGGAGTTTCATAGCTATGGAGCTGTGGAGTTACAGACTATTTACAGATCTCTTCCATTAAATCATGAGGAAAGAGGGACACCTGGGTGGCTCAGTCAGTTGAGTGTACGACTGTGGATTTGGGCTCAAGTCATAATCTCAGGATCATGAGATTGAGCCCCAAGTGGGGTTCTGTGCTCGGTACAGAGTATGCTTGTCCCTCTCCCTCTGCTCCTCCCTCCACTGGCTCTCTCTCTCTCTCTCTCATAAATTAATTAATTAATTAAAAAAATGAATCATTAGGAAAGAAACTTATCTTGTTTCTAACAATCATTTCTGTATAGTGTTACTGCCGTCTCTGGAGAGCGAGAGAGAGGACTCTCAGAGGGGATCTAAGAGCGCAACCCATGTGTGCCTCCTGCCAGATCTCCCCGATCCTCAGCCTACACCGAGGCTACAAAGGTTGAGAAAAGCTCAAACAATGAATAAAACTGGGGTGGAGAGTTACATAATGTAAGGGGAAAAAATTAGAATTAATTATTAAAATAAAATATGGCTGTCAGAGCTGACTTTCATTATTACTATAATCAGTCTACAGGGGAAAATTAAATCTAAATATTAGTAAGTGTGATGAGGATTTCTATGAAATACATTGCCCATATATTATATGGTATGGTAACTTTTCCGTGGAGGTATAAAAAAAAGGAAAATGTTAATTATCCTGTAATTCAAAATGAATTATAAGTAGAAAAGACTTAGGTTTTAATCATTGCATTTATAACTGGTGTTCATTTAGAATTCAAAGAGAAATAAGGATGCATTATAAGTGTTTCATTTAAAGAAAATTAGAGGTAGGTAGTCTGTAGAGCAAAAGTTGTCTACCCGGCTATTTGCTTTGTGTTACTTGTCACTGTGAGTGTTACTACGTTATACATGTTGACATTTGGTTGTATGATGTTCTCTGTCATTAGCCAAATGTTCAATTTGTGTATATCTTGTTTGGCCAAAAACTGTGAGTTATTTGATGGCAGCCAATCGGCCATGTAATTTTAAAACCACAAAAAGCAAAACAAAAAAACTCTTAGACTAACACAGCAGAAATTCAGCAACGCTAAAACTCATCTGGCACTCTACTAAATGTTTCATTACACTTGTGTTTAAGGTTAATGCTAATCTCTATTTTCTAGAATTCCAGGCAATGAGACAACATAGTGGGCTAAAATCACACCAAACCAAAGAGTCAATTACTGATATTTGCTCATATTTCTCTTGCAGTGCCTTTTCTTAAAAAAACACAAATAATGGAGGCTAGTGGACAAAACAAACATTGTCAACCAGTCAGCAAGGGTTTGTATTAATTATCTACTATGTTTTCAGCACTAAGTAGATATTCAATATCTGCCTGAATAACTGATTGACCTTTTTTCTCCACTATCCTCAGTAATTGATTCTTGTTTTCATTTCCTTTAATCTTTTTTTTTTCTAATAAGGATATGATGACAATTCAACTTAGGACAGTGCTTAAATTCAGTACAGGTGTAAGATAAGATAAAGTGCTGATGTTTAAGTTTAACTTCATGTTTGAAAATTGTCATCAAAACCAGTATTAATCAGTCCCCACTAGGGAGTGAATCTTTTAGCTGTGGAACCGCTAACTGATGTAAAAAATACTCTGATAGGCTTCGTCTTGCTTGTTTTGTGTTATGTGTGCTGTAATACGGTCAAAGTGCAACTATATTTGAATAGTTGTACCTCAAAAATTTAATTCATAAAGTTCATAAATTCCTAAAGTTCATAAAATAAATGCTATTAAATGTGAAGTTGGTCACTGACATTTAAATTTAGGGAAAAGTGGCAGAATCTTTTCTTTTTCATGATTATGGCAAACTACTGAGCTGATCGTATGAGAGATTTTATTTAGTTGTCAGAGAGAGAGAAGCGCACAAGCAGGGGGAACTGCAGCCAGAGGAAGAAGCACGCTCCTCACTAAGCAGGGAGCCTGAAGCGGGACTCGATCCCAGCATCCTGGGATCATGACCTGAGCCAAAGGCAGATGCTTAACCACTGAACCATCCAGGCATCCCTGAGCTGATTGTTTTAAAGTACATTTTAAAATGCACAAATCGGCATATTTACATGTTAAAAGCTAGCGAACCAGAGCTCACAGCCTCTACCAAAGACAGAAAGATGGAGCATTCGTAGGAGCCTGTGATGTCTCGGAAACGCCTACAATGGTGTGCTAACAATCTTATGGACAGCCCAAAGATAAACTGAATAAAGAAGCAGAAGGAAAGGAGAGGGAAGAGAGTTGTACGTTAATAAGCTACATCTAGTTGAATGTGGAAAGGTCGTAGGGACTTCTTGGTGTCAGGTATAGCGTGTGGTATCTAAATGTGGTGTCTCTCCGAATTAGATGGGGGCCCTCAAATGTGGGGCGATGATGGGGTGGAAGCTGGTGGCGGGGGTGGTGAAAATAATTCACCCGAGGTAAAACAAAGGAGATAGAAGTTTACCGAATACACTGCACAGGAGAGGCTGTCTGCAAGGAGGTAGTGGGTGGGGGCTGTTTTTAAAGCAGGGAGGTAAGGAGGTATGGTGAAGTATGGAATTTCCCTTTTTTTGGTAACTGTGCGAGGTTGTAAGTAGCCCATTGGTTAGTTAGGGTCTACGGACATTTTGAGGTGGGTCACCTGATGGCCTGTCGGGATTCAGCCCGGTGGTTGCTGTGGGTCTTCTGCCTTAACCAAGTTTCCCTTGCTCAAGCCTGTTGTCTAAAAGCGTCCTCTACACAGCGCCCCCTGATGGCCACGCTCTTACCTACAGTCTGGACGGGGTGGGGGGGGGGCAGGCAACTGGGTGTGGCTGACAAATGGGCCAACCACATTCATACAGCAACAATATTTAAATGTTCACTGAGTAGTTTTCAAAACAACTTTCCCCTACCCCCTCTTTTTTTTTTCTGAATTACAGCGCTAAGCAAGTTAATAACTTTGACCTGGAACTGGAACCCTGAAAATATTTAATGGGAAATTTATCATTAATGTGAAAATTTTAAGCACACAGGAAAAAAAGAGTCATGCACTTAAATGTAAATGAACTTGTAGTGTAAAATATTTTGTTGGTCTTTTCCTAAAAAATCAGAATGTTTTTAGCATCAAGTTACATAGGTAATTTCTATTATTATAGCTTGATTTGAAAGATTCAAAACTGTTTTACAAGTTTACCTAAGTGCTCAAGTGTCATCTGTGTGTGTTATGATTAGTTTGTCTGCAAAATCATTTCAAAGTTCTTGTTTAAGGGATATATATTATAACAAAAATGTGTGAAGCTGCTAAAGATCTTTTTTGATTTTGAAAGCTTATTAAAAACAGTAAAGCCCCCCACTTTTTTTAAGAAACCCAAAGATTAACTACTCAACAACCCCAAACAAACGATTCTTCTGGTCTTTGTAAGTTTTTGAAAACGATAAAGCTAATGCCGGATACTTTTTATGAAAAGCTGCCACCCAGTGGACATTTTATGCAAAGCTAACTTCCGGCTTAATACCTTGATGGAAGAGATGTGTAGAACAGTTGTTTTTAACCTACTTTAACAGTTACATTCTAAATGGTAACGACAGCTAAAGACAAAGTGGCAGGAGAAAAGCTTAAAGGCTTTTTAAAATTTGAATGTAAAATGATGCTGTGATCACAACTGTTTCTGTATTTTACAGCTGGGCAATCAGTTCAGTGTTAACAATTGTACTACAAGCAAAACATTGCTACATAGAGGTTAATATAAGATCTGTGTCCTTACCTGTCAGTTTCCTTAGTCATAAAATGGAGATATTATCAAGAGTATCTACCTCACAGGGCTGTTGTGAGGAATAAACAAGCCAATGTAAGTAAAGCTCTTAGAATTCCTGCAATGGATTGTTCCAGTGTCTCTGGTCCTATTATCGGGCCAATGATTTCCAACAGGGTGAGACAAGGCCCTCCTTGCGCCTTTTCAGATTTGCCTGAGAAGTCTTCAAATTAAAGCCATTTCCTCCCTCCAAGATCTCCTACAATGTGCATGGGTCACACTCCCATCTCCCATCCTCTCTTCTCCGATACTCACATACTGATTCAGGCCTCCCAAACCTCTCTCCTGATAGCAAACAAGCTGATACAGGTGTATCACTGAAAACAAATTACTCAGAACCCTGATATAGATGATAAAAAAAAACAGTTGTTCTAACTTGTGGGAGCATTAAAATAAAAGGTGAGACATTTTGTAAATGTTTCAAAAAGAAGTGTCTAAGATTCCTATTCCTGCTATAACCAATTACCACAAATTCAGTGGGTTAAGACAACACAAACTTATCTTAGGGATCTGGAGATCAGAAGTCTGAAATGGGTCTCACAGGGCTAACCTCAAGATGTCAGCAGAATTGGGGCACCTGGATGGATCAGTCAGTTAAGTGTCTGCCTTCATTTGACTCGGATCATGATTCCAGGGTCCCGGGATCCAGCCCCGCAGCGTGCTCCCTGCTCAGTGCGGAGTCTGCTTCTCCCTCTCTCTCTGCCCCCTGAGCCCCCACCTCCCCTTGTGCCCCCACATGGGTTTCTTCTAGAGGCTCTAGGAGAGAACTGGTTTACTCGCCTTTTCCATCTTTTCTAGAATTGCCTGTGTTACCTGGTTTATGGCTCTTCCATCTTCAAAGGTACCAATGACATCACTCTGACCTCCACTCCTGTCCTCATATCTTCTCTGATTTTCCTGTCTCCCTCTTTCAATTATAAGGACCCTTGTATTACATTTGGTCCACCCAGACTCTAGGATAATCTCCTCTGCTCAAGATCCTTAATTTCATCATATCTACAAAAGTCTCCTTTGCCACGGAAGGTAACATGTTCTGCGGATTAGACTTGGACACCATTGAGGGGCCATTATTCATTTCCCAATGAGGTGAACGATTTCCACAGGCAGCCGGAAGAGCAATAAAGCAATCTAAACTCTTGGGAAACAGAAATCAATATGATTTCATGAAGCACTTACTGGAAATCATCAATAGTTGAAAACAGCCAAATCACATACAACCATAGTGAAGGAGAAATTAATAGACAATTGGTAGCTCAAAATATCACAATAAAGAGCTTATTTTGAAACTTCCTGTAAATCAGTGCAGTAAAGTAGAACAAGTTCTACTGCTTTCTATCTGTGTGACCTTGGGAAATTTACTTAAAGCCTCTTTGAGCTTTGGTTTTCTCACCTATAGAAAGGGATAATAATCATATATGTAGAAATTGTATGTGTAGAGTAAGGCTGCCTTATTGCCTGACAGAGTCACCCAAATAAACTGTTTGGTAATCATTGAATTCAAAATGATTTCAAGTTGATTTCTCAATGCTATTGATAGAACTTGCTAAATATTCCAAGGAGCAATGTGAAAATCACCATTCTTATCAGGTTCTTTGCGTTTGTATTAGTTTTTGTCCCTATAATTGCAAGGCAGTGCCACAGGATAAAGTGAGCTCAGAGTAATTCCCAATAGCAATAATCAGACTATCAATAGCTAACAAGCACTGAGCGCTTAAAATTATGCCAGATACTCCTCTAAATGTTTTAGAGATTTTATCTCTTTTAATCCTCACAATGACCCTATCAACATATAGGTGCTAATCTTGGCAGGACCCTTCTCATGCTAAGACTACTTACTGACTTGACTCATTGGCATGTTACTCAAAACTGATTTTGTTGATCGAAAGGAAAAAATCAGAGTAAAATGGAATGTCCTACAACTTCAGGAAGTGTCTGAAGTCATTTTGCCCAAAATGAGTAGCTGAGAAAGGATGCCTTATGTAAATCTACTTGTCTGCGCCACTCAATTTCCAATATATATAAATTTTTTAATTGCTTAAAATGTTTGCAGGCAGGAGCCCCAAAAACAGAAAGATAACCTAAATTTCAGCCTTCAAACCAGGAGGTGTGTTCATAGCAGGTTTGGTCATCTCTCTCTCTTCCTCTGACCTAGACTTTCAGAGGCTGCATCTGCTTGGTACACAGAACCCCATCGTGGCTTCCAAATTAGTCATTCTGCCTAAGTGCCGCTTCTAGTGAACTGAATACAACAGAGACCAGAACTGGATACTCTGTTGTCTGACAAGTAGAAGAGAGTTAGGGAAAAAAACTCCAGCATAAATGCCATCGATAGGGTTGTACTCAGTGAGTGTCTAATACATCTTGTAACGTGGATTGGAAGTTCTGACACTTATTGCATATTAATGAACAAATCAAAGAAAGGGAAACAATGAAAATATATACTTTCTCTTCAGGGAGTGCTTAAACAAAGTGAACTAGAAGAATATCAATATATAAGGTTTTCTGAAGGCCAGTAATTGTGATCATTTTTAGCATGGGAATTATAAGCAAAGGACACAGAAAATGGCCATAGTATTAGCAACTTTCTTTTTCATTAATCTGCTAAAAAGGGCTTGGAGCATGGTGGTGTTTTAAGAACTATTATTTAGTATGAATTAAAATGAACCCTCATAAATCCTAAACAAAAATATTATCAAAAAAATAGTATCTCTTATAGTTAAAAAGATCATGAAAAGTAAAAAGCATCTTCTCCTTCAGTAGCACCTACTTTATATCAATTACAAGAGAAAATCAGTTGGAAGAGCCATCCACATGTGCAGGTGAAATAATGAATAGACTGAGATATGATTTAAGTTATCACCAAATGGCCAAAATGAATAAAATTTAATCCTGAAAGTAGCTGTGATATATGAAAATCTGTCCACATGGTTAGTTCTTTGAAAGCCTGGAAACGTGCACATTTACTGGATTCTAAGTGATGTTTTTATATCCATCTATTCACCTACTGCCACTTGGCAAAGAACATTCTTTAAGGACTGAGAAAACAAAACATACATGATTTCACAGGGAAAAATAAGAATGCCCTAAGGAAATGGATAGTGTGAGAAGTATACTCTGTGGCCTGGGGGACTCTGAGCATTGGCTCCTAAAACTGAAAGCCCTCAGTTGAAATGTTTATTCGGTCACCTTAATTATTTAGCATAGCATTTAAGATGTAAGTAAGACACAGTAATGCTTATGAATATGGATAATAATCACGATGATGGTAATGATGCTGATAGTGGCTAACATGTGAATACTTATTATGGGTCAGACATTATTTGAAGTGCTTTACGCTTTTTGAATGCCTTTCATATTTTGAACTTTCCTGTGAGGTAAGTGTTGAGGTATATAGGGAAGTTCCACCAAAGTCCACCAAAGTGATTTGTCCACCAAAGTCACGCAGTAAGAAGGCATAACAGCCAGCCAGAATTCAAAAGGAGGCAGCTGTACTCCAGCTCTAGTTAGAAAGGAAAGAAGGAAAAAGGATGGAGGGAGAGCAGAATGAAAGAAAAAACATGAGGGAAAAAGAGACGGTAAAAAAGAGTGGAAGTTTTGCCAATTCTGTTTGCTCCTGATATCCCCCAAAGTTCAGCATCCAAGGCAGTGTTTCCTCATTAGAAAACTGAGAGACCCCTAGATGGGCAGATGGCATTTGGAAGATAAAGGAAACAGAATAAACAGGAATTACCTAGGCAGATATCCCACAAACCAGAGCTAAAAAACTCAACAACTGAAGGGTCCTTAACTTCGGGCTGGTCATGTTGAGGGAAAGGCAGGAAGGAAGTTAGGAGATCAAAAGCACCTAGGCAGTTCCTCAGGGAGAGGAATATCTCCCATTTGACTGACAATCAAGCAATCTATTTAACCAGAAATGCTTCTGTTTTCTTGTGAGGAACATTTTATGTCTCGTTACAATAGAAGACGGTTGAACTCTTAGAATTTTACTTCATTTTCTCCTTCCAATTCTTTTCAAAGTCTTTTTAAATACATATTGCAGTCTAACATCATCCTGGGGAATGATTTCAAACTACTTGTGCCATCCCTCACCCATTCACAACTTTGCATCCTTAATATTATTAGCTACGGTGCCAAACATTGGGAAACAATGAAAGTAGGTACAGTAGAAGACTGACTTTCGAACTCTGAAACCACACTTGTAAAGCCATCTGACCCCCAAATATCTCTTCCATCCACTTGAAATTTGACGTTCCTTTAGCAGAAAAAAAGCCATTTGTTCCTATTTAAAATCTACAGTAGCAAGTATAAGTCCCACTGAAAGAGGCAAGCCACGGACATAATATGATATTAAGTGCACATTCTGAGTGTGATAGAACCAAGCAAAGGAGCCCTAGGGCTGCAGCGGTGAGATGGGCAGCAGGCAACAGGGTAGAGATGAATAGAGCAAAACAGAGAAAATGGCAGTAGGGAAACGTCACCTACTGCTCAATTCTTCCTAAACTAAATTTGCACCCAGATAATACCATTTCCCTCTCGTTGATGGAAAATGTATGCAGAGTATAAGATGTGCTTAAGAACTTCAACTATCATCCCAAACACCTGGATTTAAAACCTGATTCTACTATCACCCACGTTTGTGAGCTGAGATAGGTTCCTCTCTCTTTCAGTTCCCTCATCTGAAAAGTAGGTTTATAAGTAATAAAAGCATTATTTCAGAGAGTTGCTGAGAGGATTAAAATAAATAAATATGTAAAGCATCTAGAAAAGTACAGACNAGTTTGTGAGCTGAGATAGGTTCCTCTCTCTTTCAGCTCCCTCATCTGAAAAGTAGGTTTATAAGTAATAAGCATTATTTCAGAGAGTTGCTGAGAGGATTAAAATAAATAAATATGTAAAGCATCTAGAAAAGTACAGACATACAGCAGGTGCTTGACTAGTATTCACTGTCACTATTGTTATTACCTAACACAACAGAAACTATTTAGAGATAATTATTCTTATCCTGATTTTGTAAGCAGGATTGATGAATAACAGAAGAGCTTCTTGTAGGTAACAATTCTCTAGGTATTTCTTTTGGTTTCATTAAATCAAATAGTACTAGTACTAATAAGCACAAAACAGAAAATGTAGGATTGTTTTTCTTTAAATATTTGTTCTTCTGGCTGCCAAATTTATGTCAACTACACTTAGGGACTGTTTACTGATCAAAAAGATGTTAATTTAATCACAGATTGTCTGAAGCTTGAAAATAATGACTCTGTGTCACTAAGCATTTTTAAAGTTATTTAATAGAAGTTACAATTATTGACATGTGAGTCATTAAAAAATAGAAATTTTGTCTTTTTTAGGTGAGGTTATTTGTAATGCCTTTCTATAATTTGGCTAATGTAAATGATAAGCCTACAATTTAATTTTGTCCTGCTTGCATCATTCACTCCGACATTACTGAATGTTAAAAGAAAATATGGAAATGAATTACTTATAGAATCAATGCAAAACCACTGGATTTAGAGCTGAAAGGAACCTTGGAAGTCCTACATACTTCCATCCAGAAAATCCAAGTGTCTTGGGCAAGGTGTCACAACTCCAGGAGGAGGAATGGTTCTTACATATGGCATTGTCTTTTTACACACCCAAACCTACATATCTAGGAGATTTCTTATAAAGGATATTCCTGAGAGCCTAGGAGGCAGCTGTCCCCTTTCTGGATTTCCCTCCAGAGTAAACAGAAGTCACAGCACAATACATGGAACCACACTCTGTTACTACTTAGACGTTAGCTCTTTAAAAGTCCTTTCCCGACCTGCCTATCTAAAATTCACCACTGACACCATCACTACAGCACCACATTATCCACCACCCCTTTAACCTGCTTTCAAAGCACATTTACGACACAAAGTTGTTGTTATTGGAAATTGGCTGACTGATTGGTTAGCTTCTTTCCCATTGCTCCCACCAGCATGGTAAATCCCAGGATGACAGGGGCTTTATTTCTCTTGTTCACATGGCATCCCCAGTGCCAGGACAATACCTGTCATATTTTAGATGCTCGGAACACTAACCCCACCTTGGCCCACATCCCCAGTGGGGACATACAACTTATACTTCAGGATAGAGCCCCGAAAGTTGATTTGTGGAATTTAGAAGAGAGAGAGAGTCTTTCTCTGAATCCACAAGTAATAGGAATTATGTAGGCATAGGGCTGTGGCCAGCTGTTCCCCAAAGAGGGAGAAAAGGTGAGAAAGATTCCAAGAAAAGTTAAGAACTTAAAGATGAATGGGGAGAAAGGTACTGATACCATGTTTCACATGTAGGGAAGACAAAACTTTACCTCTCTCCCTCTTAGGTTTTCAGTTGATATTCTAACAAAAAGATTGACAAGAGAATGATTAATGTGTGCAACGCACATCAGATGAGAGAAACCTAATGGAAAGTAATTCAGAATGGCAGCTTAGATTCCAGCATATGGAGTATCTTCAGAGAACAATGCGTTATAGAGAAATGACAAAACAAAGCACAGAGTCTTAGGCTTCCAAGGATGGCAAACTCAGGGAAGGTAAACACAGGCGACCCTTGAACGACACTGGTTTGAACTGCAAAAGTCCACTTACATGGGAATTGTTTTTTATGTGTAAATATAGTACAGTGCTGTAAATGTATTTTCTCTTATGATTTTCTTTTCTTTATGATTTTCTTTTCTCCTTATGATTTTCTTATTAACATTTTCCATCCTCTAGCTTACTTCATTGTAAGAATACAGTATATAATACATACAACATGCAAAATATGTGTTAATCGACTCTTTATGTTATCAATGACTTCCATCAACAACGGGCTATTAGTTAAGTTTGGGGGGAGTCAAAAGTTATATGCAGATTTTCACCTTGGGGTAGGGAGTTGGTGCCCCTAACCCCTGCACTGTTCCAGTGTCAACTGTGTATGGAAGAGAGCAAATAAAGTAAGTTTTATTTGCAGATTCCTCTGGAGGATCTCTGGGCTGATTGGAGTATCACCAGTAAAACGAGAATTTATTTCCTGTCTTGAGGTAGAAAAGGGGAAGCTTTTCCGGGGTTTGCTGCTTCTTAATTGCCTTCATCTCAAAATAATTTTTATGTCAAAGAGGCAAATTTTGGGGTGACATATTTTGGTTTCCTTCACTCATCTCTCATCCAATCAAGCCTAGATTCATTCAGTTCTGCCAGCCCATTTGCTTACTTCTTCTAAATCCTGTTCCTGTCATTTGCAACTGAAAAGGTCTCAACAGTGAAAATTATATGAAGAACAATTATGGTGCCTCAGCCCTAGTTTGTGAATTACTGTGATATTTTGTGTCAGATGTAGTTTTGAGTTTTCTCTTAATTGAGTTCAGGTTTTTTTTTTAATTACAAGGGAACAAAATCAAAAGAAGGAGCACTTATTAGTCACCAGGATGACTTATTTATGACTGAGGCAATGTCTGGAAAAATCAATTTACTAAAAATGTTTCCCAAGGGTTTGCAGATTTTAGCCATTTATAAAAGCTACTATAATTCACGCAAGGAGACCATTCATTGTATTTCCAATAATTCATTTTGATAAATTTGACCCTGATTGTGTCAAATTTTATAGAGAAGTGTGCGTTTAAAACTCACATAGCTCATAGGCACTATTTCCCATAACAACCCACTGGTACAAAAGCTGACAATATATGGCATCTAGAGGCTGTGCTGGCAGCCACTTGGGTGTGTGTGTGTGTGCGTGCGCGCACGAGCGTGCATGAGCAATCCAGCGAGATATGTTTGGGAGATAGGTTCTTGCTACTTAAATAAGATGATATGGATATTGGAAAACAAGCAGCATATCGTGTAGGAAATGAAAAAGTTTAAAAACAAACAAACCTGCCGATCCTGAACCAGGCGACGGTCCTGTACAGGGTCCATTGCTGGTTTGCTTACCCCTTCCACCACAGAGCTACACCAGCCTTCATGTGAAGTGAGTTCTGAAATCCATACAATATATATTAGAGAATAACTTCAGTTTATAAAAGTCAGTTTTAATATTGAAACTTTTCAGTATGTCCAATTTATGTTTCAAGGTGTTGTGTCAATGTAGTGATACAATCCCAGTATCAGAGGGAATTTCTCACAAATATTCTTACAAATATTTTCCTATTTTGGCTGAAGGTGGTAATGATACAATATCATCATATTATAGAACCAAGAGATGGTTTCTGTGTATAGATTTGTGTGTATTACATGCACATGTATGTATGTATATTTGTGAACATCGGTATGATGTATTCATGAAGAATGTAAGTTGCTGTGTTTAAGAAGTCAGTTTCCAGATTTACAATTTATAATTCGAGGGTAATTTAAGACATATATTTCTGATTCACTTATCTTAATTCATTAAAACATTTGTTTCATAAAAATGATTCAAATTTCAGGGGCGCCTGGGTGGCACAGCGGTTAAGCGTCTGCCTTCGGCTCAGGGCGTGATCCCGGCGTTATGGGTTCGAGCCCACATCAGGCTCCTCTGCTATGAGCCTGCTTCTTCCTCTCCCACTCCCCCTGCTTGTGTACCCTCTCTCGCTGGCTGTCTCTATCTCTGTCGAAATAAATAAATAAAATCTTTAAAAAAAAAATGATTCAAATTTCAAGCTGCTTTTAATCTCTCAACTAAGAAATAGTTTTCTAAAAATTTTGGGCTTTTAGTCTCTCAACTAAGAAATAGTTTTCTAAAAATAAAGAGAATTTAGAAAGTTGAGTCTAAAATGTGAGCCATGAAGCTCCTGGTGCTCTTAATTTGGAACAACTTCCTTTCCCTCCTCACTAAATATGAATGGTTTAGTTTAATTTGGAAAGGGCTCCTTTTCTTTACTTGAGGGCTAACCCCTGGACTATCACAGAAGTTTGATTAGATGTTTATGTTGTACTATAGAAAAAAGTACTGAACACTGCACAAAAAAGAGAGGTAGTAGTATGGAAAGAGGAGGGGAGAAGGCCAGGTGTCTAGACCTATATGCACTATGTTCACATTTAGGCAAATGAAGTATTGGCTAAACAGTAGTGACTGTTTGCAGAGACTTCATCAAATAGATGGTAAAGATTTAAAAAAAATAATCAGAAGCAACCATATGCTAGCTCATAATTGCTCCTATATAAGCATTGAATTCCACTGAGTTTGTCTCAGAGTACTAGTTAAAATGCTTCACAGAAACAGATGTTTGAGTCTACAAAGCAAGGACAAAGTTCAAATATTGACAGAGTGTCCTCTTATAGTTCATCCACTGGCATTGTCCTGGGTCATGCCTCCATCTCTTACCTGATATAATGTAACAGCCTCCTAGCAAGACACCTACCACCAACCTCTTTCCTACCCAATCTTATCTCAATTCTGCTGTCATACTGATTTTTCTAGCATACACATTTCATCTTACTATGCCTCTACTAAAAATATTTTTTTAAGATTTCATTTATTTATTTAAGAGAGAGAGTGGGATGGGGTGCCTGGGTGGCTCAGTTGGTTAAGCATCTGCCTTCAGCTCAGGTCATGATCCCAGGGTTCTGGGATTGAGTTCTGTGTCATGCTCCCTGCCCAGCAGGAAGTCTGCTTCTTCCTCTGCCCCTACCCCCTGCTCATTCTCTCTCCCTCTCTCTCTCAAAAATAAAGAAATAAAATCTCTTTTTTTTTTTTAATTTAAAGAGAGAGTGAGAGAGCATGAATAGGGGGAGCAGGCAGAGGAAGAAGGAGAAGCAGACTCCCCGCTGAGCAGGGAGCCCAGTGCAGGGCTGGATCCCAGGACCCTGGGATCATGACCTGAGACGAAGGTAGACGCTTAACCCACTGAGCCAACCAGACACCCCTATTTAATAATCTTTTAGTGACTGCCACAGTCTATAATACCCTTACCCTTATAATATGCCTCCTACCTATTTACCTATTTTTTCCTTTTTACCATATTCTTCCATTCCCAGAACCACCCCATCCCAGACAATCACCATATGTGAGACAATAGAAAAAAAATGTGTATATATAGGTCTCTGCCCCTAATGCCTGACACAGAGGTTCTGAAACCCTTGTAATTTCCTGGGTCATAGGAGTATCTTTTGTTATAAAGAAAGAACTCTGGGTGGTTTCCTGGATGGTTTCCAAATAAGGGTGGTCACCAGAAAGACCAAGCCATGATTAGAAATTTTGAATTTTTAGCCCCGTCCCATACTCTCTTGAGAAGGGAGAGGGGCCAACAATAGAATTAAAGATTGATCAAGCCTTCATGATAAAGCCTCCATAAAAATCCCAGAGAGCTTCCAGGTTGGTAAACATATCCACGTACTAGGGAGGTGATATACCCCAACTCCACAGAGACGGAAGCTCCTGTTGTGATCAGTAGCCTCCCAGACCTCACCCTATGTATCTCTTCATCTGGCTCTTCATCCATATCCTTTACCATATCCTTTAATAAATTGGTAAATGTAAGTGTTTTCCTAAGTTCTGTGAGCTGATCTAGCCAATTAATTGAATTCAAGCAGGGGATTATAGGGACCACTGATTTATAACCAAGTTGGATAGAAGTTGTGGGTGACCTAGGGAACTACTACTTGTGATTAGTATCTGAAGGGCGGGACAGTCCTGTGGGACTGAGCCCTTAACCTGTGGGAACTGACACTCTCTGCAGGTAGATGGTGTCAGAATTAAGTTAAATTGTAGGACACCCAGCTAATGTCATAGAGAATTGCTTGTTGTGGAAATCCCCCCCCCCAACATATTTCGTGACCAAAAGTGTCAGAAATGAAGTGTTTTGCATGAGTAGTAAAGGCTCACAGGAGCGAAAAAACTGATTCTGGGGGAAAGGTTGAAGCGAGAGCCCTTCGCCTGGCAAGGAAGCAGGAGATCCCCTTAGGCTCAGGATCTTTCACAGTTACAGAGCAAAAGCTGATCAACAGAGGTAGAGATGGGGGGTGATCAGGAAACTCTTTTCCTCTTCAAGACCTTGCATAGGAAGGAAGTCCCATTCCCACCGTCCAGGAGTATAAGACTAGTGTAAGACTGAGGATAAACCAAGGCAAACAAGAATCCCTTGCCTTTACCACAAGCCCATCAGGAGTAACAACCAACAGCAATCCACTGTTGGGGAAGGGACAAGAGCATGGACAGAGGCTCCCTCTAAATTCAGGCATGCAGGGATTGCTGAAAGCCAGAGGTAGAGAAAATCTAAGAAAAAAACTTTGGCATCCCAGGTCATATTGTGGCCCGAATAAAGAGCTAGTGAAAGCCCCAGGAGTAGCCAAATATTGTAGAAAGCTGTACCCTGTAGGCATTCTGCACTGGAGAAAATGCACTGGCTGAGCAGGTGGGGGGAAAAAAGGTGGGCTTTCCGGGAACCTGCTCCTTCATCTTGTAATGTCTCTCTATTGACAAAATTTAGTTTTATGCCAGCTGGCAAAAAAATATATATATATATTAAGGGTCCAGATCTATTTCATGAATGAGACAATGAAGTATAAATTTGGAACTAAGAGGCTACAAATTAATAACTGACACACATGGTATGTCTTTTGTATCTTTTTATTTTACTTATGTTTTTATTTAAGTGGATTTCTTACAGACAGCATATACTTGGGTCTTGATTTTAAAAATAGAATCTGACAATCTCTGTCTTATAATTGAGGTGTTAGACCATTTATAGTTAAAGCAGTTATTGACATAGTTAGATTCAACCACACTATTTTGCTTGCTGTTTTCTAGAAAATTATTTTTTAGTGTTTAGTTGTTATTTTGTTATTGCTGTTGTTCCCTTTTCCCCTTTCCTGCCTTTTATTAGATTAAATGTCAATTTATATGTCAATTTAAAAATATGAACTGGGTGACTACTACAGTATTCTATAACAATCCAATCAAAATGACTGCAATGTTCTCACACTTCACCCTCCTAAAAATGAAAAATCATGGAACTGGAGAAGTGTTTCTATTCTGTATTAAGAATCCTATTCCAAAGAAATGTCACACAAAGATTTGTATCAGTAAATTGTCTATTACTTTGGCTCGTCTAGATATATTTCTTCTGACGAAGATTTCAGGCCGACTAATATCCGGTGTTTTGAAAAACACTTGGGACTTATTTTCTCCAGGGAATGAAGATTATATTTCTGGTATTCTGCAAGCTCTATCTAAACACCACTGGCATAACATGGGGAAAAGAAGAAACACAACACTCTAATGACTCAATTTACAGGTAATCAATTATAGCTGTTACTCTATTCACAGTGTGTAGACCATGCTTACCACCTGGTTATTTTTTAGACAGCATGAGAGAATTACCATCAATGTATGAGATAAGGGAGATCATACTGAACACTGGAGATCTGCACTCAGTGTGACCATAAATCAAGATGATATGTTGCTAAAACAGCTGTCTGGGTATGATGGAAAGCAGGTTATGGCCACCTGCCCAGAAGTTAGCTGTGTCTGGAAATCAGCTTGGGAAGACAACAAATCTATAAATAGTTAACTGAATGATGATTCTGATGGAGCACCATTCCCTATAATAATGCTGGTAATGAGCTTATTATCCCCTCACTCAGCACAAATGGTTGGATATTTTAATCGCTGTTGAATCTTCTGTCTTTAAAGGTCAGTAGCCAGATTTGGTAGAAACCAAGGTAAAGAAATGAGTTTGTATGTAAACTATGATGAAGACTAAAAACGACAGGATGTGTGACTGGATGGTGAGGCCTTTAATGATGTTCTCTAATGAACCAACTGCCAGAGATAAAAAGAGAATTTATCATCCCTGAGCTGTAAGCTGTTGGGATCGGACAGATAAAGAAATAAGATGTCATCCCTATGTAAGTAGATGGACAGTATTACATAATGGCCCTTGGAACCTGCATCTGTAAAACATTTACCACAATAGCTGGCATATGGTTCTGTCCACAAACCAGATGTAATCCAGAATTCACTGAATAATGGCAGCTTCTAGTTGCTACCTAGGTCAATGGAGATTGTAGTATGTAAGAAAGGTCATTTCTGTTGAAAAAGAATGGAGAATCACAGTACAACTTAAACTGTGATTGATGTGTTATTGATTTCTGCCAAAGCTATATGGTAAACAAAGAATTATTATTTCATTGATTGAATTAAATGAATATCAGACTTATGTAAACAATGATCCCCAAGATGAGAAAGCATTATTCAGATTAAAATCTACCACTTACAGGATGCCTGGGTGGCTCAGTCGTTTAAGTGTCTGCCTTTGGCTCACGTCATGATCCCAGGGTCCTGGGATTGAGTCCCACACTGGGCTCCTTGCTGGCTGGGAGCCTGCTTCTCCCTCTGCCCCTCCTCCTGCTTGCTCTCTCTCTCTGGCAAATAAATACAATCTTAAAAAAACAAAAACAAAAAAACTTATAGAGTTAGAAAGTGCTTTCTCAAAATGTCATGTATAATTGTATAGATTTCTTGGTCCGCATATTTTCTTCAGTATTGTACAATTAAGTGGTGGTACTTAATTCAGTATTGTACAATTAATTAGGTGGTACTTTTTTAAAAACAGTCCTCATCACAGAAACCAGTTTTGGTTAAAAATCTTACTGAAATGAAGCCCCTCAAGTTACTCTGCCTTCTTTTTATTAAGACATTCACTACTTTAAGACTCTCAAACTTTCTGGGGGGCTCCTGGGGGGCTCAGGTAGTTAAGTTTCTGCCTTCAGCTCAGGTCATGATCCCAGGGTCCTGGGATCTAGCCCTCTGTCAGTCTCCCTGCTTGCTGGGGAGTCTGCTTCTCCCTCTTCCCCTGCTCCTTCTCTCTCTCTCAAATGAATAAATAAAACCTTTTTTTTTTAAACTCTCCAACTTTTAGCAGACATATTAAGAAAATGTAGTACCTCTGAAATAATGAAACTTGTTCATATTTTTCCAACAATGTGAGGCAGAACTAATGCCCTCTTAAATGACAAACAGGGAATAATATCAATTATAGAGGAAATGTTTCTATATTTTGTGCTTTTATAAGAATGAACTAAATCATGGGGCATAATATTATAATTTGAACACATGAAGAATTGTTTTGATTAATTCCCCTTTTTTTCAAACCTTGTGATGTGGGATGGGATTTGGATTTATAGTTTTCAAAGCCCTTCTATGTAATGATTTATTAACTTTTAATGAAAATTCAATATATATTGACTAATGGTTATGAGAGGATTTTACTCATTAATAATATAAGATTTTTAAAAGTACTCTACTGAATATATTAATCAATATCATCATCAGAGAAATTGTTCCAAAAGAGAAATGTTAGTGTAGCCAAAGTAGTCTGTTTTAGCTCTTCCCACACTCACAGAACTGTTGGTACACCATTTTGTATAAATAAGAATCATATATTTATATCTGGTTATATTTAGGTTTCAGACTTTATGAGAAGTCTCATATTTCAATTTTAATAACTAACCCACATTTCTGATTTAAGGTTGCACAACATCAGGGGTAAATAGGAAGGACAACCCAAGATCTGGGAGTTTCCTCTGGATGAGATGAAAGAAAATCATTTCATTGCTTTCTTTCTACTTATGGTGACAACGGGGGAAGAGAGTCCTGCCTAAAAATGTGATTGCAGGGAAAAAAGAAAAAAAACTAATCTCAAATCTTCTGCCAGTTATTTGTGAAAGGTGATGATTGCTCTGTTCTTTGGAAAGTTACAAAAATGGGCCTGATCTACTAAGCATCAGTAGGCACTGGGCATGGGCCTAGGTTGAGAAACTTTCTCTATAAAAGGCTAGAAAGCAAGTATCATAGGTTTCAAAGGCCATATGGTCTCTGTCAAGATTATTCACCTCTGTCATTGTAGCACAAAAACAGCCACAGACATGGCTGTGTCCCAATAAAACTATGTTTCCATAAAACTTTATTTACAAAGACAGATAGTGAGTCAGATTTGACCTTTGGGCCATAGTTTACCAATGACGGGTCCAGAAATAAGATAAAGAAAGGAGAATTAAAACAGCTCTGCCTAGTAATTGTGGACTCTTCCATTGTGGGTCTGGGAAATTTTAGCAGATTATATTATCATCGTTAGGAGTACTGTAACTGAGAACATTTTGTTTTACCTGAGGAGGTTTGTGTGTATGTGTGTGTTGTATGAAAGAAAGAGGGGAGGCTGGGGGTGGAAAGATATTAACTAAAGGGTGTTAAATAAAGGTGCTCTCTTACCTTTTTTAAGGGAAAACATGGTTTATGAGGGTCCTAATTAGAGCTAGACCTCTGAAGGAGGGATGACTTACATGAAGTGTGACCATATCAGAATGCAAACACTTTCAGAACTAGGGAGAAGAAACAAGGGAAAATAAACCCCCTAGGCACTGTCTCCCTGTGTCCTAAATCTCTTGCTAGTACCTCCCATTGGCTAACACCAATTGGAAGTCAGAAGGCAAGGGGGCCTAGATGATGCAGTCCCTAATTTAAGTGTCCCAAAGCACATAAAAAGAAAGAAAAAAGCAAAATAAAATAAAATAAAATAAAATAAAAGAGTAAGGAGTGCAGTAGTGGCTTAGCATTATTTCTAGGAGTCACCACAGAAGATTAGGTATTGTAGGATCCACAAGGAAACATTAATTTTGACAATGTATTTGAGGTATAATTAAAATACAATAAGCTGCACTTACTAAAGTATACAGTTTATTAAGTTTGGGCAGACATGTACATCCAGAAAATCATCACCACAATCAAAATAATGAACATAACCATTACTCAAAAAGCTTCCTTGTACCCCTTGGTAATTCCCCCCACCAAATACCTTTCCATCTCTCGTGCCCAGACACTGATCTGTCCACTTTCTATGACTAAAGACTGGTTTACATTTCCTAGAATTTTACATAACTGTAATCACACAGTACATACTCTTTTTTGTTTGTTTGTTTGGCTTCTTACAGTTACATTTACATTCATTTAATTATTTTTATACTCATCTAGGTTTTTATGTGTCATACTTCATTCCTTTCTATTGTTGAGAAGTGTTCCATCATAAGCAATGGAATTTGTTTAGTCTTTTGCCTGATGATGAACAGTTGATTATTTCTCATTTTTGGCTGTTACAAATAAAGTCGATATAAATAGTTGTGTAACAGTTTTTTGTAAGACCATGTAAATAGTGGGTTGAATAGTGGAATAGAGGTCTCCAAAAGATATGTCCAAGTCCTAATCCCTGACACCTGTGAGTGTGAGTTTATTTGGAAATAGGATTTTTGCAGATGTAATTAAGTTAGGGTATCTCGAGATGAGATCATCCTGGATTTAGAGTGGGCCATAAATCCAATGATTGGTACCTTTATAAAAGAAATGAAAGGGAGATTTGACACACAGAGACACCTTGCATTCCTGGGAAAAACCCCACCTCATTGTGGATAAATGATTCTTTTTGCATTTTGTTGGATTCAGTTTGCTAATATTTTGTTAAACATTGATGTATCTAGATTCATGAAGGAAATTTTTTTGTAGTTAACTTGTAATCTCTTTCTGATTTTGATATCAGGGTAATGCTGGCCTCAGAAAATGAGTTGCAAATTCTTCCCAATTCTTAAGTTTTGTGGAAGGGTTATAGAAAATTGATATTATTTCTTCCTTAACTATAAGCAGAATTCACCGGTGAAGCCATCTGTGCCTCACGTTTTCTTTG
Organism: Ailuropoda melanoleuca; assembly: GCF_002007445.2. Lineage (NCBI taxonomy): Eukaryota > Metazoa > Chordata > Mammalia > Carnivora > Ursidae > Ailuropoda > Ailuropoda melanoleuca. Next base: position 113,512,490 of record NC_048225.1, read on the forward strand.
TGGGAAGATTTTACACTACAAATTCAAATTCTTTCACAGAAACAGAGCTATCCAGGTTATCTATTTCTTCTTGAGTCTTGGTAGTTCGTATTTTTTGAGGAATTTGGCCATTTCATATAAGCTGTCAAATTTATTGCCATAGTTGTTCATAACATCTTATTTTCTGTTAATATCTGTATAATCAGTCGTGATGTCACCTCTCTCATTCCTGAGACACATCATTTGTGTCTTCTCTCTTTCTTCCAAATCAGTCTGGCTAGAAATTCATCGGTTTAATTGACCTTCTCAAAGAACAAGATTTTGGTTATGTTGTTTTCTTTTCTGTTTCATTGATTTCTACTGTGATCTTTATTTCCTCTCTTCTGCTCACTTGGAGTTTACTTTAGTATTCTTTTCCTAGTTTCTTAAGGTGGACCCTGAGGTCATTATTTTCTAGTATGTAAGTTGAATGCTAAATAATTCTAAATATTGCTTTAGCAGCATCCCATACATTTATATATTGTTTCAAAACATCTTCACTTTGAACAATTTTAATTTCCTCATAACCCATACATTATTTAGAACTGTGTTATGCATATCTGGGGATATTCCAGATCTTTCTTTCTTTCTTATTTATTTCTTACATTATTGCATTGCCACTAGAGACCATAATTTGTATAACTTGAATCCTCCTAAATTTACTGAGACTTGTGTTATAGTCCAGAACATGGTCTATCTTGGTAAATGTTCTGTGAGCACTTGAAAAGCATGTATATTTTGCTATTGTTGAATGGAATATTCTACTAATACCAATAGGTTTAGTTGATACTGTTGTTCAAATCTATGTCTTTACTGATTTTTCATCTACTAGTTCAACCAGTTATCACAATAAGAATACTGAAACATCTGTCTATAATTATGGAATTGTCTATTTTTCCTTGCAGTTCTCTCAGCTTTTTCTTTCTGTATTTTTAAGTTCAGTTATTAGGTACATAAATGTTTTTAATTATTATGTTGTCTTAATGACATAGCTCCTTTATCATTATGAAACGATTTTCTTTATCCCTGGTAGTATTCTTTGCTCTGAAATCTACTTTGTCTGATGAAATTTCTCATGGTGCTAGAAGCTAGCATTGCTGGGTTCTGGTGATGCCTCTCTCCTAGGTGGCAGAGTGCCATTTTCTTATTGTATCCTCACATGGCAGAAAGAGGGAAAGAGAGCTCTTTGCTATCCCTTTTAGAGGTACTAATCCCATTCATGAGGGTTCCATCTTTATGATCTAATTTCTTCCTAAAACCCCTGACCCAGCACCATCATATTGATGGTTAGGATTTTAACATACAAATTTGGTAGGGGACACAAACATTCAGTCCATTGCATATGGTTCATCTTTCATTTCTTTCTCATTTTTTTTACTTTTAACTTATTTATGACCTTATATTTTAAGAGGTTCTCTTTTAGGTGGTCTATAGTTAGGTCTTGCTTTTTTATCCAGTCTGACAAACCTTGCCTTAATGGGAGTGTTTAGACCATTTACATTTAATGTGATTATTGATATGGCTGGGTTTAAATCTACCATCTTGCTAATTGTTTTCTATTTCTGTCATTTATTCTTGCCTTACCCTTTTTATACCTTCTTTTGCATTAGTTGAATATATTTTTTATGATTCTATTTTGTTTCCCTTGTTGTCTTAGAAGAACAAACATCTGTTAAGGTGGTATTTGAGCAGAGTCCTGAAGAAGTGAGCCCTTTTTCTGTTTCAAGGAAAAACTTCACAAGCAGAGGGAAAAGCAAGGTGTAAAACCCTGAAGCTGGAGCATATTTGACATTTTGGAATAACAAGGTGGCCAGTGCACCTGGAATGGAGTAGAAAGGTAGGAAGGAACATGGGAAGAAGATAGCAAAGGGAGATTGAATGATGATAGGTAGTGTATGAGATCATATCAGGCCTTAATAGTTTTCTGGGAATGTTCATTGAACTTTTTTTGCTTCAGGCAAAGGCCTTTGCTGTCATCCCCACCCCAAAATTAAACAAAACCTTCTCTGAGTCGCCACCATAATTTGCCTAAGGTAAACCTCAGTACTAATCTGTTCATGCCAATTTTCCCATTTTATACTGCTGCACACAAAAATTCAGCACTTACAGATCATTTCTAATTCTCCACTCTTCTCCTCCAAAACACAACCTTTCCAATGTGAGCTTTGGAATTTATGGTCCATCATAAGGAAAATTCCCTTTACTTTCACCCTCTTTTCTAAATATTCCTGGCACAGACTAAAAGTAGGCTCTCCCCTATGGACACTGACTCCCTTGCTTCCTTCTCAACTGCAGGCTATTTTCTTTCCCATAATCCTCATACCATGGGCCTGGAGGGTAGATGTCATTCGGGCCCTACACCAGACTTTCCAGATTATTGTCCTTACATCTTCCCCTTAAACCACAACTTTTTTGCTGAGTTTGCCATCAGATTAGGAATATGCTTTGTTCGTTCAGGTTTGAGGGATGGGATCCAGTGAAACTTTGAGTCCTTTTCCCTTTATCTATGGCTTGCCTTTAGATATTGACACTTCCGTGGGAGGAAGTTTTCCCTATTATTGTTAGTAATCTCAAGCCTATGGTTTTTAAATATGATACATAGAGTGTACCATTAGAGACATACCCAAATAACGGGTGTATTTACACCTGGAGTGGTTCAGAAGATAACCATAATAACAATGGCAACAGAAAACACTGGGCAAATTATCTATCCTCCTTGTGGCTCAGTTTATCTTTACTTGTTGGCTAGATATGGTCTTCTTTCATCTACGCAAAGATATAACTCTAATAATATCTTCTGCCCCTCTTGAATTACCAGTTTTTGCTCTCTACTAAATGGTTTCCATCAGTATATAGTTATTTCTTTACAAAGCCTTCNCAGAAGATTAGGTATTGTAGGATCCACAAGGAAACATTAATTTTGACAATGTATTTGAGGTATAATTAAAATACAATAAGCTGCACTTACTAAAGTATACAGTTTATTAAGTTTGGGCAGACATGTACATCCAGAAAATCATCACCACAATCAAAATAATGAACATAACCATTACTCAAAAAGCTTCCTTGTACCCCTTGGTAATTCCCCCCACCAAATACCTTTCCATCTCTCGTGCCCAGACACTGATCTGTCCACTTTCTATGACTAAAGACTGGTTTACATTTCCTAGAATTTTACATAACTGTAATCACACAGTACATACTCTTTTTTGTTTGTTTGTTTGGCTTCTTACAGTTACATTTACATTCATTTAATTATTTTTATACTCATCTAGGTTTTTATGTGTCATACTTCATTCCTTTCTATTGTTGAGAAGTGTTCCATCATAAGCAATGGAATTTGTTTAGTCTTTTGCCTGATGATGAACAGTTGATTATTTCTCATTTTTGGCTGTTACAAATAAAGTCGATATAAATAGTTGTGTAACAGTTTTTTGTAAGACCATGTAAATAGTGGGTTGAATAGTGGAATAGAGGTCTCCAAAAGATATGTCCAAGTCCTAATCCCTGACACCTGTGAGTGTGAGTTTATTTGGAAATAGGATTTTTGCAGATGTAATTAAGTTAGGGTATCTCGAGATGAGATCATCCTGGATTTAGAGTGGGCCATAAATCCAATGATTGGTACCTTTATAAAAGAAATGAAAGGGAGATTTGACACACAGAGACACCTTGCATTCCTGGGAAAAACCCCACCTCATTGTGGATAAATGATTCTTTTTGCATTTTGTTGGATTCAGTTTGCTAATATTTTGTTAAACATTGATGTATCTAGATTCATGAAGGAAATTTTTTTGTAGTTAACTTGTAATCTCTTTCTGATTTTGATATCAGGGTAATGCTGGCCTCAGAAAATGAGTTGCAAATTCTTCCCAATTCTTAAGTTTTGTGGAAGGGTTATAGAAAATTGATATTATTTCTTCCTTAACTATAAGCAGAATTCACCGGTGAAGCCATCTGTGCCTCACGTTTTCTTTGTGGGAAGATTTTACACTACAAATTCAAATTCTTTCACAGAAACAGAGCTATCCAGGTTATCTATTTCTTCTTGAGTCTTGGTAGTTCGTATTTTTTGAGGAATTTGGCCATTTCATATAAGCTGTCAAATTTATTGCCATAGTTGTTCATAACATCTTATTTTCTGTTAATATCTGTATAATCAGTCGTGATGTCACCTCTCTCATTCCTGAGACACATCATTTGTGTCTTCTCTCTTTCTTCCAAATCAGTCTGGCTAGAAATTCATCGGTTTAATTGACCTTCTCAAAGAACAAGATTTTGGTTATGTTGTTTTCTTTTCTGTTTCATTGATTTCTACTGTGATCTTTATTTCCTCTCTTCTGCTCACTTGGAGTTTACTTTAGTATTCTTTTCCTAGTTTCTTAAGGTGGACCCTGAGGTCATTATTTTCTAGTATGTAAGTTGAATGCTAAATAATTCTAAATATTGCTTTAGCAGCATCCCATACATTTATATATTGTTTCAAAACATCTTCACTTTGAACAATTTTAATTTCCTCATAACCCATACATTATTTAGAACTGTGTTATGCATATCTGGGGATATTCCAGATCTTTCTTTCTTTCTTATTTATTTCTTACATTATTGCATTGCCACTAGAGACCATAATTTGTATAACTTGAATCCTCCTAAATTTACTGAGACTTGTGTTATAGTCCAGAACATGGTCTATCTTGGTAAATGTTCTGTGAGCACTTGAAAAGCATGTATATTTTGCTATTGTTGAATGGAATATTCTACTAATACCAATAGGTTTAGTTGATACTGTTGTTCAAATCTATGTCTTTACTGATTTTTCATCTACTAGTTCAACCAGTTATCACAATAAGAATATTGAAACATCTGTCTATAATTATGGAATTGTCTATTTTTCCTTGCAGTTCTCTCAGCTTTTTCTTTCTGTATTTTTAAGTTCAGTTATTAGGTACATAAATGTTTTTAATTATTATGTTGTCTTAATGACATAGCTCCTTTATCATTATGAAACGATTTTCTTTATCCCTGGTAGTATTCTTTGCTCTGAAATCTACTTTGTCTGATGAAATTTCTCATGGTGCTAGAAGCTAGCATTGCTGGGTTCTGGTGATGCCTCTCTCCTAGGTGGCAGAGTGCCATTTTCTTATTGTATCCTCACATGGCAGAAAGAGGGAAAGAGAGCTCTTTGCTATCCCTTTTAGAGGTACTAATCCCATTCATGAGGGTTCCATCTTTATGATCTAATTTCTTCCTAAAACCCCTGACCCAGNCAACCCAGCACCATCATACTGATGGTTAGGATTTTAACATACAAATTTGGTAGGGGACACAAACATTCAGTCCATTGCATATGGTTCATCTNCTTGACCTTACTTCCCCTGCTTGCTACTGTCCATTTCTTTACTACTCTTTACAGTGAAACCCCACCAATCATACTGTTTCTGCCATTGCTGCACTAGAACTACGCTTACTTAGGTCACCAATTTCCTTCATGTTACTAAATCCAGTGGTCAATTCTCAGTTATTTTATTTGACCTATTATCTCACTGGACCCCTTAATCCTTTGGCTTTCCTGATCTTGCCAGAATTCCTTTGTCCTTGGCTGGATCTTCTTCTCCCAGTCTCCCAACGTTGGATAGTCAAGGGCTCCCTCCTGATCCCTATTCTTCTCTCATTCTACACTCTCCCCATTACAATGTCAGTCAGTCCTATGGCTCTAACAGCCATCTCAATACTGCTAATCCNCATATGGTTCATCTTTCATTTCTTTCTCATTTTTTTTACTTTTAACTTATTTATGACCTTATATTTTAAGAGGTTCTCTTTTAGGTGGTCTATAGTTAGGTCTTGCTTTTTTATCCAGTCTGACAAACCCTGCCTTAATGGGAGTGTTTAGACCATTTACATTTAATGTGATTATTGATATGGCTGGGTTTAAATCTACCATCTTGCTAATTGTTTTCTATTT
>NC_048225.1:113518572-113523303 GCF_002007445.2 Ailuropoda melanoleuca
GCTTACTTAGGTCACCAATTTCCTTCATGTTACTAAATCCAGTGGTCAATTCTCAGTTATTTTATTTGACCTATTATCTCACTGGACCCCTTAATCCTTTGGCTTTCCTGATCTTGCCAGAATTCCTTTGTCCTTGGCTGGATCTTCTTCTCCCAGTCTCCCAACGTTGGATAGTCAAGGGCTCCCTCCTGATCCCTATTCTTCTCTCATTCTACACTCTCCCCATTACAATGTCAGTCAGTCCTATGGCTCTAACAGCCATCTCAATACTGCTAATCCTAAAGTTTTATTTCAGCAAAGATGAAGAGTATTTGCAGTTTGAATCTCTCTTCCAAACTAACTTCTTTATACAACTGTGTTTCAGGATTTCTTTTCCTTTAGTGTCCACGGTTCTTGGTCACACCGCTTTGAAGAAGGAAGAGGTAGACCAGCTGAAGAGTGAGTGGTGGGCAGCAAAGCAAAGTTTATTGGGTGACAGTACAAAGCTCCTGGAAGAGGAAGGGGACCTGAGAGCGTTGTTGTTTTGGCACTTAAATCTAGGGGTTTTTATGGGCTCATTGGCAAGCTGCTTTAATCTGATTAACTCTCCATGTGCCTATCACAGAATCAGGTTTTTGTCCATGTGCTCATCTATCAGATAGTTGTTCACCTGGGAAAGGGTGGAAGGCTCCTTGTATAGAGTAACAGGATGGGGGCTTTTTCCTTTTAAGGGTAGTTTCCTCTCAGGACCGGGCCCCTTGCCCCTGCCTGCCTGTCTTCTGACTATCCTCCTCCAACCGTGCACTCAACATCCCACTTGAGTGCCTACTAAGGGGTTCTGCACACAATTCCACTGTGGGGAAAGGAGGGGTTTACCTACCACCATTAAGCAATTCTCTGGACACCAACGGGGGGTTCTACAATTCAACTCAATTCTGACACTATCTACCTGGATTCCATAGGTTAAGGGCTCAGTCCTACAAGAGTGTTCTCTACTTCAGATGCCAATCACAAGCAGAGGTTCTTACCTGTCCACTGACCGGCGACAGATCAGAGGTTCCTCTAACTAACTCTTTGGACTTTCCACTTGCAACTTCAGGTTGTTACCTGTGCTTCTGCCTGATGGCCATAAGTCACAGGTTCCTACAGTCCCTTCCTTGAATTTGATTCATTTGCTAGAGCAGCTCCTGGAACTCAGGAAACTCATTTACTCACTAGATCGTGGGTGTATGACAAAAGGATGTACCTCAGGAATATCCAGGGGGAAGAGCTCTAAAGAGCAAGATATATGAAAAGGATACAGAGATTCCATGCCCTCTCAGAGAGAGCCACTCTGCCTAACTCTTCACATGTTCACCAACCTGGAATCTCTCTCAGCCCTGTCCCTTTGGGGCTTTATAAAGGTTTCATTAATTAAATCATTGCCCATTGATAACTGATTCTTTGTCGAGGTGGGAGTTGGGGGTGGTGGAACTAAAAATTCCAACCTGCTAATCACAGGGTTGGGTCCCCTAGGATCCAGCCCCTAACCTTAGGTTACCTAAGTGCTTTCCAGAAGTCACCACATTAACATAACAAAAGAAACAATTATTGTCTCCTCATTTAGGAACTTACAATGGTTTTAGGAGTTCTGTCCCAGAACAGACGATGAAGGCCAAATATCTATTGCTTATTATAAATCATAGTATCACAGGCCTTAGTTTAACTCCATGTTGCCTCTTGAATTCATTCAAGGCAAAAATCTTTTAGTAAGTGATCTTTTTTACATTCTTCCAAGGTATGGGCCTAGGAAAAATAGTTTCAGATTCTGGTAGGAACAGATATTATGGATTAGAGCAAAAATAGCTAACACTGCTTAAAATATGAGGGAGTCTTAATTTCCTGTTCTCTTAATCTGAACCGTTACTCATCTTCTCAGTATAAAGTGAAGGTTTAAGGCACTGCAGAGAGGCCCTGAAATCAAACTGCCTGCCTACGAATTCCTGCTATGCCACTTGCCAGCTATGGAATTTTAAGCAAGTTTCCTGATCATTTTAAGTCTCAGTTTTTTGTTTTTTTGTTTTTTTTTTTTTTAGTTTTTAAAATAGTGATAATAATAGTTGTGAAGAAAAAAAAATGACAAAAAATATCTAAACCATCTAGCATGTGATAAATCCTTAATAAATCCTGTTAAAAAGAAAACCACAGGCCCAATGGCATCACTGAGGTCAAGTTTAAGGGCCAGCCGTCACCTAACCTGACTGCAGTGTCAACCTCCCCCAGTCAGGAATTTTCTGACCAGTACCAATAAAATAATTTGTTACATGGGCCTTCTCCATACCTCAAAAAGATAAGGTAGTTTGGATAAGACCCCCTGTCTCTCCTTGTAAGGGAAGACGATCTTGTCTGAAACAATCCTTTCTTTTCTTTTGCTAATAATTTGCTTGCCCCACCTTCCTTCCTATAAAAACTTTGTTTTGTAAAAATCCTCAGAGGCCCTCCTCTACTTGCTAGATGGGTTGCTGCCTGATTCATGAATTGTTTGATAAAGCCAATTAGGTCTTCAAAACTACTCAGTTGAATTTTGTTTTTTAACAATACAAATTAGCTATTATTATCATCATCATTAACTGAGGTAAATAATATTTGTCTTGTAAGTCGTGCTTTTTTAAATCAAATTTGGATAAAGTCATATCAAACTGGTATATTTTTCAGCAGAGTTTTTTAAAATTATTATGACAATGAAAATAAAATCATAACATCATATAGGTCTTCAGTTTGAATTCTTAACGGTAAAACTATTAAAAAAAACACAATTTATGCTAAGAATTGTTAAAATCCAACCAAGTAAAATTGAAGATCTAATTGACTTTATTCAACGATTCATGAATTGGGCAGCTCCTTAAAGTGGTACAAAATGAAAGGTTTTTAGAGGCAAAAGGAGGGTAGGACTGGGAGGTTAAAAGACTAAATTATTTCAGGCAAGGTTACCTTCCTTTAGGGGAGGACAGCAGCCTTATCTGGCAGGTTACCTCACTAATGTTGATCTGGAAATTCCAGACTAATTGGTTTAAATTTCCACTCCTAGGAGAGGCTGAAACTGCAATTAGGTTAGGCATTAAGTGGGGTTGTTTTTTTTTTTTTTTTTAAGATTTTATTTTCAAGTAATCTCTACACCTAAACTGGGGCTCCAACTCAGGACCGCAAGATCAAGAGCCCCATGTTCTTCCCACTGAAGCAGCCAGGCGCCCCCAGCTTAGGCATTAAGTCTTGATGGGGCTTAGCAAAAGTGACTCTATGTTGGGCCTATTTCTTTTTAACAGAATTTAGTACCACAGACTAATGAACTCTGAAACATACTGCACTGNGGAGGACAGCAGCCTTATCTGGCAGGTTACCTCACTAATGCTGATCTGGAAATTCCAGACTAATTGGTTTAAATTTCCACTCCCAGGAGAGGCTGAAACTGCAATTAGGTTAGGCATTAAGTGGGGTTGTTTGTTTTTTTTTTTTTAAAGATTTTATTTTCAAGTAATCTCTACACCTAAACTGGGGCTCCAACTCAGGACCGCAAGATCAAGAGCCCCATGTTCTTCCCACTGAAGCAGCCAGGCGCCCCCAGCTTAGGCATTAAGTCTTGATGGGGCTTAGCAAAAGTGACTCTATGTTGGGCCTATTTCTTTTTAACAGAATTTAGTACCACAGACTAATGAACTCTGAAACATACTGCACTGCTTTTGTTAGCTTTTGTTAGTTAACATCAGCTGTTATAGTGTTAAGATTTTATTTTTTAAAAGATTCTATTTTTAAGTAATCTCTATGCCCAAGGTGGGGCTTGAACTCACAACCACCAGATCAAGATTTGCCATGCTTTTCGGACTGAGCCAGCCAGGTAACTCCCTTTGTGTTAAGATTTGAAAAATATACCTAAGGAGACACTAAGTTTTCAGTTTCCAATATATATACTATTTAGAGCAAACACTTTTTTTTTTTTTTTTTAAGTGTGCATTTGTGTTTGACTAACACAATGCTTACTATATTCCAGAAACATTGCCCTACACCGGCTGGGCTAAGAGTCCTTTGCTGTAGTCCTTTTGTTTCCTTCCCTGATTAACAAAACAAAAAACAAAACTGCTTGGGGACCAGTGTTGACTGAAGAGAGTAATACAGTAACGAATTTGCTGAAATTCGTAAAGGCTGTAAAAAAGTCATAAAATCCCCCAGTTTTCACAGCACTGGCACTTTCTACGTTTAGGCATCAACTACTAGCTCTCGGAAAATTTCCCTTCACCTCCCAAATCCATGTGGAGAAAGGAGACAATAAATAAAGTTGCTTAAGGGCAGTTTGCCCAGACTTGCCCCCAAACTGGGGAATCTGATTCCGGGTGCTAGAAAACCTTAATGTAAAAGGGAGCAGGTTGGGATCGATCGCTCGGGAAGGAGGAAACACATGGAATCCCGCCCGAGCGGGCCGTGGGCCAGGAGCACATTCCCTTACCTCCCTTCGCGCCAGCCCCGCTGAGTTGGGAAGCTCCTCCCCGACCCTTCCTTCCTCCTCCTCCATCTCCTCCTCCTCCTCCTCCGTGGCGGCGGCGGGCGAAAGGGTGAGCGCTGCGGAATTTTGTCCCCAGCGGCGACCCCTTCTCCCAGGCAGGCTGCGGCTGCGGCGGCCGCCGTGGCGGTGGCGGTGGCGGCGGCAGCCGAGCGCTAGGAGAGGCCCGGGCCGGCCTTGCGGCCTGGAGGCCGCGAGAGGTGGAGGCCGGGCCGCCCTCC
>NC_048225.1:113524310-113613879 GCF_002007445.2 Ailuropoda melanoleuca
CTCCGCCGCCGCCGCCTCCGCCTCGGGCTCCGGCCGCGGGCTTGACGGCCCCGGCCGGGGAGGGCGGGTGGCGTGCGCGCCCGGAGCCTCCGGAGATGGCGGGAGGGCACTGCGGCAGCTTCGCCGCGGCGGCGGCCGGCAGCGGCGAGATCGTGCAGCTGAACGTAGGGGGGACCAGGTGAGTCGGCGGAGAAGGGGCTGGAGCCGGCATGCCGCGGGCGGCCTGCAGGGTGGCGACGGAGGCGGGTGTCGCGGGGACAAGGGCGAAGGTGGGTGCCGAGCCAGGTGGGGAACGCGGGGGGCCCTCCCGGCGGGAAGAATGTCGGCGGATCTCTAGTTGAAGTATCTGCTCCGGGAAGCGAGAAGCAGGAGGGCCTCTGGAATTAGCGCGAGCCGGGCCCATGTGCCCAAGTGGCTGCCTTCCTAGAATGCCAACCTTTGTCCCTCCCCCTTTCTAAGCTGTCAGGCTAAGGAACGTTAAAAAGCCTTCCTCACGCAACCTTACGGTGTATTTGAGGAATTTACTTTGTAGAAGCCTGGCCTTGTGGTTTGGCTCTTGCAGATGAACCTGCCTCCTCTTTCTCTTCGGTCAACAAGGTGTCGGTTCCCTTGGGTAAGAAAGAGTTCAGGGTTCTTTTCCCCTCCTGATTAAGGAGTGTTCGTAATCTCTAAGGATTTCGGTGGATGGAGTGCAGTAGATCGCAGTACGTTGTTTATTTTCTGAGTTTCTGGGTGCATGGCTTTGAACGATCTGTTGAACTTGCCGGGCAATGGATGCAGGAACTGCAGTTTTAACAGTTCTGGAAAGCCTTGGATATTGGCACAGTGTGGCACACTCAGAGTAGACAGACTGAAACCTCTTTATCCTCCCTCTGGCTTTCCACTCCCCGTCTGTGTCTTTTATTAAGCTTGTTGGGGGGAAAATAATTTTTTGTGGATTTGCTATGGCCTATGAGTCACTCTTCTCAGAAATGGGTTTTTGCCAGCTCTGTTGGAAGGAAGGGGTGGTTGAGTTTAAAGCTTGGTAGGAGGTGAACGACGAAGGGCTCGAGAATATGGAAGGGTTTCAACATCTAAAACTTAACTAATATTTTTTAAAATGCTGAAACAGTAGCAGTATGAACGGTAGGAATAAAACGTATTGTGTTTTAATCCTAAACATTTAATCATTTTCTAAGTGTGCTAGAGAATTCAACACAAGAAACTAATTCTTCATTCTTTCCCAGTTCTTTTCCCTCATCTCCGGAAACAAAACTGTTTAACAGTGTAAGATAAGATTCTACATTATTGTGTTATATAGATACCGTTCCTTTGGAGAATATTTATGTCTCCTAATGTAAGAAACGGATTTTTTCCCTAAAATCACATGAAAATTTTGCAGGTTTGGTAACTTCCAGGTGCAAAAATGGAATACCCCACAAAAGTTGGCCTAAAGTGTATGTTAATGCTGAGGAATAGCACTATAGTAATTTAAAATCCCAGCACTCCTTCCTAATTGCTATAGATTGTTGATACCTTTTTTCAGGCATTCTAAAGGACATACACTAATGTGATAAAACTTAAATGTATCGTTATTTACTATATATTGAAAGTGGGTGGTTTAATGAGTGAAACCTTGTTATTGACTGTTAGGATTCAGTTTACATTTTTAAATCATAAAAGGCAGCCATCTTGGAGCTGGAACACTTTATTTTGTTAAATTGTGTATGGAACTAGATCATAACAGGATCTAAGGTTTTCTAAGCGATGATACTAGCAAAGAATACAAAATAAGGTAAATGTATTATTAGATTGAATGATTTAGAAGACATGAAAGTTGTTAGATAGGAATGAGAAGTTAAATAAAAACACCATAAACTTTAAATTTGCTAGGATAACATAGTTTATAAAATAAGTAATGACATGGCCTGTAGAAAAATAGAACATCCAACTCCAGGTATTCTGAGAATATTTTCTTGAGTTACTTTGAATCGTAGACTCTTGGAGCATTTTAGAGCTAGAAGGATCCAGAAGGCATCTGTATGTTGTACAAGACATATTAACACAGTCACTTAAATCATTGTAAAGGAAAAAAAAAATCCTGATTTCATTGTCATTAAAGTTAAGGAATTGCCACTGGGAGAATGACCTGTGGCATAGAATGGAAGTTGGCTCTGAGGTGATAGAATAAAAATCAAAAGGAGAGTATACTGTGAACAGGGAAGCATATGCTGCAGGTAAGGTGTGTGTCCTCGTTGCCCCCCCCCCCTCGTCCCTGTCGTCCCCTCCCCAGGAAGGATATGAAATTCCTTCCTTTTATAATTCAAAGGAATTATAAAAATGCACAATGGTTTTTATGATTTATTTAACACTTTATTGGTGATTGAGGAAGTAGAGAAGATGAGGTTTTAGAATTAACATTATTTACTAAAAAAAAAAAACTAAAGAAGTGAAAGAAACCTAATAGAACTCAATTTGTGATTAATTCTGTTATGAATGAATATGATTTGAGGCCTCATGAGAGAGGTCTGGGACCAGCTAGTGGGGGACTTACAAAGAACTTTGGAATCATGCAGTTATGGGTTCTGGTTCCCAGGCTTTACCTGGGACTGGTTCAGCAACCTAGGGCAAATTATTTTTTAGTGCTTAGTTTTCATAAAATGTAAAGTGACGATAATAGTACCAACCTTATAGGATTGATAAAGGAGTTTGAAGTAAAAAATGGGAAATTCAAGGGTTGGTGGGATAGTATCATTGAAGAATAAATAATTTTAATTTCCTTCCAAGTTAATTTAGAAGGAGGCAAATGACAAGAAGTATAAATGTGGATATGCTAATATCTTTAGTGACATTGTTGCTGAGACCAGATTGGACATCGCCTCCCCCCCTTTTTTTTGGACTTGCAGTTTTATTTACTTGTTTTAATTATTTTAATTCAATTAATTAACATATAATGTATTACTGGTTTCAGAGGCACAGGTCTGTGATTCATCAATCTTATGTAATACCCACTGCTCATTACATCACATACTCTCCTTAATGTCCGTCACCCAGTTACCATTCCTCTACCTCCCTCCCCTCCAGCAACCCTCAGTTTGTTTCCTATGAAGAGGCTCTTAAGGTTTTTCTCCCTCTGGTTTCCTCTTGTTTTATTTTTTCCTCTCTTCCCTGATAATCCTTTGTTTTGTTTCTTAAATTCCACATCTGAGTGAGATCAAATGATAATTGTCTTTCTCTGATTGACTTATTTCGCTTAGCATAATACCCTCTAGTTCCATCCACGTCGGTGTAAATGGCAAGATTTCATTTTTTTGATGGCTGAATAATATTCCATTGTGTATATAGACCACCTCTTCTTTATGGCATCTTCTTGGCACACTGTGGGTATGAGATAAAAAACATTAGAAAAGGCTTTCATATATAGTGCAGAAAATTATGCTTGTCATATGTAATTTTAAATGTTTTCTTACTCTTGTTTGAAAAAAAGAAAAAAATGGGTGGGGGTGAGGCTCCAATCCCTTTGCACAGAGATTTCAAATTATTAAACCTACCCCAAACTGCTGATTTTAATTGAAATTGCTAATACAACTTTAAGCTGACCTGTGTAATTTTCTAAGTAACACAAAATTTGAGTTATTTGGCTGAATAATCAGTAAACATGAAAGATCATAAATTATAGTGACCTTATTTGGAATTAATTTGATAGCCTCCAGAACACAGTGATTTTTTTTTTTTTTTTTTTTTTGGCAGTGGATCCTGTAGCCTTCAGTTTGCCATTTACTGGACTTGGCTTTTATTTATTTGGCCAAGTCAGTTTCCTTTGACTGTTGTAATCTGTTCCTCAGTTTTTGTTAAGATTCTGGTAAGATATATACTTGGGAAAATTTGCCATGGTTTCTTGAATAAACTACTTGGATACTTTCTTAATCTGATTAATGGGCACAGGGACTGCTTTAAAGCAGTCATATAATGCTAAATAATGAATGTGGAGAAAACCAGAGGCCTCTTAGGCTCTTTTCTGTGTGAGGACACGTGGCGGTGGCAACAGAGAGTAAAAAAAAAAATGCATAGGTAGTCTGTTACAGTAGGCTGGGATAAAGTTGTCTCCAGAATTGATGCTAATAAGACAATTTGGACTTGATCAAATGACAATTAACCTCAGAACCATGAGATATTTGCGGAGCGGTTTTTGAATGAATGAATGTAACAAAAGCTCAGAAAGTTAATATAGGATAGAATATTTGGAAAAGCCATTAAGGAGAAGGTAAAACCTGAGTGGTATCAAGAAAATGGATGGAATTTGGATTATTGGACATGAGGAGGTCGCTCAAGTGGAGATAAAGATATTGAAATGGTAGTAAGCACAAATTGTCCGGGGTATTGAAGTGTTGTCTTATTAGATGAGAAAATATTCATGTTTGAGAGGTGAAACAGGACCCAAAGGCAATTTTGAATGTTATGTTGAGAAGTTTGGATTTGTTGTGATGGGCTTATTGTTGATTCTTAAGCAGATGGGCATGCTGGAAAGTAGTGTTTCAAGAAGCACTATATGTCAGTGAGTTAATTATTTGATTTTGTTGAGAACTCTTTGAATAATCTTAACTCTGAATTGAAAGTGGCAAAATTTTAAATTAATAGATACACATAATTGATGTAGCTATAGCTGTGCAACAACTTGTAAATTATTAGCCGACATATGAAGGCAGGTTAACGAACATTGAAATTTCAAATCATGTCCTCTTTTATAATACCAGATAATTTTTAATTGCAGATTTAGTACCTCAAGACAAACTCTTATGTGGATTCCAGATTCTTTTTTTTCCAGGTATTTCATATAATTTTTTAATCCCATTTTTTAAAAACTTGATCATTAAAAGAATAATTTCCTTTTTCCAGTTAAATTAATGTTTTTATTTCTTGGATAAAAAATGTTAACTCTTAAAATAGAATTTTAAAATTTTTATTTTACTTTAGAGATAGGATGATTCATTTATATTGGTCTTTGATGTTTGATAAAGAATTAGTGCATTTTATTCATACTCAGATTTTAAGAACTAACTCTGGTTTATTGTTCATATCTTCTAGTTTGCTGAGTGGAAGAATTTCAACACTTCGAGATGAAACTGGTGCTGTGAGTATATGTTGATACATGTTTCTAAATTGAATCAACTAATGCTTATAACCCTTATTTTATGGTGACTCTAAGAAAACAGACAGGAAAGCTAATCTTTTAATAACCACTAATGAAAGTGACATATATGTACTTAAAAAGTGTTTTGTTTTTTCTTGTAAATAGTTTTTCTATAGTTAATAGAAGGGAACTCTAAGTGGAATACTGAATATAGCAATTTAATATGATTAGAGGGTTTCAAGGATATGAGCTTACATTGTCAGGAGAGGAAATAGTTTTAATCAGTAATTAAAACTTTAACAATAAATAAATGAATATAAATACTAAAACATTTTGATATTGAGTTAGAATGGTAAGGTATTTAAATTAGTAAAGTCCTACAATTTCTTTTATGTTGGAGAATAACCTTAAGAACTTGTGTAGCAGTGGCAAAATGAGGAAAGAAGAGAACTACTAGGTTTTATTACAAAAATACTGCTTTGTATGTTTAAAAAGCAGTTATGATGTATGCAATATTGTATGTAAAGTAAATGGATAGTATTTACAAAACCAAAAAAAAAAAAGCTTTCTGTTTGGAGGCAACAAACTGGTCAAAGGTATTTATTTGCAGTGATGGAATTTGCAGATGAAATAAGGCAGCAAAAGCAGGTGTGTCCATATGAGATTATAAAAAAGACATTATTAATAAGATTCTCCACTGATCTGTGGTGTTTCTCCAACTTCTCATTGTTTCTAATGAAAACAAAAGCAAGAATTTATGAAGCTAGAACAACCTCATTCATTGTATAAACATAATAAGAGTATAAAGAGCTTTACTGTAAGCGATCCATCCCCTGTCTAGTTGACTAACCTAAGCTTTAAAGGGTGCTCAGTTTTATGGTCCAGACTTTTATAATTGATTCAAATAGAGTTGGTATACATTCCTATAGAAAGTTATCAATTATATATTTCATATTTTCTGAAGCATTTTATTTTCTCAGTATATATTCTGTGGTTTTAAGAAATGTTTTTTTCATCATCCTCCATCCCTAGCTTTTGAGGAAATTGAGATAATAGGATGTGAAGGTGTTATGTGAATAGTATTCTTTTCCAGGCTTTTTCTTTCTTTCTTTTTTTTTTTTTTAAGATTTTATTTGAGAGAGAGGGAAAGTGAGCTGGAGCAGGGGTGGGGGGGAAGAAGGAAGGAGCAGGACTCCCTGCTGAGGAGGGAGTCCCACTTGGGGCTCCATCCCGGGACCCTGAGATCATGACCTCTGAGCCAAAAGCAGATGCGTAACTGACTGAGTCGCCCAGTTGCCCCTCTTTTCCAGTTTTGACAGCAGTGTGCAGTTTTACTTTTATTTTTTTTTAAGATTTTATTTATTTGACAGAGAGTGAGACAGCGAGAGAGGGAACACAAGCAGGGGGAGTGGGAGAGGGAGAAGCAGGCTTCCCGCTGAGCAGGGAGCCTGATGCGGGGCTCAATCCAAGGACTCTGGGATCACTCACTGAGCAGAAGGCAGACGCTTAACGACTGAGCCACCCAGACACCCCAGTGTGCAGTTTTACCTTTGATTACCCGTGTGTATTATAAAAGTACATTGTTGTTTTAACGATTCACATATGAATCACAAATTATGTAAGTCACAATCACTGTCACCAATAATTAATGATAATGTTAAGAAGGTATTATTTATGTGTCATGTTCTTGAAGTATTTACTGAATTTCTAGTATATTTCAGATAAAAATTTTCCCTCAGGTGTCACTTTTACCAAAGATATCAATAAATAGATGCCATTTTTCCTACAAATTAAAATATTATCAATATAATAATAGGTTTTTGGGGTGGGTAGACAGTACTACATTAAATGCTCACAGTTAAAGCTGCATTCCAGTTTTAGAAACTTTTAAATTCAAGAGTGGAATCAAGTAAATATAGTATTTAAATAATTCAGTGTTCATTCCCTAAGTTTGTGTTACACATATTAATGTTAGTTTAATTTATAATTTGAAAATAAAACAATTCTTAAACAAATGAAACAATTCCTCGTTTACAGATATTTATTGATCGAGATCCAGCAGCATTTGCACCCATTTTAAATTTTCTTCGGACAAAAGAACTAGATTTACGGTAAGAAATGCATTCTTTTAAAGTAAATTCTAATTGATAGGTATGTATTTTTGGTATATTTTGTGGAGAGAAGGGTGTCCCCCCCCCAAAATTATTTTTGCTTTTGCTTGGAAGTTTCCTCCAAATTAAACTCACAGGTAGAGGCCACCATCCTATCCTCTCTCTTCCTCTAGACTACTCCCATCAGCTTCCTAACCAGTTTCCTGCCTTCTGCATTCCTCTGATTGGTTTTCCACAGTGTAGCCAACATTACCTTCTAAAAATATAAATCTAATCTGGGTTGTTACTCTGCTTAAAAGTCTTATTGAATATGTCCTCGGATTAATGGCTAGGGATTTTGGACTTTATTGTTTCTTAAGGCTCTATGATCTTGCCCCTGCTTAATTTCTCTTGCTTTGACAGTTTCACCACTTTCTTGTCTTGGCTTAATCCTGACTTCTTCAGTGATCTCTGTTGTGTCTATCTAATATAGGTCTTCATAGTTTCCTATTCTGCTACTACCACAGCATTCCTTACATGTATTCCTTTTTCAGTAGTCTCTCTCCTGTTCGACTTTAAATTCCAACAGGGTGAGCACTGTACTATATATTCCGAGGATCTAACATGGGTTTTTGTAGATAAACAAATGACCACTTAAACTACTACTTTAACTTTGCCATAGTCTGGAATTCCAACCAAGAACTTACAATTAATTTGTATTTTATTATTCTTTTATTCTGTATATTCCCAGTGAACTTCTTTTCTTTTCTTTTCTTTTCTTTTCTTTTCTTTTCTTTTTTTCTTTCTTTTCTCTTTCCTTTCCTTTCTCTTTCTTTCTTTCTTTTCTTTCTTTCTTTCTTTCTTTTTCTCTCTTTCTTTCTTTCTTTTTCTTTCTTTCTAGGTTTTATTTATTTATTTTAGAGAGACAGAGTGAGAGAGAGAATGATCAGGGAGAGCAGCAGTGGGAGAGGGAGAAGCCGACTCCCCACTGAGTAGTGAGCCCCATGCAGGGCTTGATCCCGGGATGCAGGGATGCTGGGATCATGACCTGAGCTGAAGGCAGAACCTTAACAACTGAGCAACCCAGGCACCCCTCCCGGTGAACTTTCCCTGAGGATCTCTTTATACTTTTTTAGATACAGCTTTTAAAATTCTAATTGTTTAGGGGCAACTGGCTGGCTCAGTTGGTAGAGCGTGTGACTCTTGATCTCAGGGTTGTGAGTTCAAGCCCCACATTGGGTGTGGAGATTACTTAAAAATAAAATCTTTAAAAAAAATTTAAAAAAATTCAAGTTGTTTATTTGACCTGCTTCTTTATAATACTATATAATTTTTGGCTTATAGTCACTGGAGTATGAGCTCCTTAAAGGTGACAACAATTTTTTGGTCTAATTTGTTTCCTGGGATTTTTCCAGTGCTAAAAGAGTGCATATAGTAGCTTTTCAACAGATACTTATTGAATGAATAAAGAGTTCGTTGGAGCTTTTTGTTTTCTTGGTCTAGATGGAGGTGGCAAATAAGTTACTAACTACTTACTTCCTGAGTAAAGTTATTTTGACCCCTAGCATTTGATTAAAGAAGCCTAAATTTGCTTCTAGTCAGTGTCCTTGTTGATTCATCCACAGTTAGGTAACTCAGGAAAGGCAGAATTAGTTGGAATTAAATATCTGTATTTATTGAGTGTTCTGCTTGTAAATTGCTGCTCATTTCATTTAAAGAGGCCTAGCAAATTAAGATTTTCTGAGTAGTACCTTTCAAAAGAAGATGGGAAGGAATTTTAAAAATACTGTGTTCTAATTCTCTACCTTCCATAAAATTCTTGTGTTGCCCTTATTACACTGTTACAATTACCGTATTTGTTCTCTCGTCCTCCTTGGGAGACTGGAGTTCCTCAAGAACTGTTGTGTTCTGCGCCACCTTGTAATTAGCCAGTACTACTGTGAACACAAGTAGTTTTGAAATAGAATAAGAAAGGTTTAACTATTTTTGTGTTAAACCAGTCACAACCAATTTGACAAATAAAAGCAATTTAACATTAAAGTTGCATATGTTTATTAAACACGGGGATTTTTTTCTTTAAAGACTTTCTTTTAGAGCAGTTTTCGGTTTACAACAAAATTGAGAGTAAAATACAGAGATCTCCCCATATACCTCCTGCTCCTACTCATGCATAGCCTCCCCCCATTATCAGCGTCACTCACCAGAACGGTACGTTTTTTTTTTTTCTTTTACTAAGGATGAACCTACAGTGACACATCATAACCACACAAAACTCATAGTTTATATTATAGTTAACTCAAGGTGTTGTGCATTCTGTGGGTTTAGACAAGTGTATGATGATCCATGTCCATCATTTTAATTTCATGCAGTCTTTTCACTACTCTAAAAGTGCTCTGCTTGTTGATCCCCACTCCATGCAGCCGCTGATCTTTTTATTATCTCCATAATTTTGCCTTTTCCAGAATGTCATATACTGAGAATAATACAGTGTGTTGACTTCTCACATTGTCTTTTCTTTCACCAGTACCACACTGTTTTGATTACTATAGTTTATGGTAAATCTTATAGTTGGGTACTGGCAGTCCTCCAGCTTTATTCTGTTTGGTCTTTTGACTGTGCATATAAACTTTAGAATCAGTTTGTTATTATCCATAAAATAACTTGCTAGAGTTTTGATGAGGATTTAATTGAATTTTAGATGAAGTTGGGAGGAACTGACATCTTAATACTGAGTCTTCCAATTCATGAACATAGAATACCTTTCCATTTATTTAGTTCTTTGATTTTGTTCATTACAGTTATGTAGTTTGCTTCGTGTAGATCTTACATATTTTTTGTTAGATTTATACCTATTTATTTATTTGGTGCTAACATAAATGGTATTGTGTTCTTAATTTTTAAATTCCATTGTTCATTATTGGTATATAGCAATTGACTTTTTTATACTAATCTTGTATCCTGCAACCTTGCTATAATCATTTATTAGTTCCAGGAGATTTTTGTATATTTTTGGGGGGATTTTCTACATAGAATATCATGTCATCTGTGAATAATCGTTGTATGTCTTCATTCCAGTCTGTGTATCTTTATTTCACTTGCTTGCCTTATGGCATTGTTGAGAATTTTTGCATCAGTGTTCATGAGAGATACTAGTCTGTAGTTTTCTTGTAATGTCTTTGGTTTTGGTATTAGGGTAGTGCCTCATAAAACGAGTTAGAAAATATTCTCTTGTTTCTTTCTTCTGAAAGAGATTATAGAGAATTGGTATGATTTTGTCCTTAAATATTTGGTAGAATTCACAAGTGAATCCTTCTGGATGTGTTGCTTTCTGTTTTGGAAGATTATTAATTATTGATTCAGTCCCTTTAGAAGATATAGGCCTACTCAGATTGTCTCTTTTCTTGCGTGAGTTTTGGCAGATTGTGTCTTTCAAGGAATTGGTCCAGGTCCATTTCATCTAGGTTATCAAATTTGTGGGAATAGAATTGTTCATAGTATTCCTTTATTGTCCTTTTAATTCCATGAGATCTGTAGTGATTCTGCCCAGGCAATATCTTTTAAGTAAGGACGAATTACAACTAAAGCCTAAAATGAATTATTAGTATTGTAAACTCTTACTCTTCTGTTCTTTTTACTGTGTGTTTTCATATTACTTAATTGTACTATAACATCTTCTGGTTAGCCTAGGCCTTTCTAAAGCTAGTCTTTTTTCCCCCTCCTTTTACTTTATATTTTGCTTTTATTTTTGTTCTAATGAGAAGAGAACCATTTATCTGAAAATTTCTTTGTTCAACAAATATTTATTACTAATTATTATATGCAAGCACTGCGTGAGGGATACAAAAATAGAAGTAGATCATGCTTGTAGGGAGTTTCACAGTGTAATTGGGGAGTTTAAATACATATAGAAATGATTATTATGGAAACAAAAGCAGTTAATGCCATACAAGAATTATTTCTACTCTTGTTTACCTTATTAGGTACTTCTTGATAATTTACTTATACTAGCCCTTTGAAGCCCTCATCTCTCAGTCACCCAATTCATCTACAGAGGAATGGTTTTTAAGTAAGGAAATATTTTTGTTGGCATGCAGTTTTTTTATTTAGGCCTCTTAAAATGACTAAAGATATTAGGAGAAAAGTAAGTTTTAAAGCCTTATGACTTTGTTCACATTAAGAACCTAGTACTTTTTCCTTCTGCTTCAGATGATCATCCAAGTTGCCGCTGCTGGAGGATATATATCATTTATTTGGTTTTTTTTGTAGGGGAGTGAGTATTAATGTTCTCAGGCATGAAGCAGAATTTTATGGAATCACTCCATTAGGTATGTGTCGTCCTGATATTTTGTATTTATGACTCGACCTTTCGTGTAGCAAACTTGCCTAATGAAGTATATTTTATACCAGGTCCTCTTTTGTTGATGGACTAGTTCAGTGTGCTTACTTTTTGTGGTTTTTCACAGTAAATAGATGTTGTCAACTGATTTAACTTAAACATTTCCCTTATCCTCTTTAACTAGAGAAAATAAAAATGGAGTACTGTTTTTCTGTTTGCGTGTACTCTTGACAAGTTTGCTTTGAAATGTTTTTAGTAAGAAGGCTTCTCTTATGTGAAGAATTGGAGCGCTCATCTTGTGGCAGTGTCCTTTTTCATGGTTACTTGCCTCCACCAGGTACTTCTACTTTATTTAGTCTTTAAAAAAATGTTTTTTTAATCAGTAAGCAAGTACAAACATATATATAGGAAAATCTCTTTTGATTATCGAATTTCTCTCGTATAAATTTGCTGGAAATGTTGCGAACTTTAATTTAAACAGAAGTAATACTGTATGTTAGAGCAGGGATGTGCCAGACTTTTTCTTTTCTGTAAAAGGCCAGACAGGCTTGGGAGCTACAAGATCTGTGTGGCAACCACTCAATTCTGCCATACACTCCACGGACATGAGTGGATAGGACCAGTACAGCTTTACTGACATAAACAGCCATGGCCCATAGTTTGCCAACCTCAATGATAGAACACTGGTTGTCAGTCAGTTGTCCTTTCTGTAGAACCCCAGGAACTCTGCAGAAGTAGGTCAGTGTACAGGAGAGAGGCAGGTGGCATCCCCGCCCCCACCTCGGGCAGTTAGAAGAGTTCTGCCTTTACTTGTGTTAAGATGGGCTTCTGAGCAAGATTTCCTTCCAAAAAAGACTCCCCTGTCAAAAGGGATTTGACAGTCAGCTGTAAAGAAGTTTCCATGAGTAAGTTGGACCTCACACAAAGCAACGGTACTATAAATGTAAACACTGATGATAGACTGAATGAATTAATGGTTGATTTCCGTAACCTAGAGCTAGATAGAAATGGAATATAATATGATAAATCTTAATTTTATTTTTCACATATGACATGATAAATATCAGAAATCTGTTGAAAGTATTTAATTCATTTTCATTTTATTGTTTTTATAATTAAATTATTTGCAGTCAGTTGCTACATTGGCAGATATGTTTTGGCTATTATGAAATTCACGTTTGTATATTTCTTTGTTACAGTGTGAAATCTTAAATTTTTGGTAGGTGGAACTTAGAAATAAATTTATCTTATTATTTCTTTTTATAGGCATTCCCAGTCGTAAAATAAACAACACAACTAGGTCCTCTGCTGGTTCTAGGAATGGACTGAATTCCACAGAAGGTGAAGCTCGGGGAAATGGAGCGCCTGCTCTGTCTGGAACTGGAGAAGAGACTGTTAGGCTAGGTAAGCAAAGACCACAGAAATAGAGAAAAATGCATATGTTTTTAGTTCTGAGTGACACTGAGTATTTTTTAAAAATGTAATCTTTGCTTCAACTTTCTTTTTAACATTTATATCTTGAAAAGTCTCATTGAACATAATCTGTTTGCTCTCAACTTTTAGGGATTGGCAAAATTGTTATGAAAGGAAACAGATAGTAAACATTTTTGGCTCTGTCAGAACTGTTCACCTCTGCCATTGCAGCATGGAAACAGCCAAGGACAGCATGTGAACAAATGTGCATGTCTGTGTTTCAGCAAAACTTAATTGATCCCAACAGGCAGAAGACTAGAATCAGCCCATGGGCCATAGTTTACCAGCCCCTGCTTTAGAATATAAAATATTTGTTTTTCTAAAACCAACAGGATTTCCTGTGGATCCCCGAAAGGTGCTAATAGTTGCTGGCCATCACAACTGGATTGTAGCTGCTTATGCCCATTTTGCTGTGTGTTATAGGTACTGTATAATTAATAATTGTTTGCTTGTGGAGAGGGAGTAGTTTTTAATAATTGTGATTTTATATTTATAGACTTAAGAGTTGCTAGTCATATTTTTTTTCTGCATATTTTACCCATTTCTGTATCTCTTGACTAGATTTAGTTTGTTTTTATTTTTGTATGTAATTTGGTAGGTATTACTGATAGCCTTTGTCTATATCCCACTTGGTATCAACTGTGACATAACTGAGGTATCTTGTAGTTATTTCTTTTTGCTTATTATATACAGCTTCTGAATCATGTAACTATTGTATTAACTGGCTAGGCAGTATTATTCATCTGAGCCCTGTGATTTTCTGTCTATAATGATTTCAGTCTTTGGTACTCTATAGTTGGGGGTAGTAAGAGTCTACATTGGTCATGACTACCAGATAGTTGGGAGTGAGGTAGGGAAGCAAGACAGTTGTGAGCAGAAGTGATATAGTTTAATACCTATAATGTGTGAGACTTACATGAAGATAGTTTGGTTTTCTTAATTCTTGCATTCTCAGAACTAAAAGAGAATGAGGAAGAGTGTAGACCAGTGATTCTGTTTTTTAAACTGGGGAAGGGGTAGGATTCTTAGTTCAGAATCACTGCAGACAATGCTACTGATGACAGAGAATGGTGCAGAAGCACATATAAATGGTTGTGATATTCTAGCTTAGACTATGATCCACTTAATTGCTGAAAAATAAAAGAATGGGTAAACATTTTATCACTATTGAGTTTAGATAAGAAAAATAGCCACAATAGGTTAAACATATTTAAAATGTCTTCTAAAGTTTACAGATATATTTAAAGAATCCCAAATATATTTTTTTAATCTAATAAGTTTCTGATAGGTTTGCCATGTTTGTGAAACAGCCTTTTGTAATGGTAATTTCTGCTTTAAGGTTTCATTGCAGTAGGGATTCAGTGCAGACTTTTCATTTTGAGAGCATTCTATGTTTTTATTTTAATTAGTAAATCCTATGAAAATGACGTTGGGTGATTTCTTTGGGGGATGACTTTCATGTGAAGCAAGACTGATTTGAAAGAAGGATTTTTTTTTTAGGAAGTATTTTGAACTTAACCTATGGATCTAAATTGAGAAAACTGTTTAAGACTTTACTTTTTAATTTGCTTAAATATTATCTACACATTTTTATTGATAAGAGATTCTGGAGGAATTATGAAACAATTATAATAAATTATCCAGGTATAACTTACATTATTACTCAGCAGTGCTGAAGATTGCTACTTGCCAAACAGAGACATGTGGTATTGCACAAAATTTTACTCACTGAGTGACAAATACAAGAAGGATGTTGTTTTATTTTACATTCTTTGCATTTGCTTTTGACCATGACCTTTCTTTGCTTTCACTGGATGTCATTGATGACAGACTAATATGGATAGTGACAAAGGAAAACAATTGAGGATATATTACATTTCCTCATGTACAGTTAAATCATTTAACACAGTGGCAGTAAAAAGATTTCAAAAGAAATAGTCAAATTATTTTAATAGTGTAATCTTTTCCACAAGTTGTTTTTCCACAGCTTTTTATATTAATAAATTTAAAACCCTAAAAAATGAAATAGGACATGGAACCCCTATATGTTCTCACCTAGATTCACTAATTTTCTACATTCTCAGGCTTTACTTTTATGTATCTTTATTAATGAAGAGTAGTTGTTTCCTTTTTTTTTTTTTTAATATTTATTTATTTACTTGAGAGAGACAGAGAGGGTGAGCTTGAGAGGGAGGGGCAGAGGGAGAGGGAAATCTCCAGGGCACTCCGTGCTGAGCACAGAGCCCAACCCCACACGGGGCTCCACATCAGGACGCTGAGATTATGACCTGAGCCAAAACCAAGAGTGAGTCGCTTAATCGACTGTGCCACCCAGGTGCCCCAGAGAGCGGTTGTAAATTGCTGCCCTCTTGGAGCTTGCATTTCTTTTTAGATCTTTAATCCACGTAGAATTTACTTTTGGTTTATGGTGTGTGATTTAGGAATCTATTTCTTTTCTTCCATGTGGGTAGTAGCTAATTATGTTCTGATTATTTTCATATAAATTATCCTTTTGCATTGAATTTGAAAGCCCTCCTTTATTTTGCTTTATGTTTATATGTATACTTGGATCTAATTTTAGACTCCTGCTTTTCTGATGTATTTTGCCTATTCCCATACAATTTGGCATACAGTATGTTTGTAGTAAGTTTCAAAATGTTGGTCATAACTCCTCCACTATATTTCTTTGATATTATAATGTAGAAGATAATCCTATTCTTTGCATCGCTGTCCTGATTTCATAGTGTTGGTTCAGTGGCCAGGAGTAAGGAGATGGAGTGCTGTTCAGAGCTCATTCTGTCTTGTTTTACGTATTTTCAGTTTTGTATTACTTGTATGGAAAATCATAAAACATATATATTTTTTTATCTTTGTATTTAATTTTAACTTAAAAACAAAAGTAAGTATCATGTCAGTTGAGTTAGATTTTCTAATTGTTATAATCACTTTCAAATATGTTGTCCTGATTCTCTTACTCTTTTTGGCATCTCTTTATTTTATAATATCCTAATTTCTATAAAGACAACTCAGAAGTAGGATCTCTGTAAAAGATTAGATCACATACAATTTTATTATATTTCTAAATTAATGATCACAAAATCACATCATTCACCTCATTAAATCAATACAGCATCTCTTTATTGAACACTGTTGTGAGCCTGGTATATGTTTGCGTCCGTGTAGCAGTGTATTGTCATTATTCTTGAGGTGCTGGCAATCCCTGCTTTATGCCCAGTTTGGCAGTTCCTAAGAGGGTTTATATTTCATATCTCAATGTTTGTTTAGAGTTTATTAAATGATTATTTCTGTTTGTCATAACACATGATCCCATCTGGTGGCCAAAGCGGGTAATTGCAGACCGTATAATGCTTAGGAAAAATTGTACATTTTCTTAAAAAGAATTGTACAATTTCTTTTTTTTTTTAAAGATTATTTATTTATTTATTTGACAGAGACAGCCAGTGAGAGAGGGAGCACAAGCAGGGGGAGTGGGAGAGGAAGAAGCAGGCTCCTAGTGGAGGAGCGTGACGTGGGTCTCGATCCCAGAACGCTGGGATCATGCCCTGAGCCAAAGGCAGACGCTTAACGACTGCGCCACCCAGGCACCCCAAGAATTGTACAATTTCTATGTATTCCTTTGAAGTTAAGGAAACCATTAGTTATTGAAATTAATAAGAAGGCCAAATTGCATATTTTTGTGAATTATGATTGTATTACTTTAGCATCATTTTTAAACAAAATGAAGCTAAAGTGATTCCATTTAGGTCTTCAGGTAGCCATCATTTATGAATACTGAAGTTTGTTTTTTGTGATGAATATGTCAGCTGGTGTATAAATGAGTACTTATTTTCCTCGTGTGTGTTTATTCTCTTAAGGTAAGGCAAGTAAAAGCTTTACAATTTTGTTTGCATATTTGGTGTAACTTTAAAAATAGATACTCCATAGTTAAAGTTTATGTCATTCATTGTTGTGATTGCATAACTCTTAAGTTCTGAATGTATGAAGGCTGTGGCTATATAATCACACAAAATATACGTCTGAAAGACTTAAATTCAGATAAAGCAGAAAAAATTATTAAAAATTTATTGGTATGTTTATCAGAAATAGTAAAACACTTATATTCACCTAACTGCAAATCTGAACTCTGGTAGGCCTTTATTTATGGGGAATGAATAGGCTCATGAAATTTTTTCATTTAGGAAGAAGCCTTTAAAATCTAAGGGTTTCCACAACCCTCCATTTTATTCATTTGATTGTCCAAGATACTGGAATGCATAATGGTATACCAGATTATTCCTTTATCTTGGTTTGCCTGGGTAGACTATTCACCCCTATCGACTGAAGTACCGAAAAATAGTAGGTTGATTGCTGATAGTTTCAGTTAATAACTGAATAACTGATTAATTAACTGAAAGGAATAATAATTATCCTAAAATTCTGATTTTTGTTGACCATTCCTATCCATAGGTAATAATAGTAGTGCTTTTCTGTGTAGAAAAGTGAAAGATCTAACTTTTTTTTTTTTTTTTTAACTGTTAAAACCTTTTTCAAATTTGAAGGACTTTTCTGAACTTTTCTTTGGAGCAATACAGAACTCTGGTCTCTTTTTAAGCAGTTTTTATGGCCTATGTATATAAATATAAAATAGCTTAGGAATAACGTTCTGGCTTTATAGAGGAAATATATTGGCAAAATTTCATATTTAATAAATATAGCTGTGATTAAATTTTTTGGTACATTCCTTTGTATTTGCTTAATTGCTGCTGAGTCTAACTATGTTTCCATTCTTACTTAACAGAATCAAAGAGTCTTCAGGATGGCAACAAGTGTTTACAAGCCCATATTTGGATTGGACTATTGAGCGAGTAGCTTTAAATGCAAAAGTGGTTGGAGGTCCACATGGAGACAAAGACAAAATGGTTGCTGTTGCTTCAGAGAGTAGCATCATCTTATGGAGTGTCCAAGACGGAGGGAGTGGAAGTGAAATTGGTAGGGAAAACCTTGTTTATGCTGCATTTTGCTGGTTTATGTAATATTCTGAAGTTTAAGAGGGATTGCCCATCTTTATAAGAACTGACCTGGACTGTTACTTAGGATAGCTGCTATATCATTTTTCCAAGGTTCAGTGATAATAGGACCACTCAGTATGAGAGAAAAGATCTGGTAAAGAGGGGGTAAAAATTGGTGTTTTAGGAGAGACGGTAGAATCTTTTTACCCATATGCTCCAGCTAAAACCTGGCTGCTTTATGAGAATGTGCTTCTCCTGGATCCCAGTTAGTGAGGACTGCTTTCTCTTCAATTCCTTATACTACAGGGCCTGAAGATAGGGTAAATAACTTTCTTCCTTTTCCTCGTTTGTTGGTTCTATATCGGAAATTCTCAGAACTTCATCCCTTTGTAATTAATCTCAGAACTACTTTGTACCCTTAAAACATCATTCAGGACTATTAAGAGGGTTTGCTTGTGTAGATTATATCTATTGTTACTTACCATAATGGGAATTAAGACTGAAATTTTTATAAATGTATATTAATTAGTTTTAAAATAGCAGTAATAAATCAATTGCACGGTAACGTGAAAAACATTTTAATGAAAAATAGCTTTGTTTTCCAAAAACATTTGTGAGAAGAGTGGCATTGGTTTACAGTTTAGTAAATCTCTTTAATACTCTGTTGAGTCTGATGCCTGTTTGTGCATTTAGTGTGCTGCATTATGTTTTTTGGTCGAACTTTATGAAGAAAATTTGGCTTTACGCAGATATGTAGTTGAAAAAACATTTTTATGGACTTTTCAGATAACCATAGATATTCTTTTTTTGCTACTCTTCTAAACATTTGAAATCATAGCAGTGAATTTTGCATACTCTGTTAAATTAAAATTCATCAGTCTATTTTATACTTTGAATGGATCTTTTATCCATGCATGGTTTTGTGACATCACGCATTGGTCATTTGGAAAATGCTGGTGTACTGAGTTACGTAGATCTTCCAAATGTTGATATCTTTCATTGTACAATATCCAAAACCCCCCCCAAAATCACACTTCTTACTATAACTGCTGACCACATCCCTAAACTCTTATGTATTGGGAAACCATCTCGTTCATTGTGGCAGATAAAAGTTTTCCAGAATTCTAAATTGCACTTGAAACATTGAATTTTTATCATTGAAATAACCAGCTCACTTTGTTCAGTTTTGAGGAAGATCTACCAAATACTCAAATCTGAGTTAGAATAGTTTGTCATCCTTTCAAATAAAATAAAAAATGTGAAAAGAATAGCTAGGTTAGTCTCAGCTCCAGCATTTGAGAAGATGCTTTTACTTGACACATAGTACTTAGTCACACAGAATATTAAGAATGCATACTAAATTAAGATTTAGTATTTACTCAGTTAAGATTTAGTCAGTACAAATTTTTATACACATTGCTTCGTCAAGGACATTCTGAAGTTAAACTGGTCTTTTTTTCTTTCTTTGAGAGTGTGTGGCAGAGAAGAATTGAATGATTGCTGGTGGTTTGGTGCCCCTCCTTTCATTTGCGCTTAAGGTGCCTGCCATTTTCACCCACATTGCTTTGCACCATCAGTGCAGATGTCCACACGGATGATTTAGGGTAAAGCGTGAGAGTCATAAAAGTTTTGAACACTTTGAATATTTCAACACCCCCTGTGTTTGTGGCCAGACATTCACACACAAGATCTTTAATGATTGGTTGGTGCTGATGCCAGATTAATAGAAGCAAAATACCAGGGTCAGCTACAACTGTATATTCATCTGTTTGTAGGACAAAAATGTAGTCCTGCTGACAAGGTAGCACGTCTGCCAAATCTTTAATTCAGGGAGTGGCAGCATGGTGATTTCTTGTACTGACTTTTGATCTCGCAGGCGTTCGGCGTTGTCACGTCTTCAAGGTTTTCTTGGCCTCGAGGCAGGTGCGCACCCCTCCAGCAGGTGCGGTGTCGTAACTTACCCTGTAAGGTGTTTCAGTGTCTTTTTCATTCCCAGTGTGAAATTCTGTAACAGTTTCTGGGTTTTAAAGACTTTTTCACATCTTCATCTAAAATGTTTTATTTTCTTTAAAGTCTGAATATTTTGGTCTCCGTGAAACCACAACTGGCATTAGAGTAGTAGTCAAAATGTCCTGTTGCATGGGCACAAATAAGGCAACTGATCAACATCTGTGAAGTTGAGGGAAAGATAATTTTTGTTGTTTCTAATATTTATTTCCTGTTTGGCTCAGTGTTCGCCCAGTCGCCCTTCCACGTCATATAGGTATTTGTAAGCGCCATTAGGCTTCGATGGTGCAGTTGTGGGTCGAGCAGGCACATGTTCTAATTTTTTCATTTTGAAGCCAAAAATCATCAATAAGTAGATGAAAATGTGTTAGAATAAATTTATTTTAGAATATTTTAACAGTTTCAGATTGATGTTAAAAATTTATGAAAGTTGGGGCACCTGGGTAGCTCAGTTGGTTAAGCGTCTGTCTTTGGCTCAGGTCATGATCCCAGGGTCCTGGGATCGAGTCCCACATTGGGCTTTCTGCTTAGTGGGGAGTCTGCTTCTCCCTCTGCCTCTGCCTGCAGCTCCCGCTGCTTCTGCTCCCTCTCTGTCAAATAAGTAAGTAATATCTTTAAAAAAAAAAAAAAAAACTTAACGAAAGTTTCTAGAGCATTTTTAACAGTAATATTGCCCAATACAGCAAAATGTACTTATTTCTTTATTGTGTTTCTTTGTAGGCTTAAGGAAAGTTTGGATTTTAAAATAATTTCTTGGACAAAAACGTGGTTGCAGAGATTATAGCAGCTAAAACCGGAGACAGCCAGTAAGAACATAGTGGAAGTTTTTAGAACAAACTAAGGTAGTCTTGGGGAAACTTACAAAGTTAGTTATATCCTAAAGCTACCAACATAGACAATTCTAGAAAACATAAGAATAAATACATAGATTCTATTAGCTGTCATAATGATGACCCCATCATGTCATGTAGCATCTGGAAGACTGCTCTGTACACTCTTGAGATAACGAGAGCAAAAAGGTAAATAATTCTTTAATATTACATAAAATAGTCTTGACCTCTTAGACTTCTAGAATGAGCTTCAGAGACCCACAGAGACTCACATACCACACTTTGAGAATTATTGTTCTAGACCATTTTCCTTCCCTTTTCTCCCAAGTTCCCAGCCAGCCTCCCCAAATTTCAAATCTCGTGCCATCTGGACTTTACTTTGTATAGTCTTCAGCTTCTTCTAGGTCACTATCCTTTATTCTGTTGAAGTTACGAGCTCTAGTTCCTCAGCTCAAAAACTTCTGTAACTCCACTGGGATCTTTACTTATCACTTCCCTTTTTATCAGGTTTAGATTCTTGTCATTACATTCACACTAGCACAGAGCCTCAATTTTTTTGCACCACTCTCTTTGCTGTTTTCACCTTGAAAAACCCCAACCCTGGCCAAGTCCACCTCTCCACCTGAATAATTAAATATGACTAGGGAAAAGAAATGCATACACGCACACACACACAAAACAATACCTAGTCTCAATTCATGACCTCTATCCTCAAGTGGGCCTTTAAAAGCTATCCAGAAATCCTATTGCATTATTCTTGTCTGTTCTGTCACTCTCCTAAATGACTGTTTCCACTGTTTTCCTTTTCTTTAGACTTCCAACACGTTGTCATTCTCATTGAGAAAATAGAGAAAATCATATCCTGTGTGGCCATCTGTGTGTATCTGTGCTCATATACTCTATTGTTCTGTTTGTTACTGTGATTAAATTGTCTCTGCTTTAATCTAAGGGCAACTCCTTGTATTTAGTTGTAGACTAGATCCTGTTTGCTTTCACCTATGCAAGGACATTGTTCCAGTAACTGTTTCTTTTCTCTCCTTCATTGTAAAAACTTCTCACTCTCTTTGGGTCATTTCCACCAGCACACAACCGTGCTGTAATTCTGTGTTAAGAATAACAACAAGAACTACACTCTTCCAGTTTTTGCTCTGTGTTTCTGTTTTCCTAAAGCAGAAGATAGGAGTTACCTGATCTTGTTTCTATGTCCTCTTCTTCGGTTCTTTTTTGAAGCTGCTGTAATCATTCTTTTGCTCCCACCACTTCATAAAACTACTCTTGTTAGTATTACCTGTGGTCTGTACTCTGCTAAATCCTATGATTGATTCCTAGTCTCATTTTATTAAAACTTTAGAGCTGTCACTTGATACATTTGATATAGTTAATGATTCTTTTTGAGGACTTTCTTTCTTTGGCTTCCAGGATACCCTGTAATCCTGATTTTTATCCTACTTCTTTGTTTCTTCTAGCTCCTTTTGTTAGTTCTTCCTCCTTTGACTGATTTCAAATTGTTGGAGTGCCCCAGAGTTCAGTCCTTGCATTTCATCTTTCCTCTGTATTTATTCTGATCTCATGGACTCTGATGTGTGCTGATGACTTGCATGTTCATGTATCTAATCTGGACCCTTCCTCTGAACTTCAGAATTGTGTTTGTGTGAGGGGTCCCTAAGAGCAGTTCAGGTTCGGTGATTTGCTAGGAGGACTCACAGGATTCAGCAAGAGCTACTTAGAGTTATGATTTATTACAACAAAAACATACAAAGCAAAATCAGCAGAAAGACACATGGCGTGAAGTCTAGTGGAAACTGGGTATAAGCTTTCAAGAGTTCTCTTCCAGTGGTGTCTTAAAGGACATGCTTTTAATTTCTCCAGCAATGAATTGTAACAATACCTGAGTAGTGGCTGCCAGAGAAGCTCATTAGACTTGGTGCCCAGGTTTATTACTGGAGGCTCGTCACATAGGCACCCTCTGCCTAGCACATACTAAGAGTCCAGATTTCCAAAAGGAGAGCCAGGTATTCAGCATAAACCCTGTTGTATACAGAGTTGAGGTTTTTTGTCACCATGAATTAGATTTTCCTTGTCTGGAATTTCATCAGTGGAATTACATAGTATGTATTCTTTTGTGTCTGCCTTCTTTCATTTAACATAGTGTTCCTGAGATTCCTCCCTATTGTTGTAGGTTATCAGTGGTCCATTCCTTTTTATTGCTGAGTAATATTCCACTGAAAACATGCCAGAATTTGTTTATCCATTTATCTTTTGAGGGATGTTAGGTTTATTTCCAATTCAGAGGTGTTACGATTTCAAGAAAAAGTCTTTCTCTGGACATGTTTTCTGTCTTTGTTTTGTGGATGTTTTCTCAAGGTAAATACCTGGCAGTGGAATTTCTGGATCATACGAAAAGTTTATGCTTAATGTTATAAGAAACTTACAAACTGGTTTCCAAAGCAGTTGTACTGTTTTACATTTCTGCTAACAGTGTATGGGATGAATGTGCAGTGATTTTAATGGTAGTTTTAATTACATTTCCCTGTTGATTAATGATACTGAGCATCTTTTCATGTACTTATTGACCATTTGTATTATTTCCTTTGGGAAATGTCTTTAAGTTATTGTTCTCTTTTTATGAGTTTGTCATCCTATTATTGATATGTAATAGTTCTTTATATATTCCAGATTAGAGGTTTGCAACCAGGGATAATATTATCCCCTAGGGGGCATGTGGAAATGTCTGGTGACATTTTTGATTGGCACAGCTAAGGGAGTTTTCAGTGTTGTGTGTCTCTCTGTCTTCCTCCCTCATTTTCCCACTCCACTCCAAGGCTTATCCCTCTCTCCTCTTCTTTTGGGATTCAGTTTTCTATTAGACCACTTGATATTGGCCTTAAGATCACTGAAGCACTGTCTTGTTGTTGTTTTCCATTTCTTTACTCCTCATTCTTTAGGTAAATTTTTTGATCTGTCTTTAATGTTTTTGACCTAATTTCTTCAGTATTCACTCTGTAGTTAAGCCCATCTAGTGAGTTTTTTGTTTGTAATATAGGACTTTTAAGCTCTAAACTCTCAATTCCATTTTAGTTTTTTTCCTCTGCTGAGATTTCTTATCTTTTTACTCATTATGGTCTGCTTTTTATTAAATCCAACATATTCATTATAGCTGTTTCATTATTTTTTATACTTTAATTCCAATATCTGGATCATGTCATAGTTTTATTTTGGGTCACATTTTTCTGCTTTACGTGTCTAGGAAGTTTTGATTATATGCTGGACATATGCATGATACATTATGTAGGCGACATGGGATGTTGTCTTCCTTTAAAGTATGTGAATTTTGTCCAGGTGAATTTTGTCCTGGGAGGACCTTGATCCTGCTGGGCTTGTTGTTATGTTTTTTTAAGAGGAGGTGGCCTCCCTCTGCTTAATTTTTTATTTTAGGGCTTGGCTCCTTTTCAAGGGTGTGGTCCTTATTCCTAAAGTGTTGCATTTTTGAAGTCTTTACTGAGGAATGTCTGAGGTGTTCAGCAAGGGTTCTCCACTCCCACTGAGCTGGAACTACTGGCGTCTACCTGTGTAAACTCTGTTATCGCCACTCAGTGCTCAGTCCTGTGACAGCCTCTCTCTTCTATTTTGGGGGATGCTTCTCCTGCCCAGGTGCGGTCCGGCGTCTGCCAAGACATAGGGAACCCTTGGGGTATGTAGAAAAAAATGTAGAAAAATGTATGTAGAAAAAAAATTTTTTTTTTTTAGATTTTTTTAATTTATTTGACAGAGAGACAGTGAGAGAGGGAACACAAGCAGGGGGAGTGGGAGAGGAAGAAGCAGGCTCATAGCAGAGGAGACTGATGTGGGGCTCGATCCCATAATGGCGGGATCACGCCCTGAGCCGAAGGCAGACGCCCAACCACTGTGCCACCCAGGCACCCCAAGGAGACGTTTTTGATGTCCCCTGTGCAGCTTCCGTGCCATCCCCACTCCATCCTGGTGCAGGTGCTGCCTTCCTTCTAACTTGCTCGCAAGTTCTAGCCACCTTGGCAGCTGTGCGCTCTGATCTCCGTCTCTTCCATTCAGGGAGAGCATCAGTCTGCACTTGGGTTTCACCTCTCTGTGGGTGAATGCAGGACCTCTCGTGGCTGTTTCCCATCTTTCAGTCTTCTGCTGCCTGTTGTCCAGTGTCTAAAACAGCTGCCTCGTGTATTTGGGCCAGTTTGTTGTTGTTGCCCCCTAAGGAATAATCTGATGCTGTTTTTATCCCATCCTGACTGGCAGTGGAAGTCCTCCCTAACAACTTTAGGAAAAAAGTTTTAATGTTAAAATTTTCAAATTATGATACACTGGTAATTATACAGAGAGAAAATAAGTGGTGATTTCTCTCCCCCCGCCCCCGGCTTTTTTCAAGTAGCTACTTGTAACATATCCGTAAGTGAAGGGGATTCTGTGCCCTGCTTTGTTTTCAAAGGCTCGTGAGGTAGGCAGCTATGTTATGAGATGGTACGTAGTAATTTGTTCACATCCAGTAAAAGAAACCATATATTATTACGAATGTTCTTCCCAACTTGACAACACCAGCCAAAGAAAATTGCTGGGGCTGGTATGTCCGTGATAGAGCTCCTCCAGAGGTTGAGCTCCTTTCATTATAACTTGTGTGAGGCAGTGCTGCAGGATTGCTGCTATAAGCAGTATTCTGCTGAAGGGTCCCCGAAGACAGGAACTTGTCATTACTTATACTGTGTCTTCCCTGTGGATAGTGGCCAAGATTGTTGAGCCTAAGTAGGAGTGACACTTTAAATTTCTTGAGATCATTCAGAATGTCTTCCTTGATTTCCCAGAACCTCATCCTTCTCTAGAGTAATGTTAGATGTTAGTTGGTTTTCTTGTTTTTATTTCTGTCTTTCACGTGGGCCATAGTCCTGAATATAGTTGGTTTCACATGTTCTGAACCATTGTTTGGCATCAAAATTAAAAGACTTCTTAAAATTGTGTGTGAAATGATGATTTTCTGCTTTGAGGTGGCAAGTTTATTTCTCAGCCAATCTCGTCAAAGAGTTTATTAGCTTTTTGTGTGTGTGTTGTGTTTTATTTTTTTCTTTTGCTGGGTTTGTTTGTTTTTTGGTTTTGTTTTGTTTTGGTTAACTAGTTGGGCTGAGATGGTGTATTCATGTGTGTGTATAAATGCGCATTTATATATAAATGGAAAATATATATAGAAGACATTCTTAGCAATTCTCACCTTTTTTTTCCCCCCCCTTTTTGCCCAGTGTATATCAGTTTTCCTCCTGCTAGGGGCCTGGGTTTTTCAAGATGGTTTAAGAATTTTCTTTTCTTTTTTGTAAGATTTTTTTTGTGTGTGTGATTTTATTTTTATTTATTTATTTTTAAGATTTTTATTTTTATTTATTCGACAGAGATAGAGACAGCCAGCGAGAGAGGGAATACAAGCAGGGGGAGTGGGAGAGGAAGAAGCAGGCTCATAGCGGAGGAGCCTGATGTGGGGCTCGATCCCATAATGCCGGGATCACGCCCTGAGCCGAAGGCAGACGCTTCACAGGGGCGCCTGGGTGGCACAGCGGTTATTTTATTTTTAAGAAATCTCTACACTCAACATGGGGCTCGAACTCAAAACTGCGATATCAAGAGTCACGCTCTGCTGACTGAGCCAGCTGGCGCTCCGGTTAAGAATTTTCAGTGTTTTTTATTGCTCCTGGCTTTGTCTTGTATGTAGTAAAGTTCTGAATGGAAAGAGAAATACGCTACACTGGTGTAAGAGTCAAAAGAAATCAGTTATCTTTTCTGGCTTATGCTTTTAATATATGCTGCATTTGGAATTAATTGGTTTGTTCCTTCCCATGAGTCTTCAAACCCTTATGTGTCATGTTCTACTATTATATATTGTCCGGAAACAGCTGTGAAGGGCCATGATGCCATACCAAGGTGACCCTAGAATTCTCTCCTTTAAATATTCTTGGGTCTTTTGCTGTTAATTTGGGATATTTGCTTCTTAAAACCTCCTTCACTTACATTCCGTCTTCTCTTTCTTCGATTCCCTGGGCTTGCCCGTTCCCGACCCCCCATTTGATGAACTATTCACCTTTTAAAAAAACTCAACTCAGACGGCTTCTTTTCTAAGAAATATCCTCAAACCCATTTTTCTTATCCCCCTTTACTCCTCTGGATGTTGCTTGACCTTGTGCATCCTTCAGCTATTGTTGGATTATGTTATAATTGGTTGTTTACATTTTTTTCTCTTCTAAACCGTAAGTTCCTAGTAATATCCTGTTTTCTCATGTTGTTTAATCCCACAGCCTCATATAATGCCTTTGGAATGAATTAAATTGAGATCTGCAGTGTTGGGGAACAAGGAGTTTAAAATAATTTCTGAGTAAAGGCCTGAATGTTTGTATTTTTATTAAGCTTTCTTGCTGCTTTTTTTTCTATCTGTGTGTGTGTGTCCAGATTTCTGGAAACATTCTAAATAGTTGAGGCTGCCCAGTATGTGTCTTCAGATCAGTGGTTCCCAGATACCCAGTTCATTAGCAAGCTGTAGCTAAATCGCCTATAGATTTCATAAAAGCGTAGTGGGTTTTCGATTGAGCAGGCCTGGGAAGAATCTTAGGATTCTTTTTCTTTTGCTCGCTGTGAATCTACCCGGTTATTTTGATGGTCACCCAAGTGTGGGAACCAAAGCTTCAGATAATAAGGTGTTTTATCAGCAGGAGATTCTTTAGGGCAGATTTTATCTGTGTTAGGAGTTGTGCAAGCTGCTTAAGAGCTTACTGGAGTTTCTTACTTTTGGTCCCCAAAGTGTGTAGCATATAACTTATGGAAATGAAAACAAGTTTAAGTTAGTCACCTTCACAATGTTTCTAATCTGGGTTTTGATTAATTCTAAAGATAGTGACTGTTTAACCTCTTTATTTTTTATTATCATTTAAGGAGTGTTCAGCCTTGGCGTTCCTGTTGATGCCCTCTTCTTTATTGGTAACCAGTTGGTGGCTACGAGTCATACAGGGAAAGTGGGAGTGTGGAATGCTGTCACTCAGCACTGGCAGGTTAGTTTTAACTAAAGCATATTATGGAAATGAAAGTGTTTCTGAAACTCGTGCTCATTGTGTATTTGCTTTATTTTTGTGAAAGCATAGTGTCTGTTTTACTTATTTTTTATTGAGGTATAATTGACATACATTATTATTAGTTTCAGGTGTACAGCATAATTTGATAATCTGTGTATATTGCAAAATGATCACAATAAGTCTAGTTAACATATTTCACCATATTCAGTTAGATGGTTTTTTCTTTCTTGTAATGAGAATTTTTGAGATTTACTCTCTTAGCAACTTTCAGATACACAATACAATATTAACTGTAGTTGGCATGCTGTACATTACATCCCCATGACTTATAAAAACTGGAAGTTTGTACCCTTTTTTTTTTTTTTTAAGTAAGCTCTGTACCCAGTGCGGGGCTTGAGCTCACGACCCTAAGATCAAGAGTCCCATGCTCTACGGACTGAGCCAGCTGGGCACCAACATTTTTTTTTTTTTTTGGTGGGGGGGCTGTTTGTATCTTTTGGCTCCCTTCACCCATTTGGCCCACCCTCCACCCCCTGCCTCTGGCAACTACCAGTCTGTTTTATCTATTGGTTGGTTTTTGTTTTGTTTGCTCTTTTGTTTTTATGTTCCACATAAGTGAGATCATAGGAATTTGTCTGTCTTTGTCTGATTTATTTCGTTAGACATAATGCCCTCAAGGTCCAACCATATTATTGTAAATGACATGATTTCTTTTCTTTTCATTTTATGTGGTTGAACAGTATTCCGTTGTAGATATATACTACATGTTCTTTTATCTCTTCATCCATTGATGGACACTTAGGCTGTTTCCTTATCTTGGGTATTTTAAATAGTGCTGCAGTGAACATGGGCATGCAGATATCTTTTTGAGTCAGTGTTTTCGATACATACCCAGAAGTAGCATTGCTGGATCGTATAGTAATTCTATTTTTAATCTTTTGCGAAACCTCCTTACTATTTTCCATAGTGGCTATACCAATTTACCTTCTCCAACAATGCATGAGGGGGCCCTCTTTTCTCCACATCCTTGCCAACACTTGTTATTTCTTATCTTTTTGATAATAGCTATTCTAACAGATGTGAGGTGATAACTCATTGTGGTTTTGATTTGCATTTCCCTGGTGATGAGTGATGTTGAGCATGTTTTCATGCACCTGTTGGCCATCTGTGTATCTTTGGAAAAATGTCTACTCAGATCCTCTGCCCATTTTTTTGTTTCTATTTTTGGTTACGCAGAATATTTTATATATTTGTAGTGGTAATTTACTTCTAGATACAGATTTGATTATGTTTTCAAGAATTTTAAGTTACTTTGGAAAATGAGAATTTAAACTGTGGTTTGACATTTCTTCATTTCTTTGAAATGTTTTAAGTTCAGTGCTTTGGGAATAGTAGTCCAGGCAGACTTCATTTCCTGAGTGAAGCGCAGATCCTTGTGAAAATACAGAGCCTTTTCAGAGAAGATAACACGCTAAATGATCTCAAGTACTTGACAGGAACAAGAAGAGTATAAAAGGGCTAGTACCTAATTCTGAAGGAGAGAGGAAAAGTTAAAGGACTTTAAGCAGAGAGTGACATGATGAGATCCATGTTTTAGGAAGCTATGGGGGGGTGGGTAACCAGTATGAAAGCTGAACTGGAGGTGGGGGGAGTAATGCAGCAATGAAGCGGACAGATTTGACTAATGACGGTGGTGGTAGAGATGGCAAAGATGAGGCTATTTGAAAAACATTTCATAAGCCTTCCTAAAATTACAGAATTGATACCTGGTTTGGAGATGGAAAATTAAAGAGGGAGAGAGAGAGATGAGATGTATTTCTAGTTTTGGATTTCTAGTTTCGACAGTCAGATGGATAGTAATAAATTGACAGGGAACGTAGGAAGAGAAGCAGATATGGTGGGGGACGGTATGAGGAATAATTAGACTGATTGCATATGTTTACTTTGATTCTCCTGTGGGTGTCCGAGTGCAGGTGTTCAGTACGCATTTGGGAGCATCCCTTTTGGAATTTAGGAAGGAAGAGAGGGCTAGGAAGAAGTATTTGGAGACCACAACACTCCCGTGATAACTGAAAAATAAGAATTGATAAGGTTTTCTGTTAAGTGGTTGTACGTAGGAAGAAAAAGTTACAACTCTGGGAAACATTAGCATTTAAGGGGACAATATAGGAAACCACAAAGGGACATATGTGATATGATTGAGAAATGACATTAGGATATGGTTTGCTAATTAAGTTAATTAGGTTTTGGTTGGAGAGAGCCAGATTGTGGGAACTGAGGGATTAAAAGATCAGAGATTAGAGACAGCATATTCAGATTTACCTTTCAAGAAGTTTGGTGAAAGAAAGCAGGGAAACAAAGTAATAGCTTAAGGATCAGTGCTTTATGTTTTTCTCTCAGATGGGAGAAGCTTGAGCATGCTTGTTGTCAGAGGGGGGAGTTGTCAGAGAAAGCACATGCAGAGTGAAGGAATGGAGATGATTTCTAGTCCCATGGAAGTCAGGAGTATGAGATCTAAAACAGTTTAGAGGGGTTTGCCTAACAGAGACTAGAGATACTTCTTGCTCTGATGGAAGAGTAAGAAAGGAGTGCTGAAGAACATATATTCAGTCGAAGAGAAAGACCAGGTGGCTGTATGTATCAAGGATCGTGGAAATGAGAAATCGTACGTTTGTAGTGGACTTGGGTGATAGAGCCAAGGGAGTTTCTCCACTAGTGCTCAGTACCGAGAACAGGAGCAAGAGAGAAAGAAGAACAGTATTGGCCTGATCAGGATTGGAGATGTAATAAGGTAGAAATGACACGTCAAGGGATGAGAAAACATAAAGATGCAAAGTGTTCGAAATTGTGAGATCAGGAACTGAGGAGGTGCTGGGTGGACAGAGCAGGACACAGGGATGTCAGGACTGGAGGGATGTTAAAGCAGATTGGTGACTTGAAAGGAATGAGAATTGTTGGGAAGATAGGAAGCTGTGGTGAAAAATTTAAGATTTTGGAGTTGGGACAATTCTCAGTGATCATGATGGAGAACTGACTTGAAGATGAAAGTGTTGCCTGTAGGACTCAGAGAAGTGTAAGTGTAATATGTACATTAAGGTGCCAGGAGAGTAGTGGAGAGTAAGATCAAAGTACATTGTGATCCACATGCCCAGAGCCTCAGCAGAGCTGATGGGTTGATCTGGAAGTTACAATTGGGTAGAAATAAATAGTGGTTCAGTGTCATGATGAGCTGAGCTGTGGAGCAGCATTCTCGAGATCTTATGGCCCCTGAGATTCCGGGCCGATGGTGAGAGAATAAAAGACTTCTAATGAAAGGGGTTAGAATCGGAGAAAATTAGGCTTTATCTTAGATGAGGGATAGGTGTCCTATTTGTGGGAAAAAAAAATATTAGCTAGAGTGGGCCTTCCATATAGGCACGGCAAAAGGTATAATTTTGTAACCACAAAAGTAATGGGCTGAGGAGTGTAGGAAAGGGCAGAGGAGTGTAAGAAAAGGAGCGTAGAGCAGTGGATTTAAAGCATTGAAGAAAGTTGATCAGAAGGATTCTTCAGTGGCAATACTTGGTAAAGAAGAATGTGAATTTTAATGATTAATGGAAGGTCTGCTTTCAGATAGGTTATTTGACTAATTATGTCAAGTCTGAGCTTTTAGTGGGTGGGGGAAGCTATACTATCTGTACAACCACTAAGGTAAATTTGGGCTCCTGAAGGAACATGCTTCTTTATTACCTTTTTTGTTTTTTTACTGATGTTTTCAAAACTACATATAAAAGTTTTCATATCTTTGGGATCCTGAAAACTGTACTAGCATCCTCAAAGTGTCCTTTATTCTTAAGCTTTTAGTTCCCTTTATAACCTGCTGCTTGCTTGGTATACACATGAATTGAAAACTGTATCTGACAGAGTAGGTTTGTTACTACATTTCAGGAAGACCTTGGGAAAGTTGAGCATTCATGCAGCAAACAAGCCTTATAGACCAGCTAGATGAATTTCCTTGTAGTGCAGAGCAGAGATAGTGTGTAATGAAATCTCAGCGTCGGAGACGCAGATCCCACCGGACACTTCTGACCCAAGGCTGACTTCTGGGAGGGCTGTGACCCTGGCTGAGTAGTTTCGGATTTGACCTTCAGCAACAGTTCTGCCCATGAATAACGTGCAAAGTACCCAGGACAGCTGTGGTATAATCAAGATTGATTTGAAGTATGTGAATCAGAGGAGTGAGAGAGAGAGAAAGAGAGAGAGAGAGTGTGTGTGTGTGTGTGTGTAACTTCTCCAAGCTGTTGTGAAATTGTTGTTGGTGTTTTATTAGGACAGCTTCAGTAAGATTTATGGGGGGGCATAGGGAGAGGGAGAGAATCTTAAGACTCCTCTCCCAGGGCAGAGCCTCATGCGGGGCTCCATCGTTGAACCCTGAGATCTGGACCTCAGCCAAACTCAAGAGGCAGACGCTTAACTGACTGAGCCACCCGGGCTCCCTAGGACGGCTTCAATAGGATTTTATTTTACTTTTTTTTTTTTTTACTTTTATTTTTTAAGATTTTATTTATTTGAGAGAGAGGGAGTAAGTGAGAGAGAAAGCACGAGCGGGGAGAGGGATGGAGGGAGAGAGAAAAGCAGACTCCCCACTGACCAGGGAGCCCAGCACTGTGCTTGATCCCAGGACCCTGAGATCATGATCTGAGCTGAAGGCAAGACACTTAACCAACTGAGCCATCCAGGCGCCCCCCGTTAAGATTTTAATGAAAATTTTACAAAATCATTTTATCTGATTTGGGTAAGAAAAAAGAAAAAATGATTTTTTAAAGAGATGTTTCAGTTT
Organism: Ailuropoda melanoleuca; assembly: GCF_002007445.2. Lineage (NCBI taxonomy): Eukaryota > Metazoa > Chordata > Mammalia > Carnivora > Ursidae > Ailuropoda > Ailuropoda melanoleuca. Next base: position 113,557,052 of record NC_048225.1, read on the forward strand.
TTTGATCTTTTCTTTTTTTCTTTTTTTTTGTTTAAACTTACAGTCTTCAATGAAAGAGCCACTAAAGAAATGCCCTTTGGGACACCTAGGTGGCTCAGTTGGTTAAACGTCCGTTTTGATTTTGGCTCAGGTCATGGTCTTGGGATCTGAGCTGGAGCCCTGCATCGGGTTCCTCTGCTCAGCAGGGAGTCTGTCCCACCCCATTCTGTCTTTCTCCCCTCTCTCCCTCCCCCTGCTCATGTTCTCTCTCTCCCCCCAAAATAAATAAATTAATTAAACAAACAAACAAACTTTAAAAAAAAAAGAAATGTCCTTTGATAAGAAGGATATTTATTTATACTTTGAAGGGGAAGGACTGGAATTAAATAAACATCAGCAAAGAAATTGATAGGCTGGTCAATCTAAATTAGTGATTATTTAATAAGTAATGGATGTGGGTTAAAACATGCTGTTAAAAATGTTGATTATCCATGGGGCGCCTGGGTGGCTCAGTCATTAAGGGTCCCCAGGGTCCTGGGATTGAGCCCTGCATCAGGCTCCTCTGCTGGGAGCCTGCTTCTTACTCTCCCACTCCCCCTGCTTGTGTTCCCTCTCTCACTGGCTGTCTCTGTCTCTGTCAAATAAATAAATAAAATCTTTAAAAAAAAAAAAAGAATGGTGATTATCCAGGTAGAGACTGTGGTTGAAAGATTAGGGGCCTTGTATTGCTTGGGAACATAGATGGATTTTTTTTTTTTAAAAGACTGTTTTCAAATTGTATATCATTTAATTTTGTACATAAGAAATAATGGTAATCACTGTGTGCCATCTTAAGAGAGAAAATCCACTTGCATTGTAGGTTGGTGACCATCCTGACTCAGTCAGATACCTGAATCAGTGCAGTTTCTCAGGTTCTCAATGGAAGTTGTATCTAGAAGAAGAGGGCACAGAATGAGTGACTCTTGCTTATGCTGGGAGAGAAGAACTCAGTCCTAACTCCTCTGTAACCGTACTAATCGTCTGTTTTCTCTGTTCTTGTACTGAAGGAAGAGCAGGATTGGGGTCAAGGGTTGCAGAAAGTGAAGTAGGAAGGCTCTAATCCTAGTGCCCATCTTTCCAGAGAACAAATGGTAGAATTGTTTGTCTTAGCTGTGCCATGGGATGCTGCAGGCTGCTGCCTCTTTCATTGAAAAGGGGATCTCAAGGGCGACATGCCCTTTTCTGTCCCATCCTCCTACTCTGAAGAACCTGGGGTAGCACTTGAAGCTCTTTCTGGAGTACTAGAACTAAAAAAATGAACTTGGTATGAGAAAACTGGTCATTGGTGTTAAAGTCGCCTTCCCTCCGTTCTTCAGACATCTTTACTCATACCACCAAAAAGCTGTCAGTGTCGCTCTGCTACATAACTTGTTGGCTCTGATAAAACAGAAACCTGACCTTGGGGTTAGTGCAGGGGGTGGTAATTGAATCTTTGCGCTGTTTCTGTGTATGACACCAGAAGGTTCACATGGAAGTGAGGGTCATGTGCCTACAGCTTTATAGGAATCATTACTTCCAAGTTTTAGCTTTTGGTTAAATGTGTTCCTTTTATTTAGAAGGGACCCAGATGGTGCACGGATACACTTGGTGTTCTGTCAGACTTGCCCTTCTCCTACCTACCTCATGCTTGACTTTTTCGATTTTCAAGTTTTACTTCGTTTCTGAACTTTCCTTAAGCTTTGCCCTTCTCCCCACATGGGACTGAGCAGAGAATCCTCCCTCCTCTCTGATGGCATTCCACACTCTAGTGCCTGTCACACTGTGATTGTTCTTCTTTCCCTTTCTTGCCCTCAAGCTTACGAGCTCCCGTAGAGTAAGTGTGGTATCTCACATCCCTTATCCGGTCCAGTTAGTCACTTGTTCTCTGGGCCAGTACCTGATCCATGGGAAATCGTTCACTCGTGTCATCTCTGAAGTTCACAGGCATCTCTTGCCTGGCTCTGTGGAGGGAAGGTTCATGTTGATCTTATTTAATTGCCGCTGCCCTAAAAAACATGTCTTGTTTGTAGTAAAACTGTGCCCTTTGCTTTTCTTGTAGAACAAATACAGGCAGTTATTAATTTTTAACTAGACAGATTTGCTTGGGAAGCTGATGTTTTTATTCTAGTACTTGGAAAAAACGAAAGTTTAAAGGGACTTTTTTTGTCTTGCCATTTCCTAGGAAGCAGAGGTAAGGTCTTCAGCGGAAGGAATGAAGATAGAGAATAAATACCACCTTGTTCAAGACACGGTGATCAGTTATCCAGGGAGCAAGTGCTCCTTGCGATGGTCTGTTCTCTAGCTCTGACGCTCTCCCCACTTACTCTGAATTTGGGCAGACCCTTTAATCTCTTCTAGGAGAGAGAAGGGGGAAGGAACCAGTCAGATTAGGCCTTCAGTTTTAATGTGTGCTGTGAGCTCACAGTCACGTGCAGAGAAAAGAGATAATCCATCAAAATTCTGAAAGGAAAGTGCTGCTGTTGGAAATAACATTTTTTTTTTTTTTAAGTTTTAAAAGGAACTATACTGGGGGCACCTGGGTGGATCAGATTGTAGATTGTCTGCCTTCAGCTCCGGTCATGATCCCAGGGTCCTGTGGGGTTGAGCCCTCCCCCCGCCCTCCCCCTTCATGTCCCTACTCAGTGGGGAGCTTGCTTCTCCCTCCCCCCTCCCCCTGCTGTGCGACTTTGGGCGACCTTGGGCGCACGTGTGCGTGCCCGAGCTCTCTCTCTCTCTGATAGTGCCCGAGCTCTCTCTCTCTCATAAATAAATAAATAAAATCTTTAAAAGAAAAGAAGAAGAGGAACTGTATTGGTAATTCTTCAGAGTTCCCTGTGGAGTGTGTTCGTGTGTAAAGAAAGTAATTTTCTAAGCCCTATTTAGATAATTAGGTTTTTTTTTTTATTTCCTTAAGTAATCTGCACACCCAGTGTGGGGCTTGAACTCATGATACCAAGATTAAGAGGTGCATGCTTCACTGACTTAGCCAGGTGCCCCTAGTGAGTTTTTTGTTTTGTTTTGTTTTATTAGAAGAATAAAATTTTGAGGAAATTGAGCAGGAAATATAAATGATAATTAATACCTAACATCTAATAATAATCTTCCTACATCAGGTTCAGGATGTTGTTCCTATAACGAGTTACGACACTGCTGGCTCATTCCTTCTACTGGGATGTAACAATGGATCAATATATTACATAGGTAAGTTTATGGGCGCTTAGCCTGGTCCTACTTACTGATTTTTTAAAAATATTACCTTTTAAAATTTTAAATAGATGCATATTTTAATATTTAATATATTTTTTAGATATGCAGAAGTTTCCTTTGCGAATGAAGGATAATGATCTTCTTGTAACTGAGCTTTATCACGATCCTTCAAATGATGCCATTACTGCGCTGAGTGTTTACCTCACACCCAAAACAAGTTAGTACCTGGCAAAACTCCTACAAATTCTTGACCTTTTTTTGAGAATGTATGTTTATTTATTGGTTTATTATGCTAAAATTAATCCAGTCCTTTCTTTTTGAGAACTGCAGTTCGAAGGATAGCCTCTTTCAGTCTACAGTTTATACTTGATTATGTATTGAAGCCAAATATGACCAATAAACAAGCATAAGTTGAGGTGGGAAGTTAAAACTTTTCCTCTTCTGAGTTACATTTAAGCAACACATTACAGTATTTACTAAATTTATTTTTAAAAAAACAAAAACGATCTTCACTTTTACCTTCCTATTTATCATAGCTGATCTTGATTTGAAATTAGGAGCCTTTTATTTTTTTTTTAGCCAAAAGTGAGAAAGTTTTCAGACTGTTAATCTCTGTTGGAAATTGCCTTATTTCCTTGGAAAACTTTTTTTTTTTTAAGATTTTATTTATTTATTTGACAGAGATAGAGACAGCCAGCGAGAGAGGGAACACAAGCGGGGGAGTGGGAGAGGAAGAAGCAGGCTCATAGCGGAAGAGCCTGATGTGGGGCCCGATCCCACAACGCCAGGATCACGCCCTGAGCCGAAGGCAGACGCTCAAACCATTGTGCCACCCAGGCGCCCCTCCTTGGAAAACTTTTAACTTGTTATGGAAAAAGACATTTTATCTGGAGGTTTAGTATCTGTAGCTTTCATGGTCTTTCCAAGGTCATTGTAATGAAATTTTATTAAGAATTTTTGTGTTTTTTATATTTTTACATTCTAGACTGAAAGATAAAACATAAATGGGAAATTTAAAGTTTATCTATAATGAAAGGAATTATAGGAAATATTAACATGTGTCCAGCAATATTAATAAATTTGAGTGTGTTACTTACATAAAATCATCACTTTATTGAATTCATTGAAGGAAATCATCTTCAGTGTGAAATATTCTGATGTGTGCAGATGATTTTGATTAACATCATAGTAGGATTTCAGCCATCTTGTGCTACACTGGGCCCGCAAGCTGCTCTTTTTATTGATGGTCTCACACGCTGCTTTCGTGCAACAGCTGAGAGTTGAGTGGTTACGACAGACGCTGTGGCGTGGGAAGTTGGAAATATTAGCCTAGGTGCCTTTTACAGAAAGTTGGCTGCCCTCTGCTCTAGAATGAGATGTGCATTTCTTTTCAATCTAATTAATAAGGGAGGAAAACACTTCTGCAGTGGCAGGGGGAGAATGGGGTCCCTTTTTAGGTTAGAAATGTTTCCTGTGGTATGCTCTTTCTCTTTGGATTCAAGTATTTTCAGGTAAATCAGGAAGAATAACTATGAAAGTTAAAAGGTTCTCTACGTGTAATCCTTTTTAAGTATAATGGTCACTGAACTCCATTCTGTCTTTAAATATGGAATGGAGTCTGGACACTTGTCTTTAAAAAATAAAAAAAAAGCCACAGGTGAACTTGACACAGTGAGCTGTGCATAATTAGGTAAGTATGATGTAAGCAACGTCATGGGTGTATTTGTTTCAGAGCTAAGTACTTTGAATCTGCTAAATAATATATACATGATTATTCAAAAAAGAACCAATAATATAGCAAAAGTAAAACTCATGGTTATTCTAGGCTAGAAGTGATAATGGAATGTTGCTTTAGGAATACTGTGTTATGTCGGTGGCATTCTTAGCCTGTCAGATTTACTGATTCTTTAAACATTTATTGAGGACCAGCCATGTCTCAGGTTGTAAGGTTACAGAGTTGTAAGGTGATACAAATCGATGGTTGCGATTCAGTCTCTGTCAGTAACGAGTAGAGATAGACTTGGAAATAGAGGAGTGGGTGTTAATAGTGGCTGTGAAAGACCCTAACAGACAGCACAGCGGAGGGCTGCACAAGTCTATCTGGGAGGGAGGGCTGGGAAAGGACTTGTAAAGGAAATAATGATTTTAATACGGTGTCTGTGCTGGGCTGGGTTTGGGGCTCATAAAAGCACCAAATCCAGCTCTGCCGCTTTTCTCCCAGGGCAGCTTTCTGTCATCATCTGATGTGCCCCCTTTCAACTTCTGACCTCACGTAGGTGTCTCTGGTAACTGGATCGAGATCGCCTATGGTACGAGCTCTGGAGCAGTGCGAGTGATCGTGCAGCACCCGGAGACGGTGGGATCAGGCCCACAGCTTTTCCAGACTTTCACAGTTCACCGAAGCCCTGTTACAAAAATCATGCTGTCTGAGAAGCATCTTGTGTCAGGTAGAGTCCCGGTGAGGAGGTCTGCCTCATGTAAAATCTTGGTGCCTTGTGTGGAATTTTCTAGACACCTGCACATGGAAAGAATAGCAAAGTACTGCTTTATGTGAGAAAAACATACTAAAAAAAATGGTAGAAGAGTTTGATAACTGAAGAAATGTTATGGTTGTCTTTAAATTTTTTTTTTTTTGCCTGGTTGTAGTATACATAAATTTAGGAAAGATTTGACCATATCTTTTATTTACTCTTTATTCTAATATCTTGTTCTCATGGCATATTTTAAAATACTTATACTCCTGTTGAGGTTTAGAGAAGTTTACCAAGTACAAATTTAATAGAAATTTGGTTGTATTGTCTTAAGGTTTAAAGCTAAAGTTATAGATTTATGGGTGTATTTGTTGTTTGATCATTTTCTAAAAATATTAAAAACTAGTAGACTATATAAAGCAATTATTTGAAGAAAATTACATTTTTGTGCATTTGTTGTTCTTTAGTCATTAAATTTTTTAAAAATGTAGATACTAATTAGATGCTTAAATGATACAGATTTTTAAGCCTAATGAGTGCGACACACAAAGCATGATGACCACACAATAAAATTCCATTGATGAGGTTCATTGCATATGGAAATTTCTAAAGGGTTTTGATTTTATTTTGAGTCAGGTGTATCAGTAGAGCTTGCTTTTACATTAAATCTTTTGTAGATCAGTTCCTGCCATAGACTTTTTATAAGCATCATTTTCATCTATCAAGTTTGTTTATATGAAGACTACATAAATATTGAAAGAGGATGCATCTTTCACTAATCTCCAGTCTGAGTAAACACTAAATGGAGCTGAAATATCTTGTCCATGAATGGATGGGTGGGTGGGTGTGCTTTTATTGATATATAATTGTTTGAGTAAAAAGTCAGATTGTTTTGAGTATAATTATGCCCCCCTGAAACAATCGGTCTCCTCTTTAGGTTTTCATAAAGCGACTCACCTGCCTCACTGAAGAGTCTTGGTCACGCTCTTGCTAGTTCCTCCTCTTTGCCCAGTTACTAAGTATTGGCTTGCCTCAGGGCTCTTTCCTCGAGTCTCCATTCTTCCTTGTCTGTAGTTTTCTTGGTGACTTGAGTGTTATCATCTATATGCCAGTGACCCCCAGACTTTTTCTCTACCTGTGACCATTCACAGAGTTCCAAACTTGTATATCTAGTGTCTGTCTCTGGTTGTATAGACATGTCAGAATTAACCTGGATAAATAGTACTTTTGATATTTCACTCAGAAGCCATCTTAGTACACAATATCACCGTGTGCTCCTCTCCTCAAGCTGAACACCTAGGAACCATCCTTGGCTCCTCTCTTTCTCTCACCCCCACAAACGTGGAATCTATCAGTAAGTCCTTTTAGCTTTGCTTCAACATAGGTCACATATCTATCTGATCACCCAGTGACCGTTGCTTCCAGCCTGGTGGTTTTGTCATTTCTCCCCTAGATCACTGAGCTCAGGTTGTTTTGCCTGTTCCTCTCTTGCCTCTGGTACATGTTCCTTATGGTACATGGAGCCAGAAACAATCTTTTAAAAATGTAAACCGTATCTCCTTCCCAATGGCTTCCTATTGAATGCAGAATAAATAAATTAATAGAGCTTTTCCTGTTATGGGTCCTGTGTTCTTTTCAAGCCTCTTTTCCTCTCTACCCTTCATGTCACCTTTCTTATTGCTCACAACACCTAACCCTTTGGCTTTTTGATTTCTTGAAAATGCTTCATAACTTCTACACCTCTTTTGAATGTTTCACCCCTAGATAGTTGTTTGGCTGCCTTCTTGTCATGCAGGTGAGTGAGGCCGCCCAGTCTCAGTTTGCCAAACCTCTATCCAGATCACTTTCTCTGTCCCCATCTCGATCTGTTTTCTTCCTAGACTTATCACTGCATCATTTTGTTTTGTTTGCTTGTTTATCATGTCTCCCTCTTGTAGAATCTAAGTTTTACAGTAGCAGAAGCTCTTTTACTCTGTTCTCAACGCTTACTGTACTTGTTGGCACAGAAAAGATGCTGAATAAATGTTATATAAAAAGAGGTAATTGGATCCTGTGAGAAAATAAGACTGTTTTGCAAGGTTATTGTGATATTGGAATGACCATACTCAGTAGTAATTGCTGTTATCTCGATGGTAATGACGTGATTGCAGGATGAGGTGCCAGAGAGCCACGTAGTGAAATCTGCATTTTAACATCAAATATTTCATGTAGGTTTGAAATTTAAATAAATTTGTCAAGAAAAATGTCCAGTTGAGCTAAAAATCTAGAGTATTTTGTTTACTCAGTTATATTATTCTGCCCCCCCGGTGGATATCAACATACATGTAACAACTTTCTTTTTCTGATAGTGTTAGTTTTCACGTCTTAAATAAAAAATGATTAATTCTAACAAAATAGCCGTAATTGCCTATTGAATCACTTAAAGTGTTTAAGGTATTTTCTTTATTTAAGGTATTTTTCTGAATCCTAGTAAGCTTAATAGTGAAATCAGGAAATTATTTTCCATGAAGCTGATTAAATAGCCTAGAACTAAATGTCTCCTTTTTCACCAGAAACTGGCATCCTGAGACGTGAGAATTTTGTTATATAAGTAACACCTGTATACTCTGAATTTTTATTGCAATTTTTTAAATTAAGTTTCTAAAGTTTTGTTTAAAATTTGCAACTGTGGCAATTTACCCAGTAGGAAAGGTATGTATAGAAGAAAGTTTGGATACTTTCCTAGTATTTACTGGTGAGTTCATAGCTCATTGCTAATAATGGCACATTCTCTGGAATCCAAATAACTTGCACTTTTCCATTAAAAAGGGCACTTCTTTATTAAGCCGTGCCACAAAAGTACTTTTTTTTACATTAATAATATCAGTTGCTGGTTTATATTTTCTAAAGGAGTAGTTACTCAGATCAAAAAACAACAGAGGTAGGGTACTTGTTAGATAGCTCAATATGTATCCACTTAATATTATTTACATGAAAAATCTAGTTGGAGTATGTTTCTTAAGTGCAAACTTTCTTATTTTATATAAAAGTAGTTCTTAACTTAATTTTAATTTTCCTTACTATAACTGTGGTGGGTGGTACAAGCTTTTTGACAAGTTTAATTTGTGCCAGTAAATTTTCAGTAACTCCTGATCTAGGTTGTTTAATATTTAACATAAGCAGTTTCAGCGGTTGAAAAAATAAACTAGGCAGCTCATTTACTATTTAGTTAAGCCACAGAGCAGAATAATATTCAGCATCTTTTCTCTTGCATATTTTTTTAAAACATTTTCTACATTTATACTCTACAGGCTACTTTTATAAGGACCCATAGATTTACTTACATACCTTATATTTGTAGCAAAGTAACTGTATTCAGTTCTTTCAGTTTTGTTGGCCAGGTACAGATGAAGCATAATTTTAGAATAAATGTATCATTTGCCACTCAAAATATGCAGTGGCCTGTTTAAGATAGATCATAGTTTAAAAAGTTAAAATATGTTTATAAAAGTCATCTTGTTGGTGCTTTTATAATCTATATTTAACAACTTTTTTTGTTTTCTTTCCTAGTGTGTGCAGATAATAATCATGTCCGGACATGGACAGTAACACGATTCCGAGGAATGATCTCTACTCAACCAGGTTCTACTCCGTTAGCATCGTTCAAGATACTGTCTCTGGAGGAGACAGAAAGTCATGGAAGCTATTCCTCTGGAAATGACATAGGTGGGTTAGATAACTTGGGGGCATGTTCAAATACTTTGTGGTCAATGCAGAAGTAGTATGTTAGCTGTAGTAGAAACCTAAAACTGAGTTTCAAATAGAAATTTTTCACTTTAATTTTGAAACTCATTTAAAACAAATTTAATGTGTTTCTTAGTTTTATAAATTCACTAATTATAGTGTTTTTTTGTTTAAAAAGTTGAGAGCAAAGTTTTCATCTATTTATCATTTCCTTATTTAAATAATATCTCCAAATGCTAACCACTTTAGCTTATAATTAAAAGCCATGATAGCTGTGCACATTTGACACTTGAAGTTTTTTTTTTCTTTTATTGCTAATAATCTGAAAATAAAATTTGCAGCTAGAAAAGGGCTGGCGGTATTATGTGCTGGCAGTTGTTTTGATGGCATCGTGATTGATGGCTTTCAGGAAATGATACGGCACGTCTCCATCGATACGCTCTGATTTCAGCAAAAAGTACATGAAGTTGCTGTGATTTGTCCCTCGTGACAGCGTATGACACACATGCATGTGGATTCCCACACGCACACTCATGCATGGTCTTCACAGAGACAGATCATTTTCCCCAGGGACCCTTTTGGTAGAATCTCTACGGTATATACGTTGTGTCTCACGTACTTTTAATAGCTCCGTAGGACCTGCTCATGGACTCATGTGCCTTTCTGATCATTTTTTTAATAAGCAGAAATGGTAGCACTGGTGGAAAATAGGGAGTACGTGAGAAATGTTTTGTTACAGTTGTTTTATGTGAGACATTTAAATGTATGTCCATCCAGAATATGCTCCCACAGTAAAGATTTCAAAAACACCTTAAAAAATACAATCTACTTAGGAAAATTGTACTACCACAGTCCTAGTGTTTTTAGAAAAAGAAGCACTCAGTTTTGTTGATTTTAACAATTGCTCTTTGACCCAGTTTTCAGTGTGATCTAGGCACTGAAAGTTTAGTTTTATCTCATCAGTGAATTTTTTTCCTGATTTATTGAGGTATAATTGACATGTAACATTGTGCAGGTTTAAGTTGTAGCATCAACAGAATTGTATTGAGTGCCTTTGCTCCAGGTATTAGAAATCTTAAAAAAAAAAAAAAAAAGAAATGCAGTGAACCTCAAGTTACAGCGTAGTGACCAGTGGGAATAAAAAGCAAACAGTTGCATGTGGTAAGGTGTCCAAGGGGGTGCTAGTCTCCATGCTGGGTGTTGTGGCCTGCCATTGCGGTTAATCTCCTCAATTTTATGAGGGAGATTATCCCCACTTAACATTGATGGAAACTGACACTCAGAGAACACTTACTAGAGGTCTTAGTGTTTGAACTCAAACTTTGAACTGAGACATGAAGGTATAGAATATTATAGGATTGGGACATTGCTGGCAGAGAAAACAGCATGCTCGAAGGATAGAACCTGACAAGTTTAGAAAATGTCAAGAAGGTCATTAGTAGTTGCTGGTATGTGGGTAAGAATAGTAGGACATGAGACTGGGTGGAAGGGCAGGGGTCAGATCACGGAAGGTCAGATCAGGGAGAACATGTATAATGTGAGTAAACAGATGTTTAGAGACAGCCCTGTAAATTACAACAGCCTTGTAAAATATTTGAAAGAGGGCAGGGAGATTTTTTTTTTCTCTTTAAAAAAATATTTTCAGAGCTAGACATTCAGGTTAGTGGACAGAATAGAAAGTGCAGTTTTGGAGGCTGCTGTGGGTGGGATCTAGATGGCAGTGGGCAGTTGAGTAGTAAATATTGGAGGCAATTGTGAAAGAAAGAGTGGAGCTAATTAGAAGGCAAGTTCAGAGGCCATCTTTCTGATTGCTACTTCCTTCTTCACCATTGAAGATGGGAGACAGCTGAGCACATTTGTGTTCTGAAGGAAAGGAGCCAATTTGGGGAGAGGAGTTGGAGAAACTTAAGTGTGGAGAGAAGGTGTGGGTAATAAACTGAGGTACGAAAAGTTACTTGAGAATCTCCCATGGAGATAAAGATCAAAGGGAGAGAAGATACTGTCCCAGAACCCTCATTCCTAGTTATTTTATTCATCATCACTATTTTGACTTTGGTTATGGGTTATTAAATGAGGACTATCATTTCATCTCAATAGAATCAGATGTCAGAAAACTGTCCAGTAAGTGAGCAACTGCATAGCTTAGTGAGGAGCCCGGCATCTTGGGAGTGAACTCCAGTTCTGTTAGGTGGGACCTGCGAGATCTTTGGCTCACTAATCTCTCGATGCCTTACTTTTCTCATCTGTAAAATGAAGGTAATAAACGTGTATCCCTTATGTGGTTATCCTGATTAAAATGAGTTACTTGCAAAGCGTTTGCTGTGACACAGAGTGAGCATAGTGTGGGGATTTGCTAGCTAATAAAGACGTTCCATTTATTAATTAGGTGTGATTCACGTAAGGTAAAATTATGTCATACATCACATACTTTTTGTGAATAACGAGTTGGTGTTATTTTAGCTAATGAGTGTGACAACGAGAATTACTAGAATTTTATGTTTAAGTTTTGCATGAAACACTGTTTTTATATTGTTGAGAATCTTTCTAAAATATATGAGCTATTCACCTGCCTTGCCAAGTACAATCAAGTAAAAATAATTGAATCTTTTTTTTTTTTTTTAGATCGAAAACCTTGCAGGATGCAACAGGCTTCTGATTAGTTAAATTCTATTTAATGAAGTTGCACTTTATTTCTTTAAGAGTTTGCATTTGGCTTTGCAAAAGAGTAAAATCTGTAATACATAATTTTACTTATATATGCTTTTGCTGAAGTGACAAGAAACTGAGCACATTCTCAAAGATAAAACATGTAGAACCTGTATTTGAACAGGTCTCGTTCTAGTACTCTTCATGTCTAGTCTTAGGCAAATGAATGCCTTCAGCTTCAGTGGCCTTAGTGCATAAAATATAACTTGAAATATTATGTTTCTTTAAAAAGGGTTTCATGCAGGTCGGAGCCCTTGCAGGACTTCATTCTGTGTCTGACGTGGACGTGGAACACACAAGGCCGTCTGTTGATAGGCATGAAAAAGTCTTTTTTTCCCCCTTTGGTATTGATAATAACATTCCTTTTGTTCAATGAAACCAACTGAATTTCAGTTAACTTGTTCTGACACTGTCTGTTTTCTGACCAAGGGCCTTTCGGAGAGCGAGATGATCAGCAGGTGTTTATCCAGAAAGTTGTGCCCATCACCAACAAACTGTTTGTAAGGCTCTCATCCACTGGGAAAAGGTAAACATTTACTGTAGAGGTATTTATATTCAGAAGTCACTTTTGTCTTAAAAAACCTGTTGAATAATTTGGCATACTCATCAAAGAGTACTACCAGAAACAAATTGTTGAAAAAAGAAATCTAGTCATTATCTTTTGATTGTTTGAGCTTAAAATTAAGACAGAGTATTTAGTCCTTATCCTCTAGCATTTATTTAAAATTTTCACTGATGCTGTGGACAGTGAAGAAGGACAAGTGATAGAGCAAGAAGCCGTGAATTTGACGGCAGACGGCCAAACTAAGTTCTAATTTTGGCTCTTGGGCTTACTAGCTCTGTAAATTCAACTTGTTACTTTGTTTCTCTGAGCCCCCAGTTGATTTATAAAATAAGGTTCACCTACCTTGGCAGGATGTCATAAGATAAAATGAGTTGAAAAAAATATCTTGTGTGGTCCCTGACACTAAGAGATGCATGATATAAGTTACTTTCTCCTTTTCCATTTGAGTGAAATTTGACTTCTTTTAAATTATTACATATGGCTTCAAACAGATTGAGCTGTACATTTCTCTTCTTTAAAAACATAAGATTTTTTGCATGCCGAACAAATGAAAAAGGTAGAATTCCTATTAATAGTCGTTAAAAAGATTGTGGATTTTCTCATTAATGTTACAGATGCCACTGACACGGGTGCCCTTCAGCATATAGTCCCTCATATTTGCATGAATAATCTCTTGGAGATACATTTTCTTTCCATCAAAGTTCATTGCAGGTAGTCATCAGCAGTTGTTAAATGAATCGATTCCAGAAAATGATTTTTATGTTCTAAACTTTTTGTCACCTTTTTTTTTTTTAAAGAAAATGTATTAGAAGCCTGTAATGTAGTTAGAAGTTAAATTATTATCTTGAGAAATGTTATAAATCGTTGTGATTTATTGTGTTCTCTGCATATTCAGTGAAGACGCTGCCAAACATTTATTACAACTGCTGCGTAACAGCCTCTAACAACGTGGTATCTCGTGTCCGTGTTCAGTTCTAGTGCCCTCCCTCTTCTGTTGCTTTAAAAATTTCCTTACTTATTTTAGAGAGAGATCAAGCAGGAGGGGGGAGGCGCAGCGGGAGAGGGAGAGAGAAACCCAAGCATCTGCTCCCTGACCCAGGGCTCCATCACGACTCCGAGATCAGACCTGAGCCTAAACCTAGAGTTGCAAGCTCAGCCGACTGTGCCACCCCAGCGCCCCTCTTCTGTCACTTTGAACAGTAGCAGTGTGTTGTAATCAGTTATAATCTCTGCATAGCAAAACAGATTTTGTAATTTTTTACGTTTATGATTCCAGAGGAAAAGGTATGTTTATAAAAATAATCAGAAATTACTTTGTAGAATTAAATAGGAACCAACCCTTTATGAAGCTAACGTGAAGCAAAGCTTTTATTTAAAGACAGTTCAGATTCTTGATAATGAGAAAATGAAAAGTTTTTATTGAAAGTGGGCAGGGAACAAACCTTGTCAACATTTCAAAGGAAGAGGTAATTCTAAGGAATCTAGCCCGTAGGTAAAACAAAAAGCAAAGTCATGTTTGTTTTCAAGCACATAGGTTTATATTGCTTCATTTTACTTTATTTTGTTTTAAATGTAAACAGTAATCTAGATTTTAAAAATATTTTATATCAATTTACAGGTGTTATTAAAAATCAATATAATTCACTTTATTAAGAAAAATTGTGATCATCTTGATAAACACAAAAAAAAATTTGATAGTTCACCCATTTATGATTTTTAAAAGGAATCTTAGCACTTAAAAGGACAGATTTTTATAATCTGAAAATAATACCTATAAAAACAATTATAGTAAACTTTATACCCAGTGGTGAAATATTGAAAACTTTTCCCTTAGATTGGGAATGAGACTAGGACAGCCTCTATCCCTGTATGTGGGCATCCCGTAATTAACCCCTCTCCCCTCATCACTTTTTGCCCTGCCTGCTAGGAAGCTCAGCTATGCTTCGTATTCTATTTTTATGTTTCTTACATTGATAAGGATTGTATTTCCCCTTCCTCCTTTTTCTTTTTTTGACCTTGCATTTGCCTGGTACTGATTGTTTTTTGTTTTTTTTTTAATAACTGTTTTGAAGTAGTCTGGGATAAATAATCAAGTGCAATTCATTCAGCTCTTAAATGACTTTGGCAAATCATTTGCTGACATTATTCCTTGGTTTCCTCATTTGTCTTATGTGGATAATACTTGCTCTTTCTCAGGTTCTTTTATCCTTTATGAAAATCAATGAAATAGTTATAAAAATGCTTCAGGAAAATTAATATTATCCTAATGGAGGGTGCTACTTAGACCCCTCCATACAGCTATACATTTTTTTTTTCTTGTTTCAGGCTTGTGATTTGCACATGAATTTTAAATGACTTCTCAAGATCTTTTCTAGTTCCGTGCATAGTTGCTTTGTTTCTTTCTGCCTTTTTAGTTTTATAACTTCCTTTTAAAGAATTAATTCCCATCAAGGTTTTTCCTGCTTTTCTCTTTAGGTTGACTTAAATTATTTGCATTATTATTTAAAATACATTGTTTTTTAAGAGCCTTTTCTCCACACTCAAAGAAACAGGTTTGAATTTTATTTCTATCGACTTGCCTTGAACTTTTTAAATGTTTTACATGTATAGAATACTCGTATGTAAGCACTTAATTTCAAAAATTCTGAATTACAAAGTGTTAGTTGTTCCCTGTGATTTACAGCTATATATACGATTATCTTTTGCAGAATCTGTGAGATCCAGGCTGTGGACTGTACAACAATATCCTCATTTACGGTGCGAGAATGTGAGGGATCCAGTAGGATGGGCTCGCGGCCACGGCGCTACTTGTTCACGGGCCATACGAACGGCAGCATTCAGATGTGGGATCTGACCACTGCTATGGATATGGTGAACAAAAGTGAAGATAAGGGTAGGTTCCACGTGGACAGCTGTTTGTCACAGGGTAAGCCTGTGACATAGTGATGGTAATGAGGGTGTGTTTTCCCAAGATGTAGGTGGTCCCACTGAAGAGGAGCTGCTCAAGTTGCTGGATCAGTGCGATCTGAGCACGTCTCGCTGTGCGACTCCTAACATCAGTCCAGCAACTTCTGTGCTGCAGCATAGCCGTCTCCGTGAGTCAAATTCGAGGTGGGTTCAAGAGTCGGGTATTGTATCAGAAGTTCAGTGGATTGCTTTTGGGAAAATGAGCTGAGCTACTGTGATCCCATAGTTGTTGAAAGCCATGTTGTTCAAGGTTCCTTTCTAATTCAGACTTTATGTTGATACTCAGTTTTTTTAAAAAGTTTTGCTGAATTTCTCATCTCAAGCATATCTGATTCTCTTCACAGAAAAACATTTTTTCCCTTTAACTTTTTGTGTGAATCGCTGCCAATCTGGGTGCCTATTATGTGATCAGGGGTTCATTCAAAGGAAATTAGAAAAGCCACATGCTACCTTAGACAGTATATGGAACTTTTGTTCCTGTTGCCTTAGGGACACATTAATCAAAATGACTGCATCATTGTCTAATCTTACACTTTTAATACAGTGGCACAGTATATCTTCTAGCTACCACATTTTTAAAAATTCTAAAATTTGAACTGAGGACCAGATACTAGATTGTATTAGTTCTGCATTGGTTTTAAAGGGTTTTTTCTCCCTTGCTTTTTTCAACTATTCAGAAATCCAGCTGGACTGAATATATGTATGGGATTATTTGCATTGGTAATTTGGTACACATACACACACCTGTGTACACACTAACCTATAATATATAGAGTACTTAATAAGTAAATTCTTATATATTTAAATAATGTCTTTTCATTGGTAGTTTAATTAATGAGATGTGCCCCTGAAAAATCTCACAAAGCGATCTGAACTATTATTTTGAAAATGCTCTTTCAGCCTTCAGCTCCAGCACCATGAAACCATCCACGAAGCAGCTACCTACGGTTCCATGAGGCCTTACAGAGAGAGTCCCTTGTTAGCAAGAGCAAGGAGGACTGAGAGCTTTCACAGTTATAGGGACTTCCAGACTGTTAATCCGAACAGGAATGTAGAAAGAGCTGCCCCTGAAAATGGTAACTTGGGTCCAATACAAGCCGAAGTAAAGCGGGCAACAGGGGAATGTAATGTATCGGAGAGAAAGTCTCCTGGAGCAGAAATAAAAAGTTTGAGAGAAACAGATAGTGGATTGGAAGTTCATAAAATAGCTGAAGGTCTAGAATCCAAGAAACGGTCCTCAGAAGAAGAAAATGAAAATAAAGTGGAGTTACGGAAGAAAGGGGGATTTGAGGGAGGAGGATTCCTTGGAAGAAAGAAAGTTCCCTATCTGGCGTCATCCCCGAGTACTTCTGACGGAGGAACGGACTCACCCGGTACCGCATCCCCGTCTCCTACGAAGACCACTCCATCTCCTCGGCATAAAAAAAGCGATTCTTCAGGTCAAGAATACAGCTTGTGAAAACTCACCAAATAAATCATTGTTTTGTTAATTTAGATGAAAGTTCAAAACTTTACTGGATTTCGATACATTAGCTTTTACACCAAAACTTTACAAATTAAAACTGGAGTTCATTCAGTATCTTTTTAACAGAATCACCTGGAGTAAGGAGATAAAATAATTCTATCTCTTTGGACCTTTTGGAAAGTTTTTTTAGTTTTACAAGTACATTTAACAGATCATTTGTAAAGCAAGAGTCCATTTCAATGTTTAGCTACTCTCCGGATTTTGGAAGCAAAGTACCGAGTCTTAATAAGATGGTGCCCAGTGTAGATGAGCTTCCCTGAGAGCATGGGGACCAGCAGATTGCGTTCCTGATCTTGATTATGCTTGAGATTTGTCGTGCATTGTTATGTGAAGCGAATCACACTCAATCTCTTTGGATAGTCTCCCAACACTTATCGTGATTGCCACGTGTTTACCAGATATTTAATGAGGTGCTATGTTTATGAAAAAATATCATCTGATTCAGAAACACTATTGATGTTGAACACGTACACTGTGTAGTAGGCAGTCCCTTCGGATGTTTTTTTTAAATCGTGGGTCATTTTCTGATTCTCATTTTTGGAGTTCTTAAATCTTAGCAAGCATCACCAATATTAAATACCCAAAGTCCATTTAAACTTTCTTTAAAGTTGGAGCAGTTGTCTGTGTTTGAACAGATGAAATAAAACTAATAATCAAGGCTAGAGCTTTGAGTGTCCAGAAGGGAAACCATACTAGTTGTCAGCCTGCCTCGTTTGATTTAGGGGCCACATGTCTCCCCCCCACACTGTTAATAATGAAAATAACTAAGTCAGAATGTGGCCGTTTTGTTAAGCTTCTGAGACTGCAGTTCTCAACTTTTGGTTAAAGGTTTTGGCTGCTATACAGATGTTATTTTAAAATATATTTTGAATTATGAGAACAAAAATTTTTTGTACCTTTTTTCCCATTTAATTGGAATAATTTTCAAGTTTCTGCACATAGGGCAATTGTAAATTTAAAGCATTAAGCATTTATTGGTGAATAATGTATATATTCCCCTTCCAAGAAATATAAGTGAGTGAAATTGAAATAAATTCTTTAAAGTTTACTATATTGCTAGTGGTTTCACAACACTTCTGTTGTATTTATTTATCAGTGAAGTCTAATAAAAATGATTAAGACGATGTGTTCTCGGTTATTTAAGGAGTAGTTATGCTGTTTGAAGTACACCTGTTGGCGTTGGTTCGGGTCTCCTTCCCGCGGTAAGGGGCGTGGGGAGGGCAGAGGGAGACCGGAGCGCACATGAGGGCTGACATATTCTCATTGAAGGAAGAGTCAGGCAAAACATGATTGCCATATCGTTGAGGATTTGTCATTGTCTCTGTAGCCTTCTTTCTCCTTACCACAGTCATAAAAGTTGGGTGGGCATGTAAGAAAATGAACAAAGTTGTATTTACCCAGTCTTTTCCAAGAGTATAAGGCCATGGGAGGGGGGGAGACTGTCATAGAGTAAAATCCCCTAAAAAGACAACTCACAAACCACAGGTTGCAGTAAACTGCGAGTCACATCTTTTTATTTCTCTCACAAGGGTTTGAACCTGAAGCCATGACGGGTCTGAGCCTACGCTGGTGTTTTGTCACCTCGAGCAGGTGATCCCTGCCAGGCCTAAGCATCTTCCTTCTACCTACCTCAGTAGGGTTTTTGTGACTGAAAGAAAAACTTGAGCTGAATCTGTATATTTCGTGTTGGATGGAAAACAAGCACAGAATTAGAACTCTCACGAAGAGAGTGTTCTCAGAAGTACCGTCACTGAAACTGTTGCATAGGTATTGCTACCCTTGTCCTAGATGAGATCACCGAGGAGAAATAATGTAGCCACAAGGCTTGTCAGCTACTGAGCCAACTTCTGACCCCGTGTCTGCCTGTTTCGGGAGCCTGTGGTCTTGTTCCTGGCTCTCTCATCTGGGCTGATAACACGACAGTCCCCTCAGGTTACGCACAGACACTTGCCGGGGCCTCCCTCCAGACCTGCCAAGTTCGAATCTGGTGGTGGGGGGGCACGCTTCGAGAAGAAGCCCCACCGTTGATTCCAAAGGACATCGATGGTTGAGAGATTATCCAGAACCTATTTTCTTAAATGGGCTCACCTTTATCATCATTATGTGTAAATTATTAATATAACTCAGAGCTGTTCGTGTGTTTTCATAAATCAAACTTGGTTTGCATTGAAAAATTAAGCAAACCATCTTGAGCTGAATTTACATGATACTTGTGCATTGGAAATAAACTACTCATATGTGACATAATTAAGTTCCTTATCACTGAATTATTCCATCTGGCCCATGTTTTATTTACAGGTTGTTCAAGCTGAATTACATTGATGCTGGCATGATTTTTAGATCAGCATGAGGTACTTGGACAGACTCGTATTTAGGTTTTCCATTTAGTGGAGATGACAACAGATCATCTATAAATACAGTTTTTAATAGAGCTTACAAAAACATGGCTACACACTTATCAAACAGCTAATAGTAGGAATAACAGTGGTTCCGAAACCAGGAATGTGGCCTCTGCAAGTGGTCAGAGCTCTTCAGGAGATTTAGAACCAACTTCAAGGGACTCCTGGAGACCTGCTCGCTGTGTGCTCGGTGCAGGAGGAGTGGGGTGCCCGGAGCACAGCCCCCGCACACAGCTAATCGCTCGGCCCATGAGCGCCTCCAGGTCACGTGCCGTCACTGGCTCTCGGCACTGTGGCACCCCTGAGAGCTTTGACAGCTCTGATGCCTCAGCCCCGTGGCAGACAATTGAATCAATCTCTGGGGATGAGTCTACACTTCAGCGAGGCTTAGCACAGAATACCACTTGAAACAAAATCTTGGGCTTCTCTGAAATAGCTGAAAGTAAGGTTAAGAGTGTTTTGGGGGGCAGTGTTCTCGGTGAGAGCCATGCAGGCTTCTGTCCAGCTATGGGATCAAAGTGTAAATGATGGAGCTAAATGAATTCATGTACTAACTGTCTAACTAGGTTAAATGGAGAATGATTTAATATAAAATCCTCTGCAGTCCTCTGTTTGTGTTCCTTAGGTTTTAAGCTGTGATGGGGGCGGGGGGGCGCCTGGGTGGCTCAGTTGGTTAAGCATCTGCCTCCAGCTCAGGTCGTGATCCCGGGGTCCTGGGATCGAGTCTGGCATCGGGCTCCCTGCTCTGGGGGGAGTCTGCTTCTCTCTGGTTTTCATGAATAAATTTAAAAAGTCTTTAAAAAAAAAAGAAGTAGCAATGTGAGGAAACCATTATTTTAAATAAATTTTAAATTGTGAAAAGGCATCTAGTTAATTTTTCAGAAATGAGGAAAACCACCTTCTCCTAAAGCCACGTATGACCAGCCAATCCTATTTGCGGAAGAGTAGACCAAGGATAAAGATGCAAGTTTATGACTGGAGAAAAGCACTTTTCCCCTATATACCTAAAGTAGCTGGTATGACTCAGAAACAGCCTTGATTAAGGCTCACGTGTGTCAGCTTTCAACAACTTCTTGACCCAGAATCAATAAATGGAATTAAAACCAGTGAACTAAATCAGCCAATCCTGTGTTTCCATTTTAGAAAGTATAAAACTTCTGGCGAGAAAAAATCTTATAATTTGTACATCCACTGCCAAGGGTGCACAGTCATTTCAGATTTGCTTGCTTATAGTGGTTCTAACCAGGGGGCCGAACTGTTTAATCCTGGTCTGTGCTTTTGACACTTAGAGTTGGCAAGCTTTGTCGGGAGTTGATCAATCCAAGGAGCTGTTCTCCCACAGATTTGGTTCAAGCGGCAGTACCCCCATAGTCCACAATCTGACTTGTTTTGAGGCAGAATAAGGTTATCCTTATTTTACACATTTTTGCCAGTTCAGCTTTGGGAAAATCCACCTAGCCCTGGATTAACTCACAAAATACCGTCAGACTATCGTGTATGAGACCTACAGATTCAAAATAGCTTCTTGGAATCATTAAGTAGAACTTAAGAATAAGGAAGACTTTTTTTTTTTTTTACATTGTTTTCCATGAAGAACAAACCTAAGTAATTTTACGTTGATGACTTGGGAAAAAAGTGTCTCTTGCTGTAGGACTTTCACCAATGACTAATCCAAATAGAGCAGATGACAGAAACTTTTGACCCATGGGAACTGGTACTGTGGAATATCATCTGCTCTCAGTGACTCTAGGGCTGAAACTGAGTTCTCTGAAAGGAAGGGATATAGTACAGGGGAACAGACACACAGGCTGTCCATAGGATATATATGCTTATGTATCATCTTGTGTTTACATATAAATGTTAATTTAAACGATTTCAAAGCTGGAAGGAGCACAGAATGTTTCCTTTTTAAATTCCACATAGGCCAATTAAATAATGCACATTTTTAACTAAGTGAAAGGTGCTAAATTGAAGATGTTGGTATTCCTGGGTATTCAGTAAATTGACAGGATTTTATGGAAAGTACTGTAGTTTCAAAACCATGTAAAACATGTGGTGAAATAGCCCTTTAGTCCTTTTCAGAAGAGTCATAAATGCAAGAACAGAGGTTTATAAGTTTATGTGGTGCTCTGTCAAAAGGTTGGTGAAAACTTTTTTTTCCCCCAGTTAAGGTTGGTAAATACTTATCCCTAAACATTGCCATTAAATTGAACTTTCAGCCCCGTGTGTATCCCTGTGTGCAGTTTGTTTTTCTCTGATTCAGCTTGGCCTGAAACTGGGATTGTATTTTTTAGCTATGATTATTAGAATTATTCTTACAGGATCGTGTTCTTACAGGATTGTGTGGGCATAAGGGATTGAAAGGAGCAGTCGTGACATCCTCTCAGAAAAACCACTTTGTTTTTAAACTAGTAACTTCACTTACTTGTAACAACTGTGGACCGATTTGAAATTGTCACTAATTATTCATTTAACCAATGGAGTCACTTTTGAGCCAAGTGAAAATTACATCCTTATTTAGCTTCCACAAAATAAGAGCAAAATAAGTATTTTCATGCTGATAGTACCTCTTATTTCAGACCACGAGAAACATAGACCCCTGTTAAGAAGGAACAATTTCAAAAACAATCCTTGCCTTTATAAAAAAGGATTACGGAATAAGAGGCAATGGCTTTTGAGCATATATGGTGTGTCGGTCTGTGACAGCCCTGTGGGGATGGGGTCTGGAGCAGGCATTGCAGCTTCCTGTCTTGCAGGTTTCCGTCCTTCACAGGTGGGTGTCGGTGAATGTGGTGTGCTCCTTAGTCACGGAGCTGAAACCCTTGATGGCATTCATCAGGTCCTCTTCATCCACATACTGAAAAAAAGAGCCAATTGTCATTGATTAGGACATTCACTGTCAATAGTGTTTGCCATCAATTGATAGTTCTATCAATTTAATATAAAAAAGTATTTTGTTAAAGGCTAACATCCTATGCTCAAAACTCCAGCGTGGTTTGAGACTGCCCCTGCCTTAAGTTTACCTTATGGAAAGGATTACATCACATGTACACATGAACTATGGACTAATCCAAAATGTCATTTGAGTGTTATTGTGTCCCTTACCTTAAACTTTCTAAAATTCAGTTTTCTCATCTGTAAAGTGGGGAGATTATATTTTTTTTATATTTATGTGTGTTATACACACACACACACACACACACGAGATTTAGTTCAAAATGCAAGCAGAGGAGACAGAACGCAGCTATTGTGCTCCATTGCTTCCCACTGGCACTGTATTCCGTATTTACTGAACAGGGCTAGTAAGATTGTTTGTAACGTTATAATGAACAGATGATTTTTGAAGTACTGGCAACTTCAAAAGCTTTCGCTAACTTACCTTGCACCTTGCCTGTTGCTAGAACTGTCAAAAGCAAGCAAAATTGACAATAGAGTATCACAGTGAAGATTGGGGGCTCTGTAATCAAATGATGGTTTTAAGATCCCAATTCCATTGAAAAATTACTGTGTATTCTTGGGTAGGGACACACAGGCATCTAAGCCCTCCATCATGTTGTCATGTTGTCCCCTATAAACTTGAGATTTTGCATGTTAAATGTGATCAATTAACAATTCCTTATGTTTCAACTAATATAATTATTCCTCCATTTAGAAACTTCCGATCTGGAATGGAATCACAGAATTCAATAGCCATAACAGTATCAAGCAGGCCCGTAATTTCAAAATGCGTATTGTAGATCATCGTCCTGAACAAGCCAAGAAGGACTGTGCAATCTATTTTATTTTTCACTGTGATTGGAACCTAGGGCCAGGAAACTTGCCGTGTTACTTGCCGTTCATTAAGAAAGTCTTCATGGAAGTCCTCGACCTTTCAGTGAAGGCAAAGTGAGAACTGAGAGGAGTGCAAGAGTCCAAAAGCAGAAGCAGATGCTTGAAACACATGGAGGTGAATAATTCTGCCTCAGAGGAGTAAGTGAAGGAGCTAAGTTCTTAACTGGCTATTTTTACTAGCTCACTACCCCAGAGGAACGGGTTCTCCGACAGACGTCTGGGTGGTTGGCCCCCCGCAGAAGTTCGAAGGTTGGTAAAAACTCTAGGATTTTATCCATTATAGCCACTAGGGACTTAAACAAATATTAGATAATAATAGGGTTAACTTTCAAAGAGTTGATTATATTTATCCACTGGGCTGAAATTACGAAAGATGGAGTTCATAAACAGTAATGTATTTATCATGATTTTCTGAGTTTCTTGGAAAAGAGCCATTGAACCTATTAAAAGAACTGCTCTTTCTCCTCTAACCACAAACCAGACAGGAAAAGGTGATGCACTTTTGTTTTTTTAGTTGTTTGTTTTTTCTTTTCGACCAATCCCAGTGCTCCCCGTCACCTTCTGCCTGCCTGTCTCTTCACTTGTAGCTGTGAGGCAACATTCAGTGAGGTACAGAAAGCTCCACGCTCTTTGTTTACCAGTATTCTCCTGGGAGGTTGATCAAAGGCCCTGGGTAAGGAGGGTCTCTTGGGTGGCTCGGTCAATTAAGCATCAGACTCTTGATTTAGGCGCAGGTCCCGGCCTCGGTTGTGAGATCAAGCCCCGCATTGGGCTCTGCGCTCAGTGGGGAGTCTGCTAGAGATTCTATCTCTCCCTCTTCCCATCCCCATGCCCCTCCCCCCCACTGCCAGCACTCACAAGTGTGCATGCTCTCTCTCCCTTTAAAAAAAAAAAAAGTCTCTGGATGAGGAAATCAACTCACCAATCCACTATCGTGGCCCATGATGGTTTCCCACAGTGAGTCATCGATCAAGACTTTCTTGTCTTGAATGTCCATGAGTTGGCTGACACTGCGGTGGAGAGAGCCTTGGGAATAGGTTTGGCTTAATTGGCTCTGACTTGGGATCCGAAGTACGGATATGCTCCGGTTACTCCTAATACTGATGGGTGTTGCAGACCGGGGAATTTTGGTATCAGCTAATCCCTGAAAAGAAAGTTGCTGTTGGTGATTAGTGTCTAAAGAAAATGGGTTTGAAATAGGACAGAAAATTGGGTGTCACACATTGTCAATGAAGGGACACACCATATCCTCCTACAGAACTCAGCTTATCTGGAATATCGTGGCCTCTGGTTTCTTGGTAGGGGTGAGATGATAAAATAATAGTCATATTAGACCCAGTGGTCTTAGCGCCTAGAGAGTTCTCACACGAGGGCTTTCTCTGTAGACAAGAGCTTGCTGCATTGCAAAGTGCTGGGGTGAAGGAGAGAGAGGTTGGGTTAACAAAGTAACCTTTCATGAGTGTCACCACAGAGCCTGTGTCTTGAGATCACGGCTTTCCCAGAGCAAAGTTAATGGTCTCTCATGGTTGCCAAGTGAGCACAGTTGTATATTTTAAAATTCCTGGATTTGTGTAGGGCAACTGAGTCTTCCCACCCTCTCTTCTCATTCATCTTGTTCTATTCATTATAAGATTTAGCCTTCAAAATAAATCAAGTCTGGTATTAACATCAGAAAGACAAAGGCACTATACAATGAGAACCTAGAATGTGCCGTAAGGGGGCTCTAGCTGCTCTAAACTTCTGAGGTTTGATTTAACTGGTCTAATCAATGGAATGTTCCTGCTTTTCATTGTACAGTCAACACATCACGCAAAAGATCATGCATTCATGCAGCACACCGAGGTACCTCAAAGTGCATGGTGTAACTTTTTAGGGTAACATTGCTCGACACATCAGATATATCGGCCACAGAGTCAAACTGAGAACAAATGGGGAGGCATCAGTAGTGTTTGGAACAAACAAAATGACCACAAAACAAATTCTTTGTTTCTCCAATGATAGCATAATCATGCAATCGTTCTGAGATGCATCTCAGGCTGTGTGTGTGTGTGTGTGTGTGTGTTGCAGGGATAGCTCTCACGACCTACCCAAGGGAAAGAAAGTCAATCTGAGACACTGAGCAGGTGAATTCTGATCGATTCTGTTCAGAATCTTAGCCAATGAATCTGGAGCCCGTGGACACCAACAATGGCTCTTTATTTTGCTCTGCTAATGCAAATTCTACTCTCTTTCGTTTGCCTAAACTTCACTAATATTCTTCCAACTTTATGAGAACGGTTTACCTTCAACATTTTTTTTTAAAGCATCAGAAGGAGGCTCGTAAGTACATGTTATTACCTGGGTAGGATTAATTCAGGATTTCAATGTGTTCCGGAATACTGCCCAGGGTCCTGGGACACTCCAGATTTCACTTCTGCTAACCCTCCAGGACCTGTGACTAACACCCTTTATGCTGAAGATGAGCCAGTTTGGGGAGCCAGAGCCCCTGGCAGCCTGCCAGTCCCCACCAGCCCTTCCCCTCCTCACACCTCACTTGGCCACTTAGCAAAAGTTAACCAGTTGGGTACCACTCTGCTTTTCCCCGATGTTAAGGGGTATATGGGAGTAGGATGTTTTAATTCTTTTGTCTGCTCATCCCAGTTGAAGTCTATGTCTGGCCCCAGAGGCAGCTTGGCCTTGGTTTTCAGGGACTAGAAGGGCTAATCAGCAGCCCCCACCTGTTTTGTTTTGCTTTGTCTTGGTTTTGAATTTTATTGTGATAAGTACACTTAACATGAGATCTACTCTCTTAACAGATTGACAATACGGTATTGTTATCTGTAGGGACAATGCTGTGCAGCAGGTCTCTAGAACATCATCTTGCGGAACTGAAACTTTATACCTGTTAGTTAGCAATTCCCCGTTTGCCCCTCCCCCAGCTTGGCAACCTCCATATTTCATTTCCATAAATCTGTTTTGATACCTCATGTAAGAGGAAGCGTGAAATCCCCCCACTTGTTTTCATTGGTTCTGAGACTCCACACACTGCTTACAGGACTTGTATTCTGTGTATGATATTCTTAACTCTCTTATGGCTATTCTCGGACTTTACTGTGCATCCCACTTCCCGAGTGCTGGTCAAAAGACAGATTTTTTGGTTCCTTTCTCAGAGCTGCAGGTCCTGCTCCTACGCCATGCTGATACTGATAATTGAAGGGCTTCACTTTGATGAAACAAAGCTTGACAAGACATGAGAACTGTGAGCAACAGCACCACCGAGTTACTTCTTCCCATTGGAATCATGTGATTACTTCTCGATCCCTCAGTGAACCAAGTGGACAAAACTGGATTCCTCTTTGTGAAGGATTAGGAGGCAGTGGTGCCTGCCTGTAGGGTATGGGTCCAGAGACCGACGATTTGATCACGGATATGAGTTACACTGATGGTATGTGGGGAAGTGTTCCTGGAAGCACACTTCACATTACAGAATCGGTGTACCCAGTGGAGGTCCGGAGTTTCTCTTCCACATTCTCCAGGCACTCCATATGGCCCAGGGTTGATGTAGCTGATGACCCCAGGCTAGAGAGGTCTTAGGTCTTCTGGGCTCTTCCATGCACTTCTGAACTCTGGAAATGGTGGTGCTCCTTTCGTCTAGGAACAGGGCTTCCTCAGAGAGAGAGAGAGAGTTACTCTTCCGCAAGGGAAAGCTTTAAAGTATCTGCTCCTCTGTGAGAATCTTCTGATGAATATACACTGAATAGTAGCTCATGGCTGGTGGTTTGAGTTGGCCACTCAATATTCATTCATTTCACAAATATTTGTGGAATATCTATTATATGCAGGCAATGTTCTGGGTAGTGGGGTACAACAGTAAATGGCCCACAAAATCTCTGCCCTTGGAGAGCTCACATTCTCTTTGGGGAGTCAGACAAGCATATCTGCTGTGGTATCTTGTGGTGATGGTGCAATGGAAAAGGAAAGTAGATGAAGAAGCTAGGGAATTTAATCTCACATGAAAGGGGAGGTGACATCTGTGCAGGGACCTGAATGAAGTGAGAGAGGGAGCCTCCCAAGGGCAGAGCAGGGGTGATGGCCCAGTGGGAGGAGCTTCATGTAATCAGGGAAGAAGGTGGCTCGGAGAGCAAGGAGACTGGGAGGAGGTAGAGTTGGTGAGAACTGAGGACCAGATGATGGGGGGCGTTGTCTTGGCTTCTCCACCACCAAGTCACTGTCCCCTGGCTGCTCCCTGCCCCAGACACAAAGCATGGGCTTCAGAGGGTTGACTGTCCCTCTGTGCCCCCACTTCTGCTACTTGAGCCTGATAAGGCTTTGTCAGCCCCTTAACCACTGTGTGTTGCCGGGTCCTGGACAAGTGAGGAGATTTGGATAGCAGACAATTCACCCATTTCTATTTTTTAAAGTGTTGAAACTCAACCAGTTTGACTAGGCTTCTAGGCTTTATTTTGGTGCTGCTGTGATACTGTGATTTATAATAAATAGTTGGTCTTCAGCCCAATGTCAGGCACAGGGCTTCTGAAACCCTTGGAATTCTTAAGTGAGGAGAGCCACGAAGGTGTCTTTTGTTGTTAATGAGTGACTTTTGGACCTGCCTAAGGATGGCGGCTGGTTGTCAGGAGAACCAACCCTGTGATTAGAGGGTTGGGAATTCAGTCCCCCCTCAACATACCCCTGCCCCCTACCTCTGGAGAGGGGAGAGAGACTGGAGGCTGAATCAGTAGCCAATGGCCAGTGATTTGATGGATCACACCTAAGTGATAAAGCCTCCATTGTGGGGTTCTGAGAGCTGCTGGGTTGGTAACGCCTGGATGTTGCGGGAGTGGCGAGCTCAGCAGGGTGTGGAAGCTCTGCACCCTGTCCCCAGGCCTCACCCTACACCTCTCTTCCATCGGGCTGTTCCTGAGTTCTGGCCTTTTGTAATAAACTGGTCATCCAGTAAGTAAAATGTTTCTCTGAGTTCTGTGAGCTGCTCTCGCAAATTATTTGAACCCAAGGAGGGACCATTGCAAACTCCAGTCTGTAGCTGGTCTGTCAGAAGCCCGGTGACAACATGGACTTGTGATTGGTGTCTGAAGTTGGGGGGTGAGGACATCTTGGAGAACTGGACCCTTAATTTGTAAAATCTGACGCCAACTCTCGGTAGATAGAATTGAGTTGAGTTGTAGGACCCCGGCTCCTGTGCGAGAATTGCTTATTGTGGAAGAGCTCCCCCAAGCGGTGGAAGTGGCCATCAGCGTTAGCTGCGCAGGCTGACCGCGAGCTCAGCCTTTGTGCACACTGGGAAAAAGGTGATTTCTCAGGCAAATGTGGCCCTTTGGACGCACGGCTTGGAAAGAACTGGCGCCAGGTGGGAATTAGAATTTGTAGCCTTTCCTCCTCCAGGTAGACACAGCCCTACACCACAGTGCACCTTCCAATTCAGTCCCCTTTTACGTGCTCTGGGCCATGAGCCTCCTGCACCACCACATGTGCGGCCTCAGCCCCCCAAGACCTTTGCCTGACCTCCTCTCTTGGGAGCAGGTGGTTGGGAGCTTTGGGGAGCCACTCACCCTCAGCGGCCCAGGGTGTCAGAGCCAGGGCACAAACTGAGCGCGGCGTGCACTTTAGTTTCTCCCTAGATCCCCTCTTATTGCTAACCCCCCACCAAGTTGGGCAGTTATATAAGCTGTAAGTTCCCCAGGTGATTTCAGTACACAGCCCCTCACTGCCCCCCGATGTACAGTGTGAGAGCGGAAATACTCATTCCTGGTTGCACCGGAGAATCAGGTTTGCAGTTAAATAAAAGACTACCAACCCCCGGGCCCCACCCCAAAGCAATGGAATCAGAGTTTCTGGGATAAATCCCAGGCAATGGCGTTTTTAAACACTTCCCAGGTGTCTTTGCCCTTCGAGCTGGTCTAACAGAATCCTGTAGATTGGGTAGCTTATAAACAACAGAAATTACTTCTCAAGTTCTGGGGGCTGGGAAGTCCAAGCTCACGGTGCCGGCAAATGGAGTGTCTGGTGGGTGCCTCCTTCCTGGGGGCAAGAAGATGGGGGTCTTCTTGTCTTCTTGCTGTGTCCTCACATGGAGGAAGGGACAAGAACGCTCTCCGATGGTCTCTTCATAAGGTGTCTATTAGCCTTCCTTGGTCCCCTTAGTCCCCAGTTTAATCAAACATAACTGTCATCTAGTCCCTTGTTACCATGACTCTGGAAATATTTCCCCCTAAATAAAAGCGAGTATTCCAGCGCAGTGAGAGGGAACTGGGGCCCACCTTCAGACACATACCACATGGGTTTCCCCTGGTAGATAGACACTCAGTGGAGACATTCTCTTCTGAACAGGTACTAAGGGAGGTCTCTCTCTGATATATGGTTCTTTGTGGATTTTTCTTTGTAGTATCAGAGACAGAAAAATGGCCAAAAAGATCAAGCCTAGCATTGCCATTAACACGATGAACCATAACTCGCTGTAGAACTCGGTGCTTTTGCTCCCCGGTCCTCTCTTTTCTCCAGGAGTCGTCACAACCAGGCCTGCAAAACCCAGGGACAGGAAAGGGAAATGTTATTTCAGAAGGCAATTTTGCGATCCCTTGCCCTGTTGTTCAATAGTAAATTGGAAAGGAGTTTAAAGCAGCTTGTCTCATGGTGCTTGTTCAGGCCAGGGAAATGGTGCCGTGTGTGGCAGGGAGAAGCTTACAGCCCTCAGGAGGCCTCTCTGACGCTCCTTGGGATGGAAATCACTGCTGCCTTTGCACGTTTCCTGGGAAAGACAGGGGGAGGAGGATGAGGGGATTTTTAAAGGGGGTTACCAAAGTAACCTTGAGGAATGCCTGCTTCACCATCGTGTGCCCTGAGAGCAAAGTCTTTTCCTGGGCAGTGGACTCTTGTGAGGGCCCAGCCTTACTAATATCGCTGCAGAGAACCTATTAGATACATACAGTCAATGCTGAGGAGATTCAGGGTCCCCTGACTTCATGCAACAGCCCTGTTCCTGGGAAGTTTTGTGCAAACCGGATTAGAAACATCAGATCCTGTTTTCTATCGTGACGTAAGCAGCCAACATGTTGCCTTTAGATTTCTCGTACCCTGGCTTCTCTGTGACATAGCAAAAGCTCTACAAGTCATCACTCAAGTACCCTCAGACAGCTTCCCCTGGACAGAAACCCTTTGGCAGTAAGACCGCTCACTCTTGATTTCCGTTCAAGCGTTGCAAGTTCAGGCGATGTGATTCCCTGCACGTGAGTCTAATCACAGTAGCTCACATGGAATGAGCATGAGTTTACCTTGTGTAGGCCCACAGCTCTCAAGCCTGTGGGTGCGGAGGAAGCTGGAATGAGCCAGGGCAGGCAGGAGAAAGGCTTACAGGGCTCGAGGCAGGGCAGCAGGAGGCAGTGAGATCAAGCAAACGGAGCAGGAGCCTGAGCGGGGCTCAGAGGTCATCTCCAGCCCAGCCACTTGCTGGGGCTGTTGGCTAGGATGTCACGGGAAGTTACTCAAATAAGAGGGCTGCACACTTGCAGCAGAAGGGAGGAGGGGAAGGGACAAAGCTGGGGAGAAATGTGTTTAGTTTTGCAGAACGAACAGTTCCAGCCCAAGGAACAGCCAATCAGGTGTTTCACCCGAGAGCCCCTCGCTAGCTGTGTCTCGCCCGACAGCCCCTTCTGTGAGCCAGTTGCAACAGGACTGGGTGGGGACCAGCCCCGGTGTTGTCCTGAAGTTATCTTTAGCTCATTACAATACCAAGATCTCTTCCTATCGATGGCGTTTTCAGCCGTATTTTTGAACAGCCAATGTTGATGTGCGAGGCATGTACAATTGAACTAAAAGTGCTTCTGTAAGCCCCCCGTGCCCACCCCCTGATGCACTGAAATCAAAGCTCCCTGTACTAACCCCACAGGGAGACAAAGTTTTCGCCCTGTCTCCTCAACTTGTAACAAATAATAAAAACGTCTTCGCTTTCAACACGTCCTGTGGGTGCGCTCAGCTTGATGCACCCCAAGCAGCGAGGCCGTGGCTGGGCTCACGGCGGGCTCAGAAGCCCGTGGATCCACGCAGCAGTCACGCAGGCTGGTGTGCACGGGAGCCGGAGCGTCACGGCCAAGAGGAAGAAGGGCAGACCGACGCCCGGCAAGTGCCTCTTCGCTCCTCGCACCAACTCCCCCTTCGCAGCGCCTCAAGGACTGGGTGGGCCTGTTGGACACTTGACACCCACGTTTTCAGTGGAAGGGAAGGGGAGGGCTTCAGAATCGGGGTGAGGAGGTTTAAGAGGAGAGAAGGTGACTGAGACTACATTTCGAGCTCCCTAAGAGGAGCCCCACGACTTAGCTAACCCTGACTCGACTTCTGATAGCTCTGGGGTGAAAGAAGTCACTGGGCCTCTCTGGGCCTCTGCTTCCCCATCTCTAACGTAAAGCGTTAGAGTGAAATCCCTGCCCAGTTCCAGCAGGTAGGAATTCCCCTAATTAGGAACCAATGTGTGTTGTTCGAATAATAAAAAAAACAAAAAACCCAACAACCTTGGTTCTTTGCTGGAAGAGTTGAATTTCCTCTGTGTGGCACAGGGTTGTGACTCCGGAAATGGATCTGATGGGCCCAGTGGGCCCCTTGCTTGGGAGGACACAGGGAATGTAGGGCAGCCTGCCTGAGGGAAGCCACAGAAAGAAAGCAGCCCTCAGAACAGGAGGAGGGAAATGAGGATCGCCAGACTTTCCTGCTTCAAGGCTGCCTCAGGCAAGGGAACAGGAACATTTTAAAAGTTACATCATAAAATTAAAACTATGGATATTAGTTGGACAATACATCTTGGAATTTTTTCATAACTTCTCACCGTCCTCAGTGTTCCTTCTCTTATCAATGGAACCTCAGTTTGTATTCAGGAACCCAATACAGGCTTCCCCTCTTTTATGGAGCGCTTAAAATCGGGATGGTGTGTCTTTATCTCTTCTCAGTTTTCTTTTTAAAGTCCCTTTGATTTCAAGGGACTCTACCCATCAAAGGGGAGCTTCAGGGTCAGGCTAGGGAACTGCGGTGGCTGAGCCTCTATTTCAAAGAAAAACCCCCGTGGTGTCAGAGCTGATCCCACCCCATGGATTGCCCGCCTCAGGGAGGACGTACTTGCCCCTGACCTTGGGGACTGGACAGGCTGGATTTGGAGGTGGGTCAATCTAGGTTATGAGGTTTTGCTCAACTCGTGATCCTGGCCCCCTGCACTGGAGTCATTGGGCGGGGCTTGCTTATTTTTATATATTTTTTTTAATTTTTAAAATCTGATGATAATTGACACACAATGTTATGGGCAGGGCTGTGTGAAAGAGCAGATTCCTGGGTCCTACTGACTCGATCTCTGCCAGGGGCCTGGGAAACAATATAACAAACAAGCACACGGAGATGATTCTTATGCACACTTAAGGTTGAGAACTGCTGCCTAAGGAAAAGGATGGGGCAGTGGTCAGCAGAGAGACCATGTTTAAATTCTCATCTTAGCAACGAGCTTGTGGAGCATTCTTGGGTAAAATCCAGTGTCCCTCAGGCCTCCATCGGTCCACTCCATTTGTGGAAACATTGGAGTTGCTAAAGGAATACCAAATGGGGTGCCTGGGTGTCTCAGTGGGTTAAGCATCTGACTCTTGATTTCGATTCAGGTCCTGATCTTAGGGTCATGAGATCAAGCCCCGAGTGGGGTGTGGAGCCTCTCCCTGTCCCTCTGCCCTCGCCTCTCTTCCTCTCTAAAAAAACAAAAACACAAAACCAAATAGAGTCTACTCTATCCCACAGCTGCTATGAAATGAAATGGAATGGACTATGTGGAAGGAATTGTGTTAGGTATTGTACAAAAATTGTACATGGCATCCAGACATGTAAAGTCTGGAATCATAGAATAATATATATATTTTTTTGTGATAAAAATTACCACCGATGACAATATATATATGTTTACCTGTGTTTTAAAATTTTTGGACGTTTGTATTAAAAAACTATACAGGCATACAGATTTGCTCTAACATTAGTTACTGGAATCTAAAGTAGGGTATCAGTCCCAATTCTGTTCTAATGGAAAAGATCTGGCATTTCTCTAACTTGCCCTTTGAAACTGTAAAGTATTACACATGTTAGATTCAAAGATTGTAGGTAGAACTCAATTTAAAAGATGCTCCATAAAAATTACAATTTCATCTTTTCAGCTAAATTACTTGGTAATAACAATCAATCATAATCTTTTACAGAGAACACAAGAGAGAAATCTTCCCAATTCACCATTTTAGGCTCTGAATCTGCAATATTATCTCTATTATCAACACAAATTGGCATTAGAGTATTTTCTCTCTTCCTCTGATCTCTTTTCTCTAACTTCCTGAATAAAGCACGTTTTTTGGTAAACAAAGTCTTAAGCTCTTTACTGTCAGGTTTTGTGGGTAGAAGAGAATTTCGCCAAATCTCTCTGTGTCTATAATTCAATGAGTTGGTATTTTAAGAGTACCACATGTCCTAACTCCTTGCCTAATGTAATTTCCATGAGAACCTTTAAAAACATTTCTTATAATACTTAAGACAGTTCCTTCCATATAGTCTATGCTAATACATTAGCACAAGTATGTATAAACAAACATGCTTGTTTCTATAGAAAAATGAATAGGTTCTATACTAAATATAATATGAGTTAAACATTTACCAAATCCGGTGGAGGTATCGTATTGGACCACGGGCGTCTTAACGCTTCCTTCATCCGTGGTGCAGATGACCTGGAAAAAGAAGGCTAGAAAAACGGTACATGACTTGGTCATTCAACACCTACAAAGAGTGGGCAGACTTTTAGAAGAGCAATGTATCACAGCACAGAAAAGTCTGAAAATAGTTTTCCAGCACAAGTTGTGAGGTTTTATCTAATAGGCAAACTTATTTCTAATATTAAAATTGCCAAGAAAAATAGCTTTCATTAGTGTAATAATAGTATATAAGTAATAGAACTAATGAAGCTTAGAGCTTATATAGCAAAAAAAAAAAAAAATTATCAGAAGAGTAAAGGATAATACCCAGTGTACCTTGCTGTTCTGTACCTGGTCCAGACCTGTCCCTTCAGAAGGTACAGGTACACTTTACACTGTGTGACCCAAAGTTTCTAAGCAGGAGAGCTAAAACGGGATCTTGGAAATCAAATGGTCCAAATACTTCTTTCAATAGCAGGGAACTTGAGGGAAGCAACTCTTTATAAGGCCACACAGATGGTTAGAGGCCTGCCCAGGAGTAGAACCCAGATTTCCTGACTATGGGGCCATCTGCTTGTCACAACGGCTGCCTTAGGTGACCGAGAACTGTGACCATGGAAATGTGTAGCCCAATTATAAAAATGTTACTGATAAATTTCAAATACTATAAATGCGATGCTGGAGCTCATTATTTATCTGTACTTCTAACCAAAATCAATAGTATTTTCAAGGAAATTTTTTAAAAAAGTCCGGTAATGAATTCACATTATAAATCCAGAGTGCTTAACACGTCTTCACATCTCTTGGTCCTGCGGTCACATTAATCATTAGGAAATACTTAATACTGGGGCGCCTGGGTGGCTCAGTCTGTGAAGCGCCTGACTCTTGGTTTTGGCTCAGGTCAGGATCTCAGGGTCATGAGATCCAGTCCCGTGTAGGGCTCCACACTCAACACGAAGTCTGCTTGAGATTCTCTCTCACCCTCTGTCCACCCCCTACCCCTGCTCGTACTCTCTCTCTCAAAAATAAATAAATTCTTTGGAAAAAAATACTTAGTACCTTGTAAAGCTTTTTCTCATTTCAGTTTAAAAACCAGACAAAAAGAAGAACATGTCATCAAACAGGGAGAAAGAGTTCGGTTTTCAAAGGCAAAGGGCTGTTGTTTGAGGAATGGATACCAAGGTTGGTTAAGGAAAGCCCTCACTCAGGGCCCTTAAGAGTTAGAGATGGTCACTGCCTGCTCAGTCTCCATTTGGAGGCTGTGGATTCATCAAGGAAATATCTGAAGTCCCCAAAAGTGCATGATTTCAGGGTATTCAGTGACTACTTGTCAGTACTATTTCTCTTATGGTGCCTCTGCTCTTGCTCCTTCATGGGGACACTCAAGTCACACCGAGGCAGCACTCTCCCTCCTTCTGCCTCATAGTGGCAACGCATCAAGCTGCACCTGGGAAGGGAGAGCTCATTCACGGGGAGCCGCAACTTTTCCACAAGCAGCGGCCACGGAAACCAAGACATTTGAATGATGAGCTCCTGCTGGTCATCTTCCAGATGGAATATCAGACGGGGACCAGATTTCCTGACACACTATGAAATGGGAGTCAGAAACTAACTTCTGTCCGCCGTCCTCGGTAGGTAGAGGGTGGTATCAAAGCCACTGTACACACGCTGGCCTCCATCGGTCACCACGAACTCCTTCAGCGGGCCGTTCAGCAGGAAAGAGCCACTCCAGTCCACACGCACCAGAGACAAATTGCTGTCCACCAAGAACGGGGCTCGGTACTGGGGCACTGTTGCGAGAAAGTTGTATGTTTTAAAAATGGTTACCTTGGAGTATGTGTGTGTGTGTGTGTTTGTGTGTGTCTTTTTAAAAAAATATGCTCCCCCTCACCCCTATATAGGCACTGCTGGAACTCTTCATATTTTCCTCAGTGTTTAAAAAGAGCAAACCTGGCATTGGGGGTGAAAAGAAGACCAATGGGAACATGTGTGAAATGCTTTCTCAGCAACGTTGCACCTGCTTTCCAAAAAAAAAAAATCAATGGAGAGCAGTGTTTTATGAAATAAAACTATTAACATACAATGGTTGTGCTTACCAACATAACCCTGGAGCTCATATTTTGTTGCATTTTCCCTCTTTTAACGGGTAAAGTATCCTTAACACTATTAACTACAGTAGATTGCTATTTTTCATATCGAATCAATATTTATTGCTACAAAGCCCCAAGGACTAGATGAAGTCAATACATTTTTTTTCTCCAAACTAAACTGCTTAGATGTGAATTATGTCCTTTTGGCACCCATTTATTTTTAAAGCTTTTTCTTGAACCGTTAGTTTGTTTTCTAAGATAGTTAAAAAGCCTTGCAAATAGCAATTTGACTATAATAATTCATTGCCCTGACCAATCAATCAATAGTATAGTACATTAGTATATAATCAAGTTCGGGTCTCCTAAGTATTATATCAGATACAGAAGTGACTTGGTGTGCATTTTATAGGCATGTTCTCTTTCCATTTTTCAGCTCCTTA
Organism: Ailuropoda melanoleuca; assembly: GCF_002007445.2. Taxonomy (NCBI): domain Eukaryota; kingdom Metazoa; phylum Chordata; class Mammalia; order Carnivora; family Ursidae; genus Ailuropoda; species Ailuropoda melanoleuca. The sequence continues at coordinate 113,593,658 of NC_048225.1, forward strand.
CTAAAAGGAAAAACAATCCGTAACTGAGTCTCATCTTTTAAATGAATAACTTTTGCAGAAACAAATGAAGGGTTACCATATCATTTTGTCAAGTCAGAAGAGATTTATTTCATGAGATCTTGTTTTCTCCAAAATAATCAATACATTTGTAACAGCATTAAGATCCATCTATATACTAAATTGGCTTTTAAGAAAAGAAAAAAGGGAGTGGTGGAAATAAATTAGATATCATTCTTTCTTTAGAAATTAAACCCATTTGTTGCTGATGTTAGGAAATATAACAAAATAAAGAATAATTATACTTTGGTCATCCCAGGATTTAACCACAACTTTGATTCTTATCTTTTAAAATAAGACATTTTTTCTAAAGCCATAAGAAAATATTCCTGCAAATACGAAAACAAGAGCTACCAAACCTTCTTTAAATATCTGTTTTTCCAACACAAATTTTGCCCAATATCACAATGGAATATACTGTCATATTTGTCTGTGGCTTCGCTCTGTCACTTAATTCAGTAGATTTCCACGTCTCCTCTGCATTGTAACAGTATAAATAAGAGGAGGCTTGCAAATAGTACGAAAATAGAAAGATGGGAGGTTTATCTGCCTTGCAGGACACAGAGATCTTCCAGAGGAAAGAGTGATTAAACAACCAAAATCATCAAAAATAATGGATTTGGAGACTGAGAAAATGGGAAAAGCCACTATGCCCTTTGCACTTGATGCGTTTTATCTCATTTAATCTTCAAAACCATCTTGTAATAACTAGTTCCTAATTTTTCAGGCTCAGAGGAGCCAAGTAACTTGCTTGATGTCAGTTGCTGGTAGGAGACCAAGGATCTGAACCCAGACCTGCTAACCGTAAAGCCCATGTTGCTTTGTTGTAAGCAATACACATTTACTCAAAGGAGCACAATTTACTAATTGCCTTATGGGTGCAGTCCAGTGGTGACTAGGGATTTTGTGAGTTGGTTATTAAACCCAACCATTATTAAAAAGTAAATTATGTAAACTGAAATAAATGCTATTAAAAGAAAGGTAATATGTACTCAACTTTCGTAACTCCTTAATCATTTCCCTACACCATATTATTATCTCTACCCTTGAGGTTATTTACGTCTGTGTGTCTGGACGGGACGGAGATTACAGAAGGTCCACCACTAGCCACCTCTTCCCAGCTGTGCTCTGTGCCGTCGCACTGGTACCTTGAAATCAGCCAGGGTGGGAGTAGTACACCACGGAAACTGGCAAGTGCTTCCAATCAGGAGATTTTTCTTTCAGGAAGGTGAGTTGTTAAACACTCACGCCTCACTTCTGTTCTGGTGCTGGAGGTGTAGTTAAGGCGGAGGGGGCTTAATGCGCTGCAAATGCCTCTCTGGACCCTTTTCTGAGTGTCTGGAAGTGATCAGTTTATATAAAACCACAAATACTACTTCTAACGTACTTTGTGGTCTCTATTTCCGATCCATATTTTTCTATTCTAGTGTGTATCATGAGTGAAAAGCAGCATGAGTGGCATTTACAAACCCATATGACAGCCAGTCACGAGTTGTACTTTTCCATGTCTGTGGGTCCAGTACAGCGGACTGAGTGAGCCCTTTCTTCCTTGGTGCTACTCCTTCAATGGAGAGGAAGAACAGAAAGGAAGGAAATCTAAAATCTGTTCACTCTGGGTTTTTTCCAGCATAAGGGGAAAAAAATCTGGCAAAACTCAGCTTGACGAATAACAAGAGAATTGGTTATACTTGCAAACCTCACACAGCTGTTTTGGCCTGGCCCTCTGGCCAATATACACACTCAGAAAACTGGAATAATTGACAAAAGTGGCTTATGGTTGTATGATGAAGGGTAACTGCTTCTCGGGGATGGTGATTATATTTTCTCCCGCTCCCTGAATATAGTAGCATTTTTTATGAGTAAGTCAGAATTCATTTTACTGAGCTTTCATGTAGGCACAAATATTTTTCATGGCTCCTTTAAGATTTGTGAAGGGAGGATAGTGAGAAGAACAGGCAGAAAGATAAAGGAATTTGCATATTAGGAAAAGGGATTTCATCCACCTCCATTTTGACTTCAGTCTATACTTTCTAATTGATTAAGTTCTTTCCAGCTATCTCTGAATTCAGCAAAAGACCCCGCAGGCAAAGCATCCCATGATGGGAACTGAAACTACCCCTTCAAGCAATGAGGACTGCCCTGAGTCAGTGAGACCCTGTCCTGTGACTGACCCCAAAACAGTGGTCCACCAGACCTTCACTGCCCCCCGGAATGTACCCACTGACTTTTGTCCCACATTTTCCTTATAGAAACCTAGAAGTGTTTTCAGCACTTTGGAGACAGGCTTCCAGATGGTAGCCCGCTGCCTTCCAGGTACTGGCCTCATGGAAATAAATTCCTTTCTTGTGTCCCCACCATTCAGCTCTCTGCCTCCAGATTTGTCAGCAGGGTGAGTGGCCGAACCTGGTCTGTTTGGGACCCCCCAGATCCAGACGCTCTTGCACCCCAGCTCCCTGGTTACTATTAGACAGTAGACGTTATTGAGAATCTGGCCACTTTGCTGGGATCAGGGCACAAGTGACAAGGAATGCAGGGTATGTGGCGCCAACACTAAGTTGAGAGGCTGAGAAGTTCTGGGTGCGTTCGGTCACTCATTAAACAGCACATGCTGGGTGTTCAAACACAGCCGTCCAGGGCTGGAGACAAGATGCAGAAAGTGAGGACCGACCGCAGGAGGAGCAGGTTAGGAGGGAAGATGCCAGCTGCGTCTGGGGCTGTCACATCTGGGCTGAGGTGAGGAAGTGGGTGTGCGCGTGGGGTCTGGTTTCAAAGCAGAAGACAGGGGTAGCAGTGACCATCTGGGAGTCAGCCTTCGGAGCGGCAGCCTTGAAGTGGATGAACTCTAACCCCCCAAGAGGGAAGGCGAGAGGAGGGACAGAGTGGGGGGAAAGGTTGGGACTGAAACTGGAACAACTTGTTTGGTGTAAGATCAACCAACAAACTGACTCAAACTGAATATCCAAAGAGGCAGGAGGGAGACCAGGAGCTGCTTATGAAAGCTAGGGAAACTGCTTGCTTGCTTGTTTGTTTATTAAATTCAATTTAGTTAACATATATTGTATTATTAGTTTCGGGGGCAGAATTTAGTGATTCATCAGTTGCGTATAACACCAGTGCTCATTCCATCGAGTGCCCTTCTTCATGCCCATCTCCCAGTTACCCCATCCCCACACTGGCTTCCCCTCTAGCAACCCTCAGTTTGTTTCCTAGAGTTAAGGAGTCTCTTCTGGTTTGCCTCCCTCTCTGCTTTCATCTTACTTTATTTTTCCTTCTCTTTAGGGAAACTGCTTTTTCAAAAAGGATTGAGGTTTCCACTGCCTTGAATATTCCCGGGAAGTCAGTGAGAGTGAAAAATGCACTCTGGATTGTCACTCTGGGGTCAAGGGCAAACTGAGGAAGAGACTGTCATGCAATGATGAGGTGAAAATCAGTCTGGAGGAAGTTAAAGGGTAAACAGGAAGAAAGAAAATGGGCAAAGACGCGAAGAGTGTTCTTCAGACAAGTTTTGCTATGAAGGGAGGAGTGTGGCAGTCAGCAGAGGGGACGTGAGGGAGAGAAACAACTGTGACTCCAACCAGGATACACTGAAGGTCGCAGAGAGGAGGACAGTCCTTAGTGGAGGGGCTGCTAGTAGAAGCACAAGAGGTGGGATTATTCCAGGTAGAGAGACCACCCTTCCTCGTGACAGACAGAAATGAAGCCAATTGCAGGTGAGTGCTGTGGTCTGGGGTGGGAAGGGAGCAAACTTCTGACTGGAGACTTGTCTTTTCCTGGTGAACTTGGAGGCAAGGAGATCTGCAGAGAATATAGGGGGAGGAGAGCGAGGATAGGATGGGTGTGCAGGGGGTGAGGGTTTGCGGGGGAGGGGTGGGAGGATGTGGGAGGCTTGAAGAGGGTAGGGAAGGTCTGAAATCTTTATTACAAACCAGGATAACATAGTGGTACTGAGGGGGCCACTGAGCTGGGGGATCATGACTTTAGAGTAATAGTTCCACTTTCTAGGTATGGAAACTGGCATCTGACTTCAGCTCTGGCCTTAGTTGGGGGCCACTTCATGGTACAGCTCCCAGAGCCTCTGGTCAGATTCTTGTCTACGTGAATGGCATCTTGGAACTGTAGTATATGGTCCATGGTCCTGCTTCTGTTTTCTCTTTCTGTAAATTTGGATAATAGCACTTACTTCATTGGCTTGTGCCAAGGATTATTTGTAAAATCCTTGAACAGTGCCAGGAACCAGCCTCGAAAAGTGACCAGTGGCCTAACATCCTGCCTTGCCGCCCAGTCACATTAAAGTCTTTGTGTGGGGCATTGGACTTTAGTGAATGTGTAACTCTTACTTTAAAAAATGCCAATGCCAAATACTGAAGATGAGATTATAATTTGATATAATGTGGCTGGAAAGCCAACTTGTGATAAGTATCCCAAGCCTTAAGATATTAAAATATTTGATGTAGTAAATTCCATTCACTGAAATTTAATTTGAAGATGATCGGATGTTCAAAGATTGGTTCACAAAGAAATTTCTCACCACATTTATAAAGAAAAATATAAGAACAACTAAAATGCCCAACCAATTCATAGGATGGAAAATTGTATAGCCATTCAACTTGGTGGCTAAAGCATTTTTAATGTCATGGGAAATGCAAATAAAATAATGTCAAGTATAAAAAGCAGACTATGAAATTTTCATTAGAGTATGATCTCAGCCACATTATAGAAACTGCATGAGAAAAGGATTAAAGGAATAAATTATGCCGAAAAGCTAATGTAGTTGCCTCTGGGTGGTGGGATTATAAGCAGGACTGGCTTTACAGGTGTGTGAACTGCACAGCTGCATGGGGCCCCTCACATAAGAGTCAAGAACTTAGTTTGATGCTCTACTGTCATGGTCTGAAATTCTTAGTGATTTTTGAATAAGGGGCCCCTTACCTTTATTTTCCACTGGGCCCTGCACATGGTGTAGCTGGTTCTGACTATAAGTACTAATTTAATTCTTAATACTTTTTGCATTTGTTATTTTTTTAAAGTTTATTTATTGAAGTTATCTCTACACCCAACATAGTGCTCAAACTCATGACCCCAAGATCAGGAGTCCCATGTTCTTCTGATCAAGACAGCCAGGTGGCCTGTTTTTGTATTTGTCATTTTTAAACAATATGCAATATATACCTTATAAATTCTGAAAAGAAGTTATATTATAGAAATGCAAGGAGGCCCCAATTTATTAGTTAATTGTTCTGCTTTTCTTGACAGTGCCGTGTCTCAATGCTTTCTGGAAATGCTTTCTATATTATGCCATGCCATGTAATTTGAAAAGAAAAGGAGTGGCAAAGTAAAAAAAAAAAAATCATCTCGGGAGCGCCTGGGTGGCTCAGTGGGTTAAGTGTCTGCCTTCTCAGGTCCTGGGATCAAGCCCCATGTAGCTGGGCCCTTTGCTCAGAGGGGAGCCTGCTTCTCCCTCTACCTGCCCCTCCCCCTGCTTGTGCATGCTCTCTCCGTCTGTCAAATAAATAAATAAAATCTTAAAAACAACAACAACAAGAACTGTCTCCTGGCTGCCCCCCTACCCCTCTGGCTGTTGGTGGCAGCCACTTCTACTCACATTCTGTTTGGGTGATGAAACTGATCCATTCTGAAGCCACGCTGCCCACCTCGTTGTGGGCCACAACTCTCAGTTTGTAGGTGGTGTAGGGCTGGAGGCCGGCAAGGCTGGCTGTGGACCCCGGCCCCTTGTACTTGGTCTCTGCCTGGCTGGGGATGCACAGTGTGGCTAAACCCGGAGGGCAAGCCACGTGGAGCTGAAGCTCATAGCTAGAAGCAGAAAGCAGGCAGTAAGATTAGTGTAACTTTCTTTCCAAACGGGGTATATGTTGTGAGGAGGCATTTTGTGTTCACGGAACCACCAGGTCTTTCTGATTTCCGTTCGTGGGAAACTGCTCTCAGCAACACTTTATTGAACACCGTTGGAAATGAGCAGCAGATGTACCAGAGGAGTCACACGTGCTCACACGTGCTGTCCCGCCAGCAACTGACTGTAGAGAGAAGACATGTCTCTCTTTTCAGAGAAGAGCAATAAAATTTTTCTCCTCTGTTGAAAATAGAGAATATCTTTTTTAAACAAATAAATAAAAGCCAACCAACCAACCAACAAAAATAAAACAATATGTTTTTGTCCAGATTATTTTGAGTGAAATACCTTCCTTGTTTTTCCAAACAGTGGTTCATGACAATATTTTAAATTAGATCAAGGAAGTTCTGATTTAACCACAGGAGTTTCCTATGTTCCAGCTGAGGCCTATAGAAGGAATAATTCCAGGGAACCATGAGAAGGAGCCTCTTCTTTCAGTGAATGCAAACACATTGCCTTATCTTTCTTATTTAAAGACAATTTGGTTGTTCACCTTTCTATCTAGTTGATTTTGTGATTTAAACACTTTGCAGGGAACATTACAACTCAGATCAATTTACTTGTCTATTTTGCTATAGGTATTTGTTCAATAAGCACGGCAGTGCTGGGCAGCTACAAGTCTGTATGCGTGTCTCATTTCTGCTCATTCATCCTTTTGTCTGGCCCATTACCTTTGAATGACACCATTGGGGAACAGGGGTGGGCTCCACTGGAAGGAAGCTGTTCTCGAGGACAGCGTCTGGATTTGGGGAGAGGACAGTCCTGAGGGTGGAGCAGGATGAGTTCTCAGCTCTTCCGTGGGCCCTTTGCTGCAACAATTGAAGCAAGTGCAGGCCTCCACCCCGATGGAGTACGTGGTGAAGGGTTGCAGGCCATGGAGAGTCTGCTGGGTGGCCATGCCTTCCGACAGCTGTAGGAAGACAGAGGAGACTAGATGAGGCCATGTCACAGATCACAGACAACTGGTTACTGTTGATCATGCATCTCACCTCCTACGAAGACAGTGCCACGATCCGTACTCTGGGAGATGCCCCGGAGCATTTAGCATAGCATTGACCCTCAAGGAATTGCCAGTCCGCTTGGAGAAGCATGACTTAAACAGGCAAAAAACGTAATGATATAATGGTTCGAAGTTTGAGGTAACGGGATAGAAATCACAAGGCATAATATTGTTTATCACTATAGAAAGATAATATAATATGGCACAAAACATGCTATACACACACACACACACACACACACACACACACACACATATTTGAGAGAGACAGAGAGAGAGCACACCAGCAGGAGGGACAAGGGGAGAGGGAGAGAGAATCCCAAGCAGACTCCACACTGAGCACAGAGCCCTAAGAGGCGCTGGATCTCACCACCCTGAGATCGTGACCTGAGCTGAAACCAAGTCAGATGTGCCACCAACTGCACCACCCAGGCGCCCCGCAAAATATATATTTTTAAATTTTTATTTAAATTCCAGTTAGTGAACATACAGTGTAATATTAGTTCCAGGTGTACAATTTAGTGATTCATCATCTCCATACAATGCCCAGTGCTCATCATAGGAAGTGTGTGCCTTAATCCCCATCACCTATTTCACCCATCCCTCCATCCACTTCTCCTCTGGGAGTTTGTTCTCTATAATTAAGAGTCTGTTTCTTGGTTTCCCTCTCTCCTTCTTTCCCTTATGATCATTTTTGTTTCTTAATTCCACATATGAGTGAAATCATATGGTATTTGTCTTTCTCTGACTGACTTATTTCACTTGGCATAATTCTCTCTAGGTCCATCCATGTCGTTGCCAATGGCAAGATTTCATTCTTTTTTTATGGCTGAATCAACTCCACTGTACATATATAAACTATGTCTTCTTTATCCATTCATCAGTTGATGGACTCTTGAGTTCTTTTCATAATTTAGCTATTCTAGAGAATGCTGTTATAAATATCGGGGAGCATATATCCCTTCAAATTAATATTTTGGTATCTTTTGGGTAAATATGTAGCCGTGCAATTGCTGGATCATGGGGTAGCTCTATTTTTAACTTTTTGAGGACCCTCCATACTGTTCTCTAGAGTGGCTGCACCAGTTTACATTCCCACCAACAGAAACACACAAAATACTGATCAAATTCTGCGATCCTCAGAATAATGCCTTTTCAAAAAACAAGATCTATGTTTGAATTATATTTGTACTCAATAGTTACAAAGGTCCATACTTTGCCATTGTTATCTGCATGTGTTTTCTGGGCCAAAAAATCCCTCAAATCCATGTTAGAGTATTTAAGAGCTTGAAATATATATTTCATATAAATTTTGACATTTGCTGCAACAATTGAAGCAGGTGCTTCAATTGTATATGTTATTTTTTTATATTTTATGTATATGTAAGAGCCTGAAAGTCCATCTCTTTCCCTGAGGGTGTTGGTGTATACGAAATATAGTCTTTTTTTCAACCGTCTTTGTTACATTATAAACTTTTTGGTTTATTTGGAGCATGTTTTCTATCTCATTGTGGTTTTATTAAGAACTCTTTGGAACAAAAGAGTTCAGAAACTGGAAAACAAATTTTTACATTCACATAAGCAACATAATTAAGAAGAGTGATCTGCTATTTAAAAAATGCATACAATGCACTCCAAATATAAATTATTTTAGTTTATTAATATTATCATTTTATAACCGTGGATAATCAAGGGTTGATTGTATTTACATCATCTGTATTTATTGAATATGAAGCCCTGTAGAAAATATGCTAATATTCCTTTAACATTCAATATGAGACCTCTCTCCTTGCAAGCTGTCTTTTGAAATTGTGTTTCAACACCTGGAACTCTGGCCTCAGAGGATTTCTCCACACTTACCCAAATTGTTTCCTAAATTGGTCAAAACAATTTATAATGTCATAGCAGGATCTGCATAACTTGTCCATGAGGTTTGTGTGTGTGTGAACAAAGTGTTATAATCTACGCTTAGGAGCAACGTGAGGGTGTTAGGCACTGTGCCACAGAGAAGAAGCTTCATCATGCTGGCTCTCAGGCTTTTTGTATAAATAATGTAGGAAATGGTCTAGTTCATTATTAGGGTCCCTTCAGCCAGTGGCTTTGCTAAAACACAGTGTGAAAGATGATTTCTCTAAACTGTCCATTGTGTTTCCCTCATGTGCCCCAAACGTGCCAATACACAAACAGTGGAGCAGGAGTTGTGCTGGCCAAGCTGTTCTGCTCTCTCCCAAAGCGCTGGAACTCTCTTGAAGTCACCAAAAGAAAGATTGGGTTTTCAGTGTGTTATTAGAGATTTGCTCATGCCAGAATGGGGATTCCGAGGATAGTCTTTGCTTTAATTCTTCTTTCTCATATTAACATTTACACCACCAACAATGGCCACGTGTTGAACCCTTACTCTATGCCAATCCTTGACATGCATTTTTAAATTAAATTAAATTAATTGTCGCTAAAGTACGAGTTTTCCGACGTTTGTGGAGTCTTTAATACCTTTAGCACTTCTCTCCCTGAATATTTACATAGTTTTCTGTATGTTTCCTAATACTCACTATTTCTCTCGGATGGATCTTTGTGCTAAGTTCATCATGGGCAACTGAGAACAGATGGGAAAGAAAGAAGTCTCAAGTAGAAGAAAAGGCCAGGGCACCACAGTCTATTTTTAAAGAAGAAACCATCCTGGATTTTTGTTCAGAGTACTCTGCTACTCACCACTGTCTCCGCCCCGCTGGTGTTGGAGAACAGCCTGTAGAGACTGACGATTCCGTTGGGCTTCCCAGGGGCGCTGATGTTGACCACCGCTTGGGTGGAAGAGACTGCATGGAAGGTGGGGGCCCTGAGACCTTCTGGGGGAGCAGGGCCAGTTCTACACCATGTCCAGGTACTGGGGGCTTTTCCTGCTGAATTCACTGCCCAGACCTCCAAAGAGAAATCAAGAAGACTACTCAAAAGCAAGGTAACTTCAGGCTGAAAGAAAAGTTGACAACCAAACACAACAGAATGAGATAAACCTGGGTCTTGCAATTTTGTAATCACAGAGGAGAGCAGGTCCTTCCTCTTTTTTTGCCTTTGGCCATGTGGACACAAAGGGGGCCGATTAGGAGCCCTCATTCAGAATGCAGCAGGCTGGTTAAAGCCTAATGAAAAACTCATCTCTGTGTGGGCTGTGTGATTTTGTCAGCTTCTGCCACCTGAATGGATCTGCAGACTACATAACACTCAGCAATTCTTAAACACTGTCCCCACCAAATCTGCATGAAAATTAAATTTTCCTTTCATCAAGGAGGGAATAAACATATGGAAGGATGTATAATCTTATTTATCAAGAACTATTTGTATAATTAAACACGAATATCCTAAAAGGTTGCCTTAGGTCGTCATTTGCATGAGTAAGTAATTTGTAGAATGTCAGGTACAATAGACAGAGTAGATGGATGTGTGAGTGTATAGGGTTAAATTAGGCCCAATAACAGCCAACTACACAGTGATCAATCAGAATGATAGATCTAAATGGCAATACAAGAAGACTGCGTGTTAGGAGTAGGGGTATTCCTTAGTAAGCTTTCATGTGGTGCAAATCTAACTTCAGGAAATTTTCTTTCTCATTCAGTGTCTTTATATAGATATATAGATATTTGTCCTGAGCTTTTAAAGTCCGGAAACCTGTTTGATTCTATAGTACACATATTCCAGGTGTGCAGTGTTAAAAAAGCATGCAGAACATTCAAACTATGAGATGCTTAGAAACAGACTGTACAATACTCGGCAGTGAGAGTTTGGCTTTGTTTCTTTTACTTTTGCATCAATGATATCTTTCAGAGAATAAACATTGGAGAGATTTTTAGTAGTTAGGCCCCACTTCTATCAGTGTTTCCACACCTTTTTCCTTTTTTAGTGGTTTCTTTTGGAAGAGTAAAATTTCTGACGTTGAACTGCTCTCAGATTGCTGTCAAATGCAAATCTCCAGCGCCTTGCCGATAGGATTGCCGAAGCCCCATTTTTAAGGGACAACTAACCTCCTTCCAGAGCAGAACCTGCCCTTTTTAGAGCTCTGACACTTTCTTCTCACCAGGTGCATAATAATCATGCACATTTGTATAAACCCTACAATTTACAAAACACTTTAGCAGGTCTTATCTGACTTAGTCCTCACAACACAACTTTCGAGGGTGGCTGGAGAATGTGCCCTCAGCCCCCTTTACCCGTGAGAAAATCAAGGCTCTGAAAATGTCACTTTCTTGGTGATGGAAGTTACAAGAGCTGAGATGAGAATTCTGCTGTCCAGTAAACTCTCTTATTGCTCTTCCCGATAAACCGTGCTTTTGATTCTCTATATCATCCAGACTCGGGATCACGAGCACTAAAGGACTTGTCCAGAGACAAACACCTGCAGCTCTGGAGTAGGTAGTTAGTCTGCGAGGACGGATAGGCAGGTCTGGGTTGTCTCCGGTGAGAGGCGTTTATTTTCACAGGCACAGCGAAGTAGAGAGCAGCACACTGTCTTTGCAACGGGAGAGCTGTTTCATGGAAACCACACCGCAATTGAAGCTGCTCTTCTAGTCCCCTGTGAAGTGGCCAAGGTCAGTCTTGCCATAGGGACAGTAGGCTTGGAGGTTATTGGTGAAGAGGTCAGATTCCAGAGCTAACGAGAGAGTCCCTGGCTTCTCAGTCAGCTCCAAACCAACCTCTCTCTCGCTCTCTTTCTTACACTTAGGTAATTATTTATTTGCAAAAATCTTTTTAAAAACTTCTTATAAAAGCAATCTAATTTTATTTTATTTTAAAAATTTTTATTTTAATTTAGTTAACTATAGTGTATTATTAGTTTCAGGGGTAGAATTTAGTGATTCATCAGTTGCATACGAATTCCAGTGCTCATTATGTCACATGCCCTCCTTAATGCCCATCACCCAGTGACCCCAACCCCCCACAACCTCCCCTCCAGCAAACCTCAGTTTATTCCCTTAAGAGTCTCTTATGGTTTGTCTCTTTCTCTGTTTTCATCTTATTTTCCCTTCCCTCCCTGTATGTTCAACTATATTGTTTCTTAATTTCCATACATGAGTGAAATCATATGGTATTTGTCTTTCTCTGACTGACTTATTTTGCTTAGCATAATACCCTCTAGTTCCTTGCATGTCATTGCAAATGGTAAGATTCCATTCTTTTTTATGAATATATATATATGATATATATATGATGTGTATACATACATATACATATATCACATCTTCTTTATCCATTCATCTGTCGAAGGACGTCCAGACCAACCTCTTTAATTCAAATATCTTTCCAGGAGGTAGGGGAGAACGTTTTTTATTACACAAAAGTTTGAAAAGAAATATTCTTGGGGAAGGGGCACAAAATAAGGTGTACATATTAATATCAAGTTCTCTGGCAAGAGTAGGCCTCTGGTTGGTGGTTTAAGGTATTAAGAGATAAACTGAGGCACAGTAAACATTTTAAGAGTTTATTTGAGCAAAAAACAATTCTAATGGGGCAGTGCCAAACCGGAAGTGGTTAGGAGCACTTAGCCAACAGGAGCCAGAGGAAGAACTCCCATAGGGAAAGTGCAGAAGCAAAGAAAGGAATTTATTTGGTTGGCTATAACACAATGCCTATTGGCGGTATAAGGTTGGTTGTTCTTAGTGTTTTGATTTTGTAATCTTGAAGCATTTACCAGCTTAGATTTTGGTTCATGTAGGCCTTCAAAGCATTAGAGCCGCCTCAGACTAATGACTTCCTTATTTAATTAAATGAAGGGCATACAGAATTTTAATAGAGGCCACAATGGATGGGAAAGAAAACAAGGAGGAAAATAAAAGTAGGTGTAATAAAATAAAAAAATTCAGCAAGTTGTCAATTAATTACTGAGCACCAATAGGAGACAGCCGCAGTGCAGATATGGGGATGTTGAAAAAAAATGAAATAAGCATAATTCAGAGAAAGTACTTAGCACAGGTCTGGCCCCAGATTATGAACATTCACTTTGCTTTCGTTTTTGATGTAGATCTAGTATTATGACTACTATGAAGGCTTTTCAATGCTGCTGTTGTCAGATAAAGACTAAACCTCACACCTTCCTGTGTTAGATGAGTTTTTACTCAGTAGAGTCCTATTCCCAAAATGTGATTAAATCCGTGGTATTTTAAAACACTTGAACCTCACTCAGTTTTATAGCATTTCCCTACATTTCTGTAGAAATATTCTGTTCTGAAAACTAGGCCATTTGAAATTCTCCATCATTAACTGGGAATATATGTAGGTCTTAGTGTCTTTTGTCTTTGACGGGAGACCTTCATAATATACTGCTCTTTTTCTTAGTCTTTCTTTTTAGTATTAAATCAATTTGAGATCAAAATAGCATTCATATAAATCAACGTGTTTATGCAAAGCAGGATCAGCCTATTTACATGAGCTCCTCTGGAAATGAAAGCAGTTACAATGAAGAGAAAGCTGACTGAAATAATGAAGAATTATGGATTTCACAAAATTTGTCCCACAAGGCAGTGTTTCTGTTATACCAAACTGCCAGAAGAAGAGTAAAAAAGAAACTGTCAATGGTATCCTCTTTGTCTGTTGTGGTAAAAAGTCCTGCCTATGCCCAGTGAAGCAAGAAACAAGGAACTGAAGTATAGTAGTTCAGGGTTCAGAATAAAAATGCTAACAGAGGGGCACCGGGTTGGCTCAGCTGGTTGAGTGTCCCAGTGGATTTCGGCTCAGGTCCTGATCTCAGGGTGATGAGACTGAGCCCTGAGTCAGGCTCCACAATCAGTGTGGAGTCTGCTTGGGATTCTCCTCCCTCTCCCTTTGCCCCTCCCACTCATGCACACTCTCTCTAAAATAAATAAATCTTAAAAAAATGCTAACAGATATGCTTATGATTTCTACTGTGAAACAATGACCCCAAGATTTGGGTCCATCTTTACAGGGGAGAGAAAGAAGAAGCAGAGGTCTTCCATGGGAAATTTTGAGCAATATGACCTGATCTTTTAATTTTAATGAACCAATATAAAAAAATCAAGAAATATAATGTGTTGTGAACTTGGAGTTGCCTACTGTATCTACCTCTATTCTTTCTTTCTGTGGTCTGTCTAATCTACCCATCCATCCTTCTATCCATCCATCCATCCACCCGTCCATCCATCCATTACCACCTATTCACCTACATTTACCTAACAGACAAACCAATCCATTGGGTTTGTGACCCAAGATTTCCTGTCAAGGTCACTGGGTACAAAAATGTGGGCTTTTTCTGTGTGGGCTACTCACAGAAAAGAAGGGATGCATTGATGGGATGGGAGCAAGTAAAGGTCATGAATTTCAAGTCAAAGTGACAAAAATTAGGGATACTCTTCATTTTTTTATTTATTCACAATATCCCTATTTCTACAGTATCCAGCCGAACATATTTACTCTTTCAGAATAAAAAAAGATGATTAAAGTTTTCACTAAAACAATTTATTGTTTGTGTTTAGTGAGCACTTGCACCCCCCTCCCACACACATAATTATAGCTGTAAGAGTTAGGAACCTCTCAACGAAGAGCTGTTACAGACCAGAACAAGCTGGGACTGGCTGGGTTGGGGTATTCTCTTCTCTAAGGTTTTGGTTGTAACCATGACAAGAGTTATAATGTAAGAAGATGTCACAGAAAACATAGATTAACTATTTGGATAAAAAACAAAACAACTAAAACCACTGAATCACAAATTCTATAATTGACTAGAAAAATAGTACATGAATTTCTGTTTATATTTCTGTTTTCAATCTAATTAAAAAAGTCTAACCAGTGACTATTACCATCTTCGTGTTATTGTCCATTAAAGAAATGAAGTTGTTCATTTATTTATTACCCCCCAGGACTAATGACTGTATTTTGTGTTAAAAAATTTCAATTACCTAGTGTCAACACCTGCCACCAAGCTGCCAGAATCCCACTGCTGTGGAAATGGGTTTGATCGCATCTTTTCTGTTTAAAGCTGCTTCCTAGAAATCTTCCGTCAGAGGAGTCTTTGTGAAAAAGTGTTCCTTGGCCACGATCATCAAAATCATTTTGGGTACCTATATCAGGATTTGTGGCTAAAGGACCTTGGAACCTGTCTTTCCAACAGATTTCCAAGTGATTCTTCTGTCCGAGATTGTTTGAGAAATGCAGAAGGCTACTCTCTATAGATCCAGGTACAGAAATCCAGGCACTCTACATTTTAAATTTCTATTCATATGACGTCTGTTTAGAGTTGTACTCTGCATTTCCTTGGTGATTACCTTTAGCCATTCAAAAAAGCACGAACCATGTATCTGTTTGAAGATGTTACAACTACAATAATCATCATAGAGTTTATTAGCGGTCATGGTTCCAAACAGAACCAGAGCTCATCAGCTTTGTAGAAAGACCGTTTGCTACCTAGTTTTCACTCCAGGTGTAAATTTCTTGAAATCCTGATATTTCTTTCTTTTTCTTTTTTTAATTTATTCGACAGAGATAGAGACAGCCAGCGAGAGAGGGAACACAAGCAGGGGGAGTGGGAGAGGAAGAAGCAGGCTCATAGTGGAGGAGCCTGATGTGGGGCTCGATTCCATAACGCCGGGATCACGCCCTGAGCCGAAGGCAGATGCTTAACCTCTGTGCCACCCAGGCGCCCCAGAAATCCTGATATTTCTGAAGCTTGTTGGATCCATTTTTCCCCTGCAGCCTATTATTCTAAATGTTCCCACTTCCTCGCAACACATTTCTCCTTTTCATTTGCTTACAGAAGGGAAGCAAGAATGTGTGAACAGAAAGCATTCGTAATAATTGTTGCAAAAGAGACAGAGAAGGAACCATGACTCTGCAGGGGACAGGGGAAGGGGAGATAGAGCTGAGAAATTCTCCCAGAATGGCAGCCCATTGCGTGCTTACATTACTGGGCTAGTTATTCTTTAGCCCAACTTCTACACTTAACTGTAGAGTTTAGTGCTTTGTCTTACACAAAGCTTTAGTGCTTTACAGCTTTCCGAAGTAACACTCCTTAGGACTGGTATTTTCCAAGTGTAGTCTTAATGCAAAGAGAAATTCTTAATGTAAATCTCCAGGTATTTCCTGATGTGTTTTTCCTTTGTCATATCCTTAGTTGTAAAAATAGTTTGTGATTCTTTTGGCTGAGAGATCATCATGCTACCAGTCTTGTTAAAGCCAAGGGAGCGGCTTAGTGATGTGTCTACATTGTTAGCACCCAGCTAATGTCTATTTGTTCTTGCATTCACTCTCATTCTCCGTACCAAATTCAGCCAGTGATCTTTCACAGAAAACCTCTAATCTGTTGCCTCCTAATGTAAGTGACTGTGACGGCCCTTGCCCTTGGAGCAATTTGAGATTTTGTTCTTTTTCCAGGCTGCTTATTTTAAGAGTTCTATTATAACTGTTACTCTCAAAGGATTAAGATTTGGAGGCATTTTCAGTTCTCTGCAACTTCTGTGATATTCTGTAATGTGCTTCCTTGTGGAATCATAATTTTTGATAGCACAAAAGCATTTCAACAATACTGATGACATATTCATATTGAACGGCACTGGGGAAGCAACTTCATTCTTTCTAAAACTAGAGAATGTGAATATATTTTTTGACAATTCACATCAGAAATAAACAAAAACCCAGCATGAATGTCCATATGCCAGTAATTAATAAGTAGAGTAAATAGGTTGCATGTTAATAGGCAAACAATTAAATTATTTGTTTCCTAGGGGCATGTAATGAGATTGTTATCACATTCCCATGAGGGAGACAAATAGATATTAAAAAGGTCTTTCCAATACCTGTATTGGCTAAGGCCAACAGCTAATTCAATAGATTCGATCAAAATCACCACTTCTTTCACTGCTCCTGATTTATGACTTTGGCTGTAGTTAGTCATCACTCATTGCAGTTTGTTCTCCAGTGCTCATAAATTATGCCTCATAAATAAAAAGATACAATCAAGGAAATCATATCAATTCATCTACAACCTTGAGTATATTTTCCCATGGCACTTACACTAATGCCTTTTTAAAAGGTAGCCTGTCGTGGGTTTTGAATATGTTTGACTAGCAATATGCCAAAGTGGGCTTTGCCAGAATTGTGGTTAGAGAGACTCATAGCTAAAAAGAGAAGGCAATAAATCTGAAATTACATGATTACAAGATTATTTTATTTCATGAGAAGTCCTGCAGGCTACAGTCATAAAGGACTAGCTTGCTGAAAAGCTCTGTGTAGCTGTCTATTTAAACTCTCTATCTATCTGATTTTCTTTCATCATCAAGTGGACTTTTCCAGCATCTCTGTTTGCATGATACTTTACTGGATGTATTATAGTTCTATTTTTACAGATATAGTCTCTGCATTCAGGTTCCTTTCATCTGAAACACTTTGGATCAGGCAAGATGGAACATGATTTTAATTGAATTCTGGGACCCAGGGGAAGAAGGGTACAACAAGACATTGCCTTCCTTTCTACTGGTACTTTTGAAATTCAGAGATGTGAAGCTACTGAAGAAATTATAAGACATTTTCCTTGCTAGAAATGGGTGTCTTCTGTCACTCATGCTTAGCATACTGCCTTGTTCTTTGGAGTCACTTAATATATATGAATATGAGGGAGGGAAAACTGGCTTCAATGTTAGTGGGAAATCCTAAAATTAGCCTCAATTTGATTTTAGTGATGATAATGCGAATTTGGGATTTATCATGTACCACTTTTTATTGTCTCTATCTGTTCTCCCTGTGAGAAAATAGGAACCCAGTTCTGTCCAGCTCTTGTGGAGGATACACAAAAGTAGTTAATGGGTTCACTGAGCACTCGCACTTTTATAAGTGTATTATATGTACTAATTTATTTCATCCTCCCTCCTATCCAATCCTATCAGGTTGGTATTATATTGTCACTTGTTGCATGAGGAAACAGGCACAGAGAAATTTCTGCCACTTGGAAGTGGTAGGGCTGGCTTTCCAATACTAGCACGTGATGTAAAAGCCCAAACTCTTTGAGCTTTTTCTACATAAGGTCATTGATGGAAGACCTGGGCACATCTTCCAAGTGTCTGACATCCCGCTCTGGGACTGACATAGATCCCTACAGGGACTTGGGTATTTCTACAGACAGCAGCCTCAAAGTGAGATGGGTGGGAATTATCACAAATGCCATGGTGTCCATCCCTGCTGGCACTTATCATGTTTTAACATGATTGCAAAGAAGCAGACAGTATTCACATACTTTCCATACTGCTCCAAACATGTAAAGGTAGTGAAATTCCATTATGCTAACTAAAATAATAACCATACCCTACTGATATAACATTGGACGCATATATATTCTCCAAAATAAGTTGCTAGAGTAAGCTAGGCTCACAATCACCAATTATGATTAACATTTTTGGAAATAACAGTAGAGCTAACTACGTGGGGTTATTTAATCATCCATTAATTCAGTAGAGACTGACTGAGCCATCCGACATGCCAGACGCTGTTCTATGAGTTAGGGATACAACAGTGAACAAGGCTGGAGTGAACTTCTGGGTGGGGAGAGGCAGTAAATAAACAAACACAAAACGAATAGGTAATATGCATTAGAAAGGAAACAACTTACAGTATAAACTATATAAGATACAGCAACAGAGCAGAGAGTGGTTGAATTGTCCAGGATGTGCTCTCAGGAGATGATAATCAAGCTGGAATGCTAATGGAAAGAAGGAGGCCACATGTGAAGACCTAGGGGGAAAACATTCTGGGCAAATGAAGAGCAAGTACAAAGTCCCTGGGGCTGGATTCTCAAGAAGGCTAGTGCAGCCAGGCTTAGTGAGTAAGGGCCAGAGAGCAATGAGATGAGGACAGAAGTGGGGAAATGAAAGTCCCCATTGAACCAGAGAGGAGTCTGCATTTTATGGGAAGCCAAGGGAGGGTTCCCAGTAGGGAACTGACTCATCTGATGTACATTTTACAGATATAACTGGATATTGATTACTTTTTATGAATTTATCTATTAAATTTTAATTTTATAAGTGAGCGACAATGCCCTGGCCTTTAACTTATTTAAAGTTTATAGCCACCCTACTAAGGTAGGTCTTTTCACCCCAGTTTTATGGGTAAGGAAACAAAGGCTTAGACGGTTTAAATCACTTGCTGAGACTACGGAGCCAGTGAATCCTGGAGCCCAGATTACATTCTGAGTCAGTTTATTTTTGCAGGGTCAGGATTCATGTCTGTGAGGGGGGTGACTTGAGGAAGCTGTGGTTCAGCAGAACAATTACTGAACTTGGATCTGAATTCTCATTCTGCCATTTCTTAGGAAACTTCACAGTCCCTCAGGCTCCTGATTATACAGAGGGAAATAATAATACCTATCTCACAGGACTATACTGAGGTTTGTGCGCAAGAACGTTTCTATAAGTTTCCAAGGAATGGGTGGGTGGATAAATACGTTTATAAACGTCTCATCAAGATTTTGAAAGCCCCTGAGCTGTACATAAATGCAATTCGGAGCAACCATGGGGTGAGTTTAGGGACACAGCCATTGGAACCTGAACCTCAGGTTCAAAGTCAAGTTCTTCCACTCATCAACTGTATCCTGGGGCGTGTTAACAATTGTGCAATGTATCAGATTTCTAAATGTTATTATTAGTAATAGCCCTTATCTCAAATGGTTGTTATGAGTTAATACACGTAAAGCGCTTAACATATCACATAGCGAGCATGAAAAAATAATAATGATAATTATATTATTTGTGTGAAAAGTTAGGAGAGAGTGACTTGACTGCTTAGGAGAGAAAGTGGGACTCAGTAGCAACTCTGTAACTCACTTCTGGGTTGCACGTAGCTATTACGGATCAACCACAGATTTGAAGACCCTTCACAGCATTTCGAGTTTAGGCCACATCTCTGTGTGTTTTTCTCCAGGTACTTCCCTGCTGTAAAACTTTGAGGGTTAGAGAAAATGTATGCCTGACTTTTGAGAAATATTGTTCCTACGTCAACATTTGTATATGGGATGGCAGTCTCTACTTTGCCTTATTATTAATGAAAATTTCTCAAATGCATCCCAAAGTCTAAGTGAAAGGAAACATTGGAGCAATTCATTGGATTCCTCAGAGAAAAGAATTTTATTTCCGGTTCCCATTACAAACCTGCCATCGGCATCAAGGAGAGAACTGCACAGTTTCCAAAATGCTTTTAGGCATCTTAGTAATGATCAGATCCATCAGCAGATAGATAAATCAATTCACAAAAGAGAGTCTCAACTATCTTCTTAAA
>NC_048225.1:113614613-113657408 GCF_002007445.2 Ailuropoda melanoleuca
GTGGGGTTATTTAATCATCCATTAATTCAGTAGAGACTGACTGAGCCATCCGACATGCCAGACGCTGTTCTATGAGTTAGGGATACAACAGTGAACAAGGCTGGAGTGAACTTCTGGGTGGGGAGAGGCAGTAAATAAACAAACACAAAACGAATAGGTAATATGCATTAGAAAGGAAACAACTTACAGTATAAACTATATAAGATACAGCAACAGAGCAGAGAGTGGTTGAATTGTCCAGGATGTGCTCTCAGGAGATGATAATCAAGCTGGAATGCTAATGGAAAGAAGGCGGCCACATGTGAAGACCTAGGGGGAAAACATTCTGGGCAAATGAAGAGCAAGTACAAAGTCCCTGGGGCTGGATTCTCAAGAAGGCTAGTGCAGCCAGGCTTAGTGAGTAAGGGCCAGAGAGCAATGAGATGAGGACAGAAGTGGGGAAATGAAAGTCCCCATTGAACCAGAGAGGAGTCTGCATTTTATGGGAAGCCAAGGGAGGGTTCCCAGTAGGGAACTGACTCATCTGATGTACATTTTACAGATATAACTGGATATTGATTACTTTTTATGAATTTATCTATTAAATTTTAATTTTATAAGTGAGCGACAATGCCCTGGCCTTTAACTTATTTAAAGTTTATAGCCACCCTACTAAGGTAGGTCTTTTCACCCCAGTTTTATGGGTAAGGAAACGAAGGCTTAGACGGTTTAAATCACTTGCTGAGACTACGGAGCCAGTGAATCCTGGAGCCCAGATTACATTCTGAGTCAGTTTATTTTTGCAGGGTCAGGATTCATGTCTGTGAGGGGGGTGACTTGAGGAAGCTGTGGTTCAGCAGAACAATTACTGAACTTGGATCTGAATTCTCATTCTGCCATTTCTTAGGAAACTTCACAGTCCCTCAGGCTCCTGATTATACAGAGGGAAATAATAATACCTATCTCACAGGACTATACTGAGGTTTGTGCGCAAGAACGTTTCTATAAGTTTCCAAGGAATGGGTGGGTGGATAAATACGTTTATAAACGTCTCATCAAGATTTTGAAAGCCCCTGAGCTGTACATAAATGCAATTCGGAGCAACCATGGGGTGAGTTTAGGGACACAGCCATTGGAACCTGAACCTCAGGTTCAAAGTCAAGTTCTTCCACTCATCAACTGTATCCTGGGGCGTGTTAACAATTGTGCAATGTATCAGATTTCTAAATGTTATTATTAGTAATAGCCCTTATCTCAAATGGTTGTTATGAGTTAATACACGTAAAGCGCTTAACATATCACATAGCGAGCATGAAAAAATAATAATGATAATTATATTATTTGTGTGAAAAGTTAGGAGAGAGTGACTTGACTGCTTAGGAGAGAAAGTGGGACTCAGTAGCAACTCTGTAACTCACTTCTGGGTTGCACGTAGCTATTACGGATCAACCACAGATTTGAAGACCCTTCACAGCATTTCGAGTTTAGGCCACATCTCTGTGTGTTTTTCTCCAGGTACTTCCCTGCTGTAAAATTTTGAGGGTTAGAGAAAATGTATGCCTGACTTTTGAGAAATATTGTTCCTACGTCAACATTTGTATATGGGATGGCAGTCTCTACTTTGCCTTATTATTAATGAAAATTTCTCAAATGCATCCCAAAGTCTAAGTGAAAGGAAACATTGGAGCAATTCATTGGATTCCTCAGAGAAAAGAATTTTATTTCCGGTTCCCATTACAAACCTGCCATCGGCATCAAGGAGAGAACTGCACAGTTTCCAAAATGCTTTTAGGCATCTTAGTAATGATCAGATCCATCAGCAGATAGATAAATCAATTCACAAAAGAGAGTCTCAACTATCTTCTTAAAGATTTCAATCGAAGGCATGTGATTTACTTAAGTGTCTTAACGTTTTTGTTTCCACCTGTAGATGTGATTGCTTCGTGTAGACCAAGACATTTATTTAGAATTTAATGGAAATATACCATCAGTCTAAGTATTTAAGTGCAATCCTCCTTAAGCCTTCAGATTTACTTAGTGTTTTATCAATAATCATGGAGTGGTGAGCCAAAGCTTGCCAGGTGATCTTCTAGCCTGGAAAGGATTCTTTGTCACATATTAAGTGAGAAACATCACCAATCTGAGGTATGGGGGAAATGCTAGGTATCCTCCCTTTGCCTCCAGATCCATCCTCTGCCCTGCTCTGTGCACTGGGAAGTGACTCTGCAGACTGCCTAGGGATCTTCTCCCCTCTCTGGCTTCTTTCCAGTTGGATTTCATCAAGGGAAGGAGAGAGTTCAGTTTTTTAATGTCTCCTGATCCCTCTCTTTGGCACCCCAGTTTGGCAAGACTACATTCCTTCTCTATGGGGACAGCCCCTCTTCACTGGCTATAGCATTTGCTGGGTTCCAAGAACAGCTTCTTCCCCTTTAGGCCTAGAAGGTAATAGTTTCTGGCTATTGCTGGTCCCTGGGTACTTTAACCTCCCTTGTTGATTCTCTTAATCCTGCCCATAACTCCATAAATAGCCTCTTCATTTAATTCTCTTCAAATGCCCTTTTGAGTATGCCATCCGTTTCCTGCTGAGATCCTAACACCAGGGAGAATATTTCCAAACCTTACACAGGCCCCAATAACAATGGGGGGGGGCTGGGATTGGCACTGGATCATAAGCATGGAGAGACTGGAAATAATTTTATGAGATTGAAGAAATAGAGGAATAGTGCCTCCTCATGTCTGCATGGAATGATTTCAGTCAAGTACCACCTGTGTTGCTCAAGCCCATCTGGCCAGAGAGTGGAATGAGAGGGGCCATGAGGGTTTGGTGTGGAAATCGCGCTGTCCTTGAAGATAAGGTGTTCTCTGCTTCTCTCTGCTTCTGCTGCACCATCACTTGGGTCTTTTAAATATCTTTCTTCATAGCTTATGCTACCATCCCTATATTTTTATGGATATTATTCATGCGTGTGTTTCTTTGACTTATCAACTAAATGTTAAGCCCCTGAGGAATAGAGTTCATTGTTTTTAGGCTCCTGCCCAATCCTAGTACCTAGGCATACACTTTGAACATGGTGGGTGCTTAATAACAAGTTATTATCTATTCAAGTAGTAGGATAAAGGGAAATAAGTAAAACATGCCTCATCCTTTCCTGGATATTTTTACAGAACCAAATCAGGTGATTTTGGGAAGCCTTGATTTCCATGGTCATCTCACTGAACAGGAGCTGTTAGTGAAGAGCCATGAGGGCAGGTTGGTTACATTTAATATTTTATGTCCAGCAAACAAACTTCCAACACAAAGATAGGAGGATCAATATTGGCTTCAGTGAAATATAAATTTGGGTTGCATCAGCATGAGGGTGAGAATCAAGGCATCTTCAGATGAATGACTTATCTCAAAGGCAATGAAACGACTGCCAACAATTGCAGCTTAAGAATGACTCCTAAGGGATGCCATGAAAGAGAAAAAGAATGAAAAGACGTGCACATGTGTGAACTACAGCATGCTTCTGGGTGTGCTCACACACATGTAGGTAGAAATGATCTCCTTTTGGAACAAAAAACCCGATGGCAAAAAAAGACACGGTCCCTGGTCCGGTGGCAGAATTCCAATTTCAATTCATGGAAGTGTCCTGATGGCCTTTAGTCTAAGCTGTAGCACTTTGGCTCTAAACTTTTAGAACAAATGCATGTTTGAGACAGACAATATCAATAAATCATTTAATACCTTGAGCTGTGGGAGGTGGGGGTGGGAGCAGCTTAGTTCTTGTGGGAGAGACTAACCAAACAAAAGCTTCCATGCTGGTCAGAAATACATTAGCGAGATTAATACCTAATTAAATGCAAGTCCAAAACCAAACAGAAAACATGCTCAATACATTTTCTCCAAAAATGGCATAGAAAATGCTTAGAACGGGATGGGATAAAGGTGATAGCAACAGAAAACAAGCCATCTGAATCGAGTAGCTAGTCACAAAAGTGTAGACTCAGACTCGGAGTTGGAAGGAATCTTAGTCATGGGTATGTGGGCAAGGTATTTTTGTACTGAGAAGGGAAGTGACAAGGACAAAGAAGACTGGACCGCCTCACTGAAGGGGCATCACACCTTTAGAACCAATTGTGCTCTTGGTTAGAGATTTTTATGGTCTAGCATTTTATTAGTGACTCAAGGATGGAGACATAAGAGTTTTCTTAACCTGGCACTTTTCTGTCTTGGAAAAAAGTATCTCCTTTTATATATATATATTAGGGGTTGAGGGTAGAGGGGGGAGGTAGGCCTACTATGTAGCAGATATCCAGCTAGATATATAAGATCTCTTAGTTCTCTCTTTTTTTTTTTTTAAAGACCTTATTTATTTATGTGACAGATAGACAGCCAGTGAGAGAGGGAACACAGCAGGGGGAGTGGGAGAGGAAGAAGCAGGCTCCCAGCGGAAGAGTCCGATGTGGGACTCGATCCCGAAACGCCGGGATCATGCCCTGAGCCGAAGGCAGACGCCTAAGGACTGCGCTACCCAGGTGCCCCAGATCTCTTAGTTCTCTTAACACACCCATTTTTTTGAAAAGTGAGGCTATGAGAAATTAAGCACCTTGGCCAAGCCGTGTGATTTTCACTCAGTTTCATCTGCTGGCTGTGAGTATCTAAGGGGAAAGAGCCTAGGAATTGTGACTATTGCACAGTAGCATGGTCGGTGTGTGTCATGTGCTGGGGCAACCCTTATTTCTGGCTGAAAGTGTTTCCCACATATTCATAAAGCCCTGGCTGTAGGACAGGGGCCCTGTGACCAGGCCTATTTGATAAACTCCTCCATTCTCTTGGTCACAGGACTGTATGGTGTTAGGTGGTCCATGAGAGTCTGGCTCTTGATTGACTTACACATACTGAGAGAGAGAGAAGTCCTTCGAGGTGGGAAGGTAAGAATAATAATACCTATCATCATTGCACTGGGTGAGCAGTTCCTATGTGTGAGGTGTTGGCCTAAGCATATTTTTGTATCAATTCCCTCAATCTCAAAGCAAGCCCTACGTTCAATGCTGCTGCAATCCCCTNAGCAGTTCCTATGTGTGAGGTGTTGGCCTAAGCATATTTTTGTATCAATTCCCTCAATCTCAAAGCAAGCCCATACGTTCAATGCTGCTGCAATCCACATTTCAAAGACAGGGAATCCAAGGCACTGAGAAGGTTTGAATCAGGTAGTGTCAGGAGTGAAGTTCTCCAATGCCTGGAGAACGTCGGGTAGGGAATTAAACCAAATGGAGACAATCTGCGATGGAGGAAGGAGAGAAAGAATGAATCTGACAGCTTTGAGTCCTGTACCCCAGGTTCCTGCCAAGGCCTGGCATTTGCACCTTTTCCTTGGTTTCAAGGAATTTCTTTGGTCCCTTTCCCAGATAGGTGAACAGAAACAATTCCTTTCTGTTTAAGTTGGCTTTCTATCACTTGCAGTAAAAATAATCAAGATACCTTATTGATGATGTAGGTTTTCTCAAGAACCCAAATGGGACTCTTACATGGAGTCAATGAAAAAAAATGTTATTTGTTGACATTTATATTTTATAATATGTATATATATATAATTTATTAAATACATTTATTAGTAAATAAATAAATTGGGTTTCACTAGGAAACACCACTACTGATATTTCCATGTGTCTATTTTGATGTTAGAGAAATGTATAACTACTGATTGTCTGAATCTGGTCTCATATACTCACTTGTTTTGATACAACTCAAAGCTAAACACTATTAGAAAATCAAATTGCTTAGGGTCAGAATATATTCTGTCAGGTTTTACAAATTATAGATTAAATCAAGAGAAGCTAAAGTTTG
The DNA here is from genome assembly GCF_002007445.2 of Ailuropoda melanoleuca. Lineage (NCBI taxonomy): Eukaryota > Metazoa > Chordata > Mammalia > Carnivora > Ursidae > Ailuropoda > Ailuropoda melanoleuca. The sequence continues at coordinate 113,620,423 of NC_048225.1, forward strand.
ATTAGAATATTTTAAAGTGTATGGTTGTAGATTACCCCCAGAGGCTCCTAGAATTTAGAACTGGGGAGGGCTTCCATTTAAACACAGGAGAAAACCACTGGGAGAGGTCAGTTTGCTCAAGGACCCAGATATAGTGAGAGAAGCACTCGAAGCTGCTGTCCTTTCTCCTTCTCCCTTCCAGCTCGTCACCCACAGTTTGTGGGAGTTGCACAGAGAAGACCCCAGCAGCCCCTCTTGCAGTCTTCCCATAGATGTTTTTGGCAGGAGCACTGAAGGTCCATTCCCTTGTCTGTCTCCTCCTCAGTCCTTCTTTCCATCCTCTTTGGCATAAATTTTCAGACAGAATTGTTTGGAGCCAGGGTCGGTGTGTTAGAAAGCAGCAGGCTGCCATCCTGTGTGGCCTCCCACAGCACCAGCCCTAAGATCAGCCCCACACGTAGTGCGTCACAGGGTTTCCTCTGAGGCTGACCTGTCACTTCTCAGTCACCCAGTTACGAGGCACTGGAAGCCTTCAAGCCTTCGGAGATCGTGTGAGGGTGGGTGCTTATTGCAAAAACCTGTCAAAGTGGGGGAATTTTCAGAAAAACTAATTAAGTCACTGACAGCATGATTCGGTGAAAGGGGGAGCCATGGCAGGCCCTAGCAAATCCATGGTGAGTCATTGCCTTAAGCGAGAGTATGAATATGAATGCACAATTACTGGGAGCTGCTCTTCAGCTCCAGCTCGCTCCCCCACAGGTAAAAACTGACGCCGCTGATGGAGCAGACTCACACCCAGGCCCCTCTCTGAAGCCTGTGCAGAGACTGTTGTCTTAATTTGCTTGCTGAACAGTTAAGAACTTCCCCACACAGAATTTGGAGGTTTATACCGTGTAGATGAGTAGAGCCTGATTTGGAAAGGGTTGAAGACAGAAATGAATACTTGTCTGTGGAAAGTATCACATTGGATTTTGTAAATATTCTGTTGAACAGGAAGCCTGTAATCTCCTTGTAAGCAAAAGGTGTGTGCCCCGAAGAATTCTTGTTCTCTAATGAGACTCTGCATTGTGGGGTTCTGCAAAGACACCCCATCCATCTTGTGCAATATAAAAAGGCACTTCCAAATTTCTAGGATTTCTAGTTCAGATCTTACTGTTCTTATGAAAGCTGATCCTTCAGAATCTCTGGAAGCTGTGTTGAAATGAATCAAATTAGAAAAATCCCATGTTAAGAGGTGGTGAATGTTGTAACTCTTACTATCAAAGGCCAGGTCTCCCAAGTGAGAAACAAAGCAAAATAAAACTCCAACATAAATCAAACAAAATCCATGAGGAAGAGTAAAGGAAATTATTTGACTAACTGAGACATGAACTCTGCAGATAATATACTCTGCCACCCCACTTCCAGCTTCATACCAAAACAACAGGACTCTTGTTTTGGGAAGTCATGTCTAGACCAAGGTAAATAGGTTGGTCATCAATTATCGTCATGTAAATTAGACACTTGTGGGGAACTGGCTTCACTTATTTAGGCAATCGGTTTATGATGGTTTAGGACTGTGATTCTCAGCCCTGGCTGCACATTAGAATCACTGGGGGGGCCGTTTGAAATGCACTGATCCCTGGACCCATCCCAGAATCAGAACTAGAGGAGGATGGGGCCAGGGCATGGGGAATGTGGTTAAAGTTCCCCAGGTGATTCTACTGTGCAACCAGGGCTGAGAGCCACTGAATTAGGAAATCACCACTTGAAAATCCGGCTTAAGTAGCATAGCAACAATGGTGTACCCTCTGGGGCAGTATTTCTCAAAAAAAAAAGAAAAAAAAAAAAGAAAAAAAAGGGTCGTGGACTATCAAAGCTGCTTGTTAAAAATACAGATTGCTGGGAATCCCCACCCTCGCCCCTTGGAATCTTCACTTTGAACATGCTTTTTGGGTAATCCTTTTGTACTAGAANTATCAAAGCTGCTTGTTAAAAATACAGATTGCTGGGAATCCCCACCCTCGCCCCTTGGAATCTTCACTTTGAGCATGCTTTTTGGGTAATCCTTTTGTACTAGAAACACTAGGAGCCAGTACCTTTAAGATGTTCAATATTGAGGTATTACTGAAAACTTAGAAGGTGCCTATAATATCACATGGCGTTTGCCCACCTTCAAACCTGACAGTTACCAAGCTGGTTCTATGGACTGTTGTGAGGTAAATGGCACTGGCTGGGCCTCACCCTCCAAGGTCTCCTGGAGTGAGGGATTCCTCTTTATTTCATTAAGAATCCCTTTCTCCACATAGTTCCTGTCTCTTCTGTCCATCAGAACTCATCTACTCTACACTCTTCTCCTAGAGCTCCATCACACTCAGAGCTCCATCTGTCAAGTGATGGGTGAATTTACACTAGGAAGTGCTGTCTTGGTTTTCCCACATAATAAGTTTTGGCAGCTACCTTCAATGACTTCACTCCAAACCAGAAATGAGTACAATGGTCCAGCGTCATACAGGAGCATGGTGGACAGCAGCATCTGACACCCTCAGGGCATGCCACATGGAAGACCACCTACCCAATTACAGATCCTCACCACCCCTTTGATTAATAGCTCCATACCTCTGGGCAATTTCTCAGTTCTTTGGTTTTATTCCCAGAAATATAAATTATCTCAAAAACACAATCCTCTGCAGAAGGGTCAAATCATTGACAGATGTTGGGGGAACTAATGCCTCTAGGACAATGAAGGTATTTTCTGAAAGGCAGCTTGCAGATGAAGTAACCCTCAGACAGGTTTGAGAGCAATGCAAGTTCATCTCAATGGCAAAATGTTCTTTTGTAAAAGAGAAATCAATTCTCTTAGTACATTACTTCCTAAATGGCTTCTGTAAGATTAGTCAGGGTCTATGTAGACTCAGAAACGAGACAGGCTAAGTAAATCTAATATTTTAGTTCATTTATTTCAGCATTTAGTCTATACTTCTCAAAATAGTTCCTCTAAGAACTGGGTTTTGGGCAGATAGGCTAGATTTTACCCTCCTGCTTCTAATGTTGTAACAAGGTGGGATTAGCTAATAAGTGCAAATTTGAGATCAGTTTGTTATGGAAACCCCATTAAATAAATTGGGTGGAAGGAGTATGGAGGAAGATGATGACCCAGAGCCGACAGAGTTATAATAGAAACAGCCCAAGCTGAGATCTACTCTCCTCTGAACTGTGGGTCCCTCGGTTCCTGCTTGTCCTTAGCTCCCGGTAAGAAAACCCACTAGAGCTAAATATGCGTGAGGTTTGCCATTCCTTAAAAAACTGGCATAAGACTTCTATGGGTCATCTGGTCAATTACTGAACCCAATGGCACAACATAACGCCAAAGAAGCTATAATGGCTGGTTTGCTTTGAGTATCTATGGGTCATAAATTTCATCTAATTAGAAGCCAAAGATTTCTTGCTGATTCCATTCAGCTCTGTCACAAAGGTGGGCTTTTATTATTCATAAGGGAGAATAGATAATTGAGAATAGAAGAATCTTTGATAATTCGACATTTTTTAGTAAAGATATAGAGAAAAGAACAAAAGGGTGGCCAGCTACATAGATTCTGGCTGTTTCTAATACTATTTTGTTTCCAACTGTGGTATCAACAGGTATTTTGTTCCTTTATGATATAAACCACAACCCTTTCCCTAAACGCTTGGGGCTTGATGTGTTTTTAAATAATTTTGTTTTTTCAGATTTTGGGAAGGTAATAAAATACTGTATATNACCAGACAGTTACCAAGCTGGTTCTATGGCCTGTTGTGAGGTAAATGGCACTGGCTGGGCCTCACCCTCCAAAGTCTCCTGGAGTGAGGGATTCCTCTTTATTTCATTAAGAATACCTTTCTCCACATAGTTCCTGTCTCTTCTGTCCATCAGAACTCATCTACTCTACACTCTTCTCCTAGAGCTCCATCACACTCAGAGCTCCATCTGTCAAGTGATGGGTGAATTTACACTAGGAAGTGCTGTCTTGGTTTTCCCACATAATAAGTTTTGGCAGCTGCCTTCAATGACTTCACTCCAAACCAGAAATGAGTACAATGGTCCAGGGTCATACAGGAGCATGGTGGACAGCAGCATCTGACACCCTCAGGGCATGCCACATGGAAGACCACCTACCCAATTACAGATCCTCACCACCCCTTTGATTAATAGCTCCATACCTCTGGGCAATTTCTCAGTTCTTTGGTTTTATTCCCAGAAATATAAATTATCTCAAAAACACAATCCTCTGCAGAAGGGTCAAATCATTGACAGATGTTGGGGGAACTAATGCCTCTAGGACAATGAAGGTATTTTCTGAAAGGCAGCTTGCAGATGAAGTAACCCTCAGACAGGTTTGAGAGCAATGCAAGTTCATCTCAATGGCAAAATGTTCTTTTGTAAAAGAGAAATCAATTCTCTTAGTACATTACTTCCTAAATGGCTTCTGTAGGATTAGTCAGGGTCTATGTAGACTCAGAAACGAGACAGGCTAAGTAAATCTAATATTTTAGTTCATTTATTTCAGCATTTAGTCTATACTTCTCAAAATAGTTCCTCTAAGAACTGGGTTTTGGGCAGATAGGCTAGATTTTACCCTCCTGCTTCTAATGTTGTAACAAGGTGGGATTAGCTAATAAGTGCAAATTTGAGATCAGTTTGTTATGGAAACCCCATTAAATAAATTGGGTGGAAGGAGTATGGAGGAAGATGATGACCCAGAGCCGACAGAGTTATAATAGAAACAGCCCAAGCTGAGATCTACTCTCCTCTGAACTGTGGGTCCCTCGGTTCCTGCTTGTCCTTAGCTCCTGGTAAGAAAACCCACTAGAGCTAAATATGCGTGAGGTTTGCCATTCCTTAAAAAACTGGCATAAGACTTCTATGGGTCATCTGGTCAATTACTGAACCCAATGGCACAACATAACGCCAAAGAAGCTATAATGGCTGGTTTGCTTTGAGTATCTATGGGTCATAAATTTCATCTAATTAGAAGCCAAAGATTTCTTGCTGATTCCATTCAGCTCTGTCACAAAGGTGGGCTTTTATTATTCATAAGGGAGAATAGATAATTGAGAATAGAAGAATCTTTGATAATTCGACATTTTTTAGTAAAGATATAGAGAAAAGAACAAAAGGGTGGCCAGCTACATAGATTCTGGCTGTTTCTAATACTATTTTGTTTCCAACTGTGGTATCAACAGGTATTTTGTTCCTTTATGATATAAACCACAACCCTTTCCCTAAACGCTTGGGGCTTGATGTGTTTTTAAATAATTTTGTTTTTTCAGATTTTGGGAAGGTAATAAAATACTGTATATTTTGTAACATCTTCAGAATGATCTGGTAATAAAACATGACATTTCTGTAGCAAAACATATAAATATTCACACTAGATGGGATAAATAAGTGCTACAAAGAGTGTCAAGTTTGTTCAGATTGCATTTTGCTGTCAAATGAGTCGTGCCAAACCTAGAAAAAAACTTTTAGATTTGGAAATGGAAACAAGGGATTATGGATACATATCTGTGTATTTCTCCAAACCATTCAAGAACCTTTTTATATTTTCAATTTTTACTAACTTCCTTGGGTAATTTGTCTCATACATTATTGGCCCAAAATATACTCCTCTCACACTTAAAACGTTACCTCTAATCACTGTACTCATTGATTGGCTCAACATATTTCTGGCGACTTAGTGATTTTATTATTTCTGGTTATGGTAAGCTTTTCGAGGTTCGGTTTCCTCTCTTAGAAAATTGCATTTGGCATTGTGCCCGGCACTTAGTGCTTGTATCAATCAGCGAGCTTCTGACCATAAGCGAGAGAAACTGGTTCTGACTTATGCAAAAGGGAGTTTATTGGCAGTACACGGAATTAAGAGAATAGTTGAAGAACCATGCCTNGAACCCAATGGCACAACATAACGCCAAAGAAGCTATAATGGCTGGTTTGCTTTGAGTATCTATGGGTCATAAATTTCATCTAATTAGAAGCCAAAGATTTCTTGCTGATTCCATTCAGCTCTGTCACAAAGGTGGGCTTTTATTATTCATAAGGGAGAATAGATAATTGAGAATAGAAGAATCTTTGATAATTCGACATTTTTTAGTAAAGATATAGAGAAAAGAACAAAAGGGTGGCCAGCTACATAGATTCTGGCTGTTTCTAATACTATTTTGTTTCCAACTGTGGTATCAACAGGTATTTTGTTCCTTTATGATATAAACCACAACCCTTTCCCTAAACGCTTGGGGCTTGATGTGTTTTTAAATAATTTTGTTTTTTCAGATTTTGGGAAGGTAATAAAATACTGTATATTTTGTAACATCTTCAGAATGATCTGGTAATAAAACATGACATTTCTGTAGCAAAACATATAAATATTCACATTAGATGGGATAAATAAGTGCTACAAAGAGTGTCAAGTTTGTTCAGATTGCATTTTGCTGTGAAATGAGTCGTGCCAAACCTAGAAAAAAACTTTTAGATTTGGAAATGGAAACAAGGGATTATGGATACATATCTGTGTATTTCTCCAAACCATTCAAGAACCTTTTTATATTTTCAATTTTTACTAACTTCCTTGGGTAATTTGTCTCATACATTATTGGCCCAAAATATACTCCTCTCACACTTAAAACGTTACCTCTAATCACTGTACTCATTGATTGGCTCAACATATTTCTGGCGACTTAGTGATTTTATTATTTCTGGTTATGGTAAGCTTTTCGAGGTTCGGTTTCCTCTCTTAGAAAATTGCATTTGGCATTGTGCCCGGCACTTAGTGCTTGTATCAATCAGCGAGCTTCTGACCATAAGCGAGAGAAACTGGTTCTGACTTATGCAAAAGGGAGTTTATTGGCAGTACACGGAATTAAGAGAATAGTTGAAGAACCATGCCTGGAATTAACAGGGATAAGAAAAGCTTTTGGACTGAGGTTTGGGGTATTTTATCAGGACTTTTCACCTCTGCCTTTTAAAATTCTGAGTCACCATGCTGAAGATCAAGCCACAGGCGAGTCTGAGGGGCTGAGCACCGCTCCTGTGCCCACCTTCTGGTTAGGAGACAGCCTGACACTGTTTGACCCTCCTACCACACCTGAGCAAGGGGTGGGAGAATCATCCACCCCCCCGCCCGCCCCCATGAGAAATGGAGTTGCTATCACAAGAAAAATAAAAAGTACTCTGAGAGCAAAACAAAGTAAACCTAACAGAAGTCCTCTAAAGATTTCAGAATATTTTCAGAATATTTTTCTTAATTCATGGCATTTTAGGCATATGCAAAGTCCTACGTTTTAGACTGCTCTCATACAAAACTTGCTTCACCCCCGTGCACAGGTTCATTGTTTTCCTGTAGACATTTCTCAACACTCCATATCTTTCTTCAGCACTGGGGGTGAAGGTACTTGCCATTGGGTTTTATTTTATCGTGGTACAATTAAGGAGTTATTTTCAAAGTGATTTTTTAACAAGGAGTGTTTCTTGCCAAGGCAACACTGACGGAGGGAAGCTTAATGGTAGAAATCACTTCATTAATAAGGAATGCAAATCTTCACCTGAAATTTACATAGGAATAATAAGCATATATCACATAGATCAAGCACCAAGAAAATGAAGAGGGCAAATGAATACGGTCTTTCCTCTCTCATTTACTGCTTAAAAAAAAATTTAAAAGNCTCTTTATTTCATTAAGAATACCTTTCTCCACATAGTTCCTGTCTCTTCTGTCCATCAGAACTCATCTACTCTACACTCTTCTCCTAGAGCTCCATCACACTCAGAGCTCCATCTGTCAAGTGATGGGTGAATTTACACTAGGAAGTGCTGTCTTGGTTTTCCCACATAATAAGTTTTGGCAGCTGCCTTCAATGACTTCACTCCAAACCAGAAATGAGTACAATGGTCCAGGGTCATACAGGAGCATGGTGGACAGCAGCATCTGACACCCTCAGGGCATGCCACATGGAAGACCACCTACCCAATTACAGATCCTCACCACCCCTTTGATTAATAGCTCCATACCTCTGGGCAATTTCTCAGTTCTTTGGTTTTATTCCCAGAAATATAAATTATCTCAAAAACACAATCCTCTGCAGAAGGGTCAAATCATTGACAGATGTTGGGGGAACTAATGCCTCTAGGACAATGAAGGTATTTTCTGAAAGGCAGCTTGCAGATGAAGTAACCCTCAGACAGGTTTGAGAGCAATGCAAGTTCATCTCAATGGCAAAATGTTCTTTTGTAAAAGAGAAATCAATTCTCTTAGTACATTACTTCCTAAATGGCTTCTGTAGGATTAGTCAGGGTCTATGTAGACTCAGAAACGAGACAGGCTAAGTAAATCTAATATTTTAGTTCATTTATTTCAGCATTTAGTCTATACTTCTCAAAATAGTTCCTCTAAGAACTGGGTTTTGGGCAGATAGGCTAGATTTTACCCTCCTGCTTCTAATGTTGTAACAAGGTGGGATTAGCTAATAAGTGCAAATTTGAGATCAGTTTGTTATGGAAACCCCATTAAATAAATTGGGTGGAAGGAGTATGGAGGAAGATGATGACCCAGAGCCGACAGAGTTATAATAGAAACAGCCCAAGCTGAGATCTACTCTCCTCTGAACTGTGGGTCCCTCGGTTCCTGCTTGTCCTTAGCTCCTGGTAAGAAAACCCACTAGAGCTAAATATGCGTGAGGTTTGCCATTCCTTAAAAAACTGGCATAAGACTTCTATGGGTCATCTGGTCAATTACTGAACCCAATGGCACAACATAACGCCAAAGAAGCTATAATGGCTGGTTTGCTTTGAGTATCTATGGGTCATAAATTTCATCTAATTAGAAGCCAAAGATTTCTTGCTGATTCCATTCAGCTCTGTCACAAAGGTGGGCTTTTATTATTCATAAGGGAGAATAGATAATTGAGAATAGAAGAATCTTTGATAATTCGACATTTTTTAGTAAAGATATAGAGAAAAGAACAAAAGGGTGGCCAGCTACATAGATTCTGGCTGTTTCTAATACTATTTTGTTTCCAACTGTGGTATCAACAGGTATTTTGTTCCTTTATGATATAAACCACAACCCTTTCCCTAAACGCTTGGGGCTTGATGTGTTTTTAAATAATTTTGTTTTTTCAGATTTTGGGAAGGTAATAAAATACTGTATATTTTGTAACATCTTCAGAATGATCTGGTAATAAAACATGACATTTCTGTAGCAAAACATATAAATATTCACATTAGATGGGATAAATAAGTGCTACAAAGAGTGTCAAGTTTGTTCAGATTGCATTTTGCTGTGAAATGAGTCGTGCCAAACCTAGAAAAAAACTTTTAGATTTGGAAATGGAAACAAGGGATTATGGATACATATCTGTGTATTTCTCCAAACCATTCAAGAACCTTTTTATATTTTCAATTTTTACTAACTTCCTTGGGTAATTTGTCTCATACATTATTGGCCCAAAATATACTCCTCTCACACTTAAAACGTTACCTCTAATCACTGTACTCATTGATTGGCTCAACATATTTCTGGCGACTTAGTGATTTTATTATTTCTGGTTATGGTAAGCTTTTCGAGGTTCGGTTTCCTCTCTTAGAAAATTGCATTTGGCATTGTGCCCGGCACTTAGTGCTTGTATCAATCAGCGAGCTTCTGACCATAAGCGAGAGAAACTGGTTCTGACTTATGCAAAAGGGAGTTTATTGGGAGTACACGGAATTAAGAGAATAGTTGAAGAACCATGCCTGGAATTAACAGGGATAAGAAAAGCTTTTGGACTGAGGTTTGGGGTATTTTATCAGGACTTTTCACCTCTGCCTTTTAAAATTCTGAGTCACCGTGCTGAAGATCAAGCCACAGGNCTTTTAAAATTCTGAGTCACCATGCTGAAGATCAAGCCACAGGCGAGTCTGAGGGGCTGAGCACCGCTCCTGTGCCCACCTTCTGGTTAGGAGACAGCCTGACACTGTTTGACCCTCCTACCACACCTGAGCAAGGGGTGGGAGAATCATCCACCCCCCCGCCCGCCCCCATGAGAAATGGAGTTGCTATCACAAGAAAAATAAAAAGTACTCTGAGAGCAAAACAAAGTAAACCTAACAGAAGTCCTCTAAAGATTTCAGAATATTTTCAGAATATTTTTCTTAATTCATGGCATTTTAGGCATATGCAAAGTCCTACGTTTTAGACTGCTCTCATACAAAACTTGCTTCACCCCCGTGCACAGGTTCATTGTTTTCCTGTAGACATTTCTCAACACTCCATATCTTTCTTCAGCACTGGGGGTGAAGGTACTTGCCATTGGGTTTTATTTTATCGTGGTACAATTAAGGAGTTATTTCAAAGTGATTTTTTAACAAGGAGTGTTTCTTGCCAAGGCAACACTGACGGAGGGAAGCTTAATGGTAGAAATCACTTCATTAATAAGGAATGCAAATCTTCACCTGAAATTTACATAGGAATAATAAGCATATATCACATAGATCAAGCACCAAGAAAATGAAGAGGGCAAATGAATACGGTCTTTCCTCTCTCATTTACTGCTTAAAAAAAAATTTAAAAGATATCATTAAATTCCTGAAGCCCCATGTTTCTTTAAGTGGCTTTTCAAATGGCAAGGAATTTTTACAGGCAGGCGCTGATGTGTGCCCACCATCTCAGTGTGAATTGTCGATGATACACATTTCTTACCTGATACTCATATTCTGTGAAAGGTGATAGTTCGAAATCCATAAAAGAGCTTGAGCTTCCATTATAGGTTAGCACTGGAGTTGATTTTCCGGGCTGAGTTGCTGTTTGTCTTCTGTACAACTCATAATATAAAACTCTTCCATTTGGCCGAAGAGGTCCCGTCCACGAAAGGGCAACTGTGGGTTGGAATCCTCCTGGAGCCATCCGAACCTCGAGGTGTGGTGGGGGCTGCCTCAGAGGGGCAACCTCAGGGGTCTGTAGGGATGTCCAGTCACTTGACGCACATCCCAGTGCGGTGCAGGCTTGAATTCGTACTTCATACCTTCAGGATACAAGGCAGAAAGGACCCATTATTGGCAAAACAGATTTTCACGGAAAGAATATTTACAAGACTGTTTTCCAGAACAAAAGAGACTATTTGCTGAAAAGAAAAAGACAAATCAGTTTACATTTATTTTTATCTATAGCTAATCCTTTTGAAGAACAAAAAAGTCCGGGGCGCCTGGATGGCTCCGTCCTTAGGTGCCTGCCTTTGGCTCAGGTCAAGATCCCAGGGTCATGGGATTGAGCCCCCGCATTGGCATCCCAGCTCAGTGGGGAGCCTGCTTCTCCCTCTCCCTCTGCCTGCAGCTCCCCCTGCTGTGCTCTCTCTCTGTCAAATAAATAAATAAAATCTTAAAAAAAAAAAAAAGAATAACAAAGTCCTCTTTCTAAAACAATTTGAGAACATGTTAAATCCTCCTGGCTTCCCAAACTAAAACAAAAATTCTCAACTGTCTGGAAAGGGTGGGCACAATTCTTCCCCACACAAGAATGTAAGGAATAGATTAACTTTCAAGGTTCTCTCCAACATAAAAATTCTGGTACTCTGAAGAATTACTTAACACAACGATGAAGAATGTAGATCTTGGCGAGTTGGAACCAGTTTTCTGTAGCCCTGGGCTCTTTCTACCTCTGCAGCCTGAGCTAAATGATTCCCTAGGAATGTTTCCAGGTCATGAAGGAACATCATGGAGGCAGGGGCTCAATGGTAATAAATCCCCTCACCTGATACGTGACATCTTAAAACAGGCTCTCTTACACCACACAAAGACCTTTTGGGGCCAAAGTTAACTCAGCTACATGCTAGATTATCAATCATGGAGACACCTTATCACCGCCCAGTTAAACTCAACCGATCAATTATGTTTTGCCTCATAGTTGGTCTCCTGCCACCTGGAAAGGCCTATTTACATAGCTGGGATTTTCCCTTTCCAACAAGAGGGGTTTTTGTTAGTATTAAGTGCCTATGGCTGCACATAAGAGCTTTTTCCCCTCTGTTCCCATGCCCCACTGATTTTATGACACCCCTGATTTTCCCACCAGCTGCAGCCACTTTTCTTTCTATCTTTATTTCTCTTGGTTCCAGCCTTTTCCTCTTCTCTTTCCTGCTTTCCCTCTTCTTATCGCTGCTTTCTGTTCTCTTCCTTGCTTTCTTTTAATTTCCCCATCCTCTTCTTTTTCCCCTTTCCCCTTTCCCCTTAATTACACATCTTTCTTCTTTCATGACATCTTCCATTCTCCTTTCCTGCTCCTCCTTCCTGCCTGCTCCTCCCCTGCTTATCCCCACTGTGATGGGACTCCTGGTTTAGGGGTGCATCGATCCGTCCTTGTGTTATGGCAGATCTGACTCCTAACCAATTCTGTGCAGTCCATTTCAGTTTGCCACACATAGATGATTTGTTTTCTGGATTATCTGTGGTAGTCTCAAAATTCTGGTTCATATTCCTTTTGCTGCTTAGAGTATTCCCATGCCCCTTCTTCCTACTGACCCACTCAAGGTACCCCCGGGGAGGACACACTAATTTGCAGTATTCAGTTAGCATTAAGCTGTTAGAAAAACCACAAACTACAGGAACCCCAAGTTCATTTAGAAGTGATATGTTGTTTTAAGTCACGAATGTCACTTACATCTTCAATGAGAGTGGAGAGTGAGAAGACATCTCTTGTGGCCTTACATGTTAGGCTTATCAGATGATCAAACTCCCCCAACCACCAGCCTGTGAAAAGTGCTTCTTTCACACCTGGAAACCTTTTTCTTTAGAAATCTTTTTGGCCGAGAGTTTCAAAGGGGAGCAAGTTGATAGGATTTTTCAAACTTGCAGGCACCAGTCAGGTAAAGAGGAAGCCGGTATAAAATGTACAGCTCTGCAGCTAACCTGGGTCTTTTTTATGCCCCAGATCAGAATAAGATAAAAGGCAACTCACACAGTATGTGGATTAGCTATGAAAGATACCTGCGGAAGTTTTAATTACTGTTTAATATTTAATGCGACCTTAAATAATTGTCATGAGTAGATGCATAAGACCATGAATGTTTCATTTAAACAGCACTATATATCAGAGATAATTATAGGAGGGATCTAATCTACACATCCGTAGATTACAATAATAGCTGAATTTTACCAGTGGTGGTTGGAAATCAACACTCTTTCAGCCTTTAATTTTTTTTAAGTGGTTCTGTTCATTTTACTAAATTTTAAGCATAAAATGTCTTTTATTACTCTTCTCGCTGGGGATGTAAGTTACTTAAAATGTGATGGGGAAAAACGCCAAGTAATTCTTCAAGCTATAGGAAAAGGGCCAGTGGTAAGATTCCTTTGTATGGAGAGCAGCGCACATCCATGCATGTCAGAGAGCCCCAAAGGGACCATTGAGAAACAGGCGTTAGCAAAGTGGCACCATCCTGGGAAGTCATGAGATCAGAGCTGGGAGAATCCGAAGGGGTTGGAGAAATAGAGTCCGATGAGTCTTATTATCCCTGGGAGAAGTGCTGGATTCAGTAAGAAGGCTCTCCCCAAAACAAAATTTGGGTCAGTCCAACTCTGGCTAGTAAGAGCTCTCATTGGTACTTTTTTCATCTTTAAAAGAATACCTAATTTTCTTCACTGCCTGGATCAGATAACACCATCCAGGCTCTCACAACTGTCCAGGGGNTGTCAGAGAGCCCCAAAGGGACCATTGAGAAACAGGCGTTAGCAAAGTGGCACCATCCTGGGAAGTCATGAGATCAGAGCTGGGAGAATCCGAAGGGGTTGGAGAAATAGAGTCCGATGAGTCTTATTATCCCTGGGAGAAGTGCTGGATTCAGTAAGAAGGCTCTCCCCAAAACAAAATTTGGGTCAGTCCAACTCTGGCTAGTAAGAGCTCTCATTGGTACTTTTTTCATCTTTAAAAGAATACCTAATTTTCTTCACTGCCTGGATCAGATAACACCATCCAGGCTCTCACAACTGTCCAGGGGCCTGGATGTTTTCTGGAGGAACAAAATTCAGGGAAGGGGCCCACCTCTGTGACTTGTTCTAGACACTGCGGTGAATCGCAAACATTTCTGAAAAACTGACTCTAAAGATGTCACCGCAGGAATTTTGCTCTCTGGAAGTTGCACAAGCAAGCTTTGACCAGATGTGTTTAGTCAATGGTTAAGTGGTTGGGGGTTGGGGACATCACCCATCTTGCTTTTAGCTTTCATTTGAACTGACTGAGGACTCTCAGGCTATAGAGAGGACAGTGGCTTACTCTTAGCAAATCCGGAGTTGGCTACTTACCTGTGAAATGGCTTCAGGTGGTCTACTATGAATGACTGTGTGTCAAAAGAATTATGAGTTGTATTGATGTGTATGATTTTTGTTTCTTTTTCAAACAGCTCTCGGATAAAGAGGGTATAATTGATGATATCGCCATTTGTCCTCACGGGAGGATCCCAGTTCACTAAGATCTCTTGTGGGCCCTTGGCCTTCAATTTTGGAGGTTCTATCCCTGACGGTGCTGAGGGACTGGTCCTGTCTTTGATGAGTGGACTCAAAACACCCCCTTGGCTGTTGTTGGCCGTCACCGTGTAGCCATACTCCACACCTGGGGTGAGAGTAAAATCATGATAGCGAGTTTCCAGGCCAGTATAGACAATGGTTCCATCCCGTCTAAGTTCATAACTTCTGATCTGGCCATTTGGGTTTCTGGGAGGTTTCCAGGTGATTTCTATTGATTCTGAGCCCGTGACTTGCAATTTTGGAGGGTCCATGTTCTGGGGTGGGGCCTCCATGGTCCAGGCAGACTTGGATGAACTAGCTGTACAGCCTCCATTTGTGCAGGCTTCCAGGGAGAAATTATACTGAGTATAAGGTTGTAGATCAGACACCAGCAGGGACAGACTCTGCCCAGCAAGGTACTGCTTACCGTCTAATCTAAGCAAATATTTAGTGATCTTTCCATTTTGAAGCGATGGTGGTGACCATGATACATTTATCTGAGTAGCACTGATGGTCCAGAGAGCTGGAGGGCTGACTCCTGCTGGAGCAGCCTCAGGAGTGGTAATGCTGGTGGGTTTGCTGGTGGAGCAGCCCCCATCTGAGCAGGCTACGACTGCATAAGTGTATGTGGAAAACGGAAGCAGCTCTTTATCGGTATAATTGAAAGTCACAGCATCAAAGCTGAAAGGATAGAGCACTCCATTCCTTTGAAGTTTATAGGAGTGGATAATACCGTTAGACTGTTCTGGCGGGATCCAGGAAATCAGCAGTTTGGGAGGATTCATAGATACACAGGCTACCTCAGGTGGAGAGAGACCTTCTGGAGGCGCCTGCATTGTCCTTACTATGTTCCAAGAGCTACAGGTGTGGCCTGCTGAGTTCCAAGCGTGGATTTTATATTCACACTGCGTCCATGGCTGCAAACCAGTGTCATTATATATAAATGTGTTCCTTTCAGTATTATATTCTGTGAAAACAATTTTCTCATCAGCCTGGATTGTCTGATTTCCCCAAGCTTTTCCCTCGAAGCACCTGCGAATCACTTCATAGCGAATTATCTTTCCATGTGGGTGGAGAGGCTCAGACCAGCTCAGCTCAATGCTGGTGGACCCCACAGACTGAATCGCAGGAGCCAACTGAGAGTGGGGAGGGGCTTCATCTGTCCACAGAGGCTGGGGCGCTGAGTGTGCACAGCCCGCCCTGGTGCAGGCCTCCAGGGTCAGCGTGTAGAGAGTGAAAGGGACCAGGCGTCGGAAGAGAAACTGACGATTCATGCCAGTGTACTCCAGGATGCCCTCACTGAAGATGTTGTAGGTCTGTAGGAAGAGAAGCAGAGGGAAAATAATGTGTAGCAAGTGATTTCTTGGTGTAGCTATTTCGTCCGTTTTAACCTTCTCTCCCTCCTATTCCTCATCTTGATGGTCCTAATCCAGATAAGCATTCTGATATTAATTTTGGGAATGTGATCTTTTCCAGTTAATGTAAAATCCACAAAAATAAGAACAATGGTTTCCCTTGGCCTTTTTTTTAAGGTTGGATATCATATAAGCACATATCTAAAAGCTAAGGGCTATTGCAGCTGATTCTTTGACTNTTTGCCTTTTTTTTTTAAGGTTGGATATCATATAAGCACATATCTAAAAGCTAAGGGCTATTGCAGCTGATTCTTTGACTTAAAAAGTCAAACAGGTTTCCTCCTATTTTATTTTTTTAAAAGTAAGGAACAGTATTCAAATCCCGTTTTACAGACGATGAGCACTGTAAGGAACAGTATTCAAATCCCGTTTTACAAACGATGGATCTCAGTCTGAGTGGGGTAAGTAGGGCTTATCTACATTGTCTATGTCTTGCAGCATTTACTGGGAAGTGGAATTATAATACTTAATCACTTGTACCAGGGTGCCAGGGCTGAAAATGTCTGTGTATCCATGTGTGGGCACACATACACAGACATATATGTGTTATACGTATATACACAAATATAGATAGAAACTTTGATGACTAGAAGATGGAAAAAAATATGCTGTTTTCTCTTACATGCCATGGAAGAACTGATTGCTCCTTTGGACCAAAGTATTCTTCTGTTCTGGGGAAAACCATCTGAACACTTGTCATATAAATGTAGAGCAAAAATTTTCATCCCATATTATCCATTGTTCTTTGGGAAAGATGGGGAGTAACTCAACTTGAATGTAGATGTTTTTGTGCAGTGATTTCCTGCCCTTTTCCAGCCTCGATGCACGTGAGAGATATGATACATTCCTGTGGTTGGTAGTGACCCCCCAGGATGGACTCCCCCAAGGGGGGCTGGGGTGTACATCAGAATCCCTTGGGAGGCACATCTAGTTCAAAACATTCCCACAGGCAAACTTAACTTGGACTGCACTGTTGATATACTTTTTGTTATTTAAAATTAAAGAGCCTAGACTTTTTGAAATCGATTTATGTTGGACTGTTGTATTTCAGTGTGACTTTTCTCCTAGTTGGGTTCCTAGGGCAGGACCACATCCCTGAGGAAGGGAAATAGTGTATTTTCTGAAGAGAGCTTAGCTTCATAATCAATTTAAAAGCTTCCATGAGTCCCTGAGCTCCTTCATATTCACCTAGCAAATCTCTAACTAGTATTAAATTTAGCTTTCCCTCTATACCTTANAAGGGAAATAGTGTATTTTCTGAAGAGAGCTTAGCTTCATAATCAATTTAAAAGCTTCCATGAATCCCTGAGCTCCTTCATATTCACCTAGCAAATCTCTAACTAGTATTAAATTTAGCTTTCCCTCTATACCTTAGCTTCTAACTGCTAAGGTTTGGGGAAAAACACCCGAATGTACTGACTGGTCTCACTTTAAATATCTTACTATAAATTTTAAGTGGATGATTCTCCCCTTGTAGTCTTTTTTTTTTTTAAGGTTTTATTTATGTATTCGACAGAGATAGAGACAGCCAGTGAGAGAGGGAACACAAGCAGGGGGAGTGGGAGAGGAAGAAGCAGGCTCACAGTGGAGGAGCCTGCTGTGGGGCTCGATCCCACAACGCCGGGATCATTCCCTGAGCCGAAGGCAGACGCTTAACCGCTGTGCCACCCAGGCGCCCCTCCCCACTTGTAGTCTTATTCCATTCCCCTATATGTTCGCTCTTTCATTTTCCAAAGTGATTCTTTCATATCTTCTCCTTTCCCCACCAACAGCCATCACCCTCTTCATCTCTCCCCGGTGGTTGTTGACAGAACCACATACTTGACTGGGGAAACAGAAGCAGTCAGAAAGGAATGTTCTCATGTTATATATTATCATCACCATATCCATGTGAATCTAGACTTATGCTGTGTGCCCTCCTTCCTTGTGCTCTGGATGAAGTATCTCTGTCCCTGTGGAGCCCACCTGATCTCTGGATCTCATACCCGCTCCTTCCTACATATTTCTACACCTGCAATCATTCTCATTATCTCTTGGATCACTATTTATCTCCCTCTACTGGGCTATTTCCATTAATGTTTAAATGTACTCTAGAATCTTTCATTGATTTTTAAATAAAACTTCTTGACACTCTAGTCCCCCAGCTACCGCCCTGTTTCTCGGCTTTTCATCTATACTTCTTTAAAGAGTTGGGGTCCTCATTCCTCACTTGCTATTTTCTCCTCAAGCCATTCCAACCTGGCTTCTCATTTCACCACTTGATCTTCTTGTCAAGGTCACAATAGTTACCTCACCTCCAGGTCCAGGATGACTTCTCTGCCCTTATTCCACTTGATCTCTCAAGAGCCTCAGACATACTTTCTCCACAGTTTTGGGATGTCCCACTCATCTACCTGTCCTTCTATGTCACTTGCCTCTTCTGAATCTCCTTTGCTGGCCACACTTCTTCTTCCTGATCTTCAAATTTCTGTATTCCTCAGAGCTTGATCCCAGGCTCTTATCATCTCTAGTTATGTTCTCTCCATACCTGATCTCCTCTAGGCTCATGGGTTTAAATGCCACCCATATACCAATGAATTCTAAAAATAGAGTTCTAGACTTATACCTCCAACTGCCTACTTGTCCCTTCAAACCTGCACACTTTCCAACCTTACCTTCTCAGTCAATGACTCAAGGCCTGAATATCCTTTTCCCTTTATGTTTCACATCCAGTCCATTAACAGATCTTTTCAACTTTGCTTTCTGGATATATCTCCGATCCACCTACATCTTCCACCTTCACAGCCCCCACCCTAATTCAAGCCACCATCAATTCTATCCTAAATGTTTAGTATCTTCCAAACTCCATTGGTCTTAAAGTCCATTTTATACATAGCAGCCAGAGTGATTTTGGAAAACATAAATTTGTTTCAGTAATTTTTCATTTTACTTAGAGTAAGTTCAGTAATTTTTCATTTTACTTAGAGTAAGTTCCAAACTCATCACAGCCCACAGGGTTGGGCATGATCTACNGTTGGTCTTAAAGTCCATTTTATACATAGCAGCCAGAGTGATTTTGGAAAACATAAATTTGATTATGCTATTAAATTGCCTAAACCCTTCAGTAATTTTTCATTTTACTTAGAGTAAGTTCCAAACTCATCACAGCCCACAGGGTTGGGCATGATCTACCTCCTACCAATCTGCCATTCTCATCTTTCTCTTCCTGCACCCCTCCAATACATCAACCACACTGGCTTTCTTCCCTTCATTTGAATGCACCAAGTTCGTTCCTGGCTTCAGGCCTTGCATTTGCTGTTCACTTTGTCTGGAACATTTTGCTCTCATATCTTCACATGACTGACTCGGTCTTGTCAGTCAGGGCTCAGCTCAAATGTCAACTCAATTCAAATGATCATCCATTCTAAAATAGCCCGAGCAGGCATAATTACATTATTCTGTTTAATTTTCTTTATCGTATTCATACTTCTCCAAAATTCTCTCGTTTGTGTATTAGCTTTTTGTTTGCCTCTCTGTGCCCTCACCATTCACGTACACACACACACACACACACACACACACACACACACAGAGGTAAATTGTATGACAGCAAAGATCTTGCCTGTCTTGTTCACTCCTGAATAAATGCCTGGCACTTAGTAGAAGCTCAATAAATATTTGGTGAAATGCAAATGAAGGCAAAGGAGTAGATATTCCTATTGTCAATCATGCCAGGAAGAGGCAGACACTGGAACAGGGAACAAACACAAAGAGGGGTACTTTGATGGGTGTGAAGAGAGACTCTCTTCTCTGACAGATTCTTAGGCTGTGGCTTGGATTTTGAGACCCTGGATCCTACGGCTCAAGCCTCCGTTCCTAGAGTGGGAGAAGTCAGGCACTGTCACATGTAGGCAGGCTGGGAGAAGACAGCTTGCTTCTGCTGCTTGTAGCAGGCCTTGAGTTTGGCTGACAGGCAGCCATCGTACTAAGCAGTGAGGCTGCTACATAGAGGCCCACGAGGATGGGCCTGGGCCTGTGAGCTCTAGTTAAAGTTCTAAGTCGTTGCTGTAGATAATTTCTGCTGTCATCTTCCTTATAGGGTTTTCAGGGAAGCTTTCTCCAAAGTTACAGCTTAGTCTTAATTTGTTCTATGTGGAATTAATGGGGGACTCTTTGCCATGTTGAGAGGGAGTGGTCAAGGAGAGGCAATGCTTACAGCAGCAGCAGTCCCAGCCTGCAGAAGGCAGTTGATCAGGGTCTGAGTGGTGATCCAGGGCTAGAGGCAGTCACAGAATGACAGTAAGTCACCCCAACTGTTGGGGACAAGCATACAAAAAGGGAGATGAAGACTGGTTTGCATGTGGGTGATCATTCAAAGTAATAAAATGTGGTCTAATAATGGAAATGCAACCTTATTTGTGCTCACAGACTGGTAGAGCCTGAGACGCACCTAGGACATTAGTATATATGGAGGCAGGCTACATATGGAGACAGGGGCGTTAGCAGACACGGGGGGCTTCCTGTCTTCTACTCAGTGAGCTCTGCACAAAGCGCAAATTAGGCAAGACTCAAGCAAATAATTGAGCAGGATAATTCAGGAGGCAGTAAGAACAGTCATTTAGAGTTCAGTTTTGGCGTGACTTCCTGACTTCAAATTGCAATTTGATCATTTGCAATGTGGGCTTGGGCAATTATTTAGCCTTTATATGCCTCATGAAGTTTAGTGATACCTACCTGGTAGGGTTGATGTGCAAATTAAATGAGATAATCCATGGAGAGCACTTAGCACAGTGTTGGGTTCATAGGGGGCATAATACATGGGAGCTAGTTTTCTCTGATCTATGATTAAGTGCCTGGAGGAGCTATCAAGGAGGATTAAACAGACGGTGAAGGGTATTTTCCCACAGCGACCTGATGGCATGTCAGGGCTCATCTATTTATCTGGAGAACACCAAACATGATCTCATATTCAGGGTAGACGTTACCTTAATCACACCATTGGTTCTCACAGGCTCTGACCACTGTAGCAACAATGCCCGGCCATTCTCTTGCTGTTCTACTGTAAAGTTGCTCATTCCACTTGGGGAAGATTCTAGGGTTTGAACCACAGTCCAGGGACTTGAAACTTCTCCTGCCTGGTTTGTGGCCACAATTCCAATGTGATACGTCGTGAATGGTTCTAACCCAAATAGGTGGGCTTGATGGCTCGTTCCCTGCACAAAAATAAACAGGTTAGTTTTCTTTCAGGAACTGCTAACAATTGCTGGAAGGTCATTCTCTGACCAAGGTACAGTAGCAATGGCAACACAAATATCACAACAGAGTTTTGAATTATTAGGAAAACAATTTTTTGTTTTGTTTTGTTTTGTTTTTACTGTTCTTCACACCTGAATATATTATCTAATGCTGTGTAATTTCAGACATACACAAAGTATGGATCAGATAGGATCCTTGCCTTTCCAGAGCTTACAGCCCAAAGGATATGATATATAACATAAAAAATCTTTGATGCTTCAGGTCAATGCTGTATCCAGCTCATGGTGGAAATCAGTGGCACCAAGTTTCATGACAAAGAATGGGATAATCTTAAGGGTTTGGAGATCTAACTGGAACAGTTGATCTCCAGTACCATTTGTTTATATGTATGACTCTTCCCAGTCTCCCTCTCTCATTCTCTACAAATGCAGTAAAACAGCCATAAGAAAACAAAACAAGGAATTGAACTATGAATGCACAAACATCCTTAGAGAAGTCTACTAGTGATATACATCTGAAAATATTCTCATTTGTTAAAAACGCAATAACTAGAACCATCAAACTTACCAAAAGTAATTGTTAGCTACGCTTTGAGAATTTGTTTTTTGTTGATTTTAAAGGAAAAAAAAAAGATAGTAGAATTAGGGTTTGTGTGTGTGTGTGTGTGCGCTTGGAGAGAATATTTAACATATTTTACATAACTAAAAGCTGGAACTAAAAGTCTTCATGTTTTGGAAGAGCCCAGGGTGCTCTTTCTACATCTGGGCTGGTTGGATATGTCTGTTTATAAATAGCAATTATGTCTGCAAGTGGACCATTAATATGTGTATATGTAAACACACACACACACCCAGAGACACACTGACACACCCAGAGACACACAGACACACAGACACTTTCTTTTGTGTACCATACGTGAATAATCATGAGGAAGTTTTGACTGGCTTAATGGCGTATTTACACTTAATGGTGTGTAAGATCAGGTTTGGTTTATAAGATGTTTAAATAGGACAGTTTTTAGTTGTCCTCTCCTTGGTGGATACAGAAGGACAAATATGAGGGAGAGAAGAGGAAGTAATTTCTGAGAGTAGGTACCTGAAAGCATCAGACAAAATTATGTGAATGGAAATTCTCCTTAATTTAGAGGCATCCAAATATCATTTTAAACAAAATCTAAAACAAGGTGGCAAAAGAGCACTGAACCATTTTCCAAAGAACTGGTTAGACAAAACCAAAACACATCGTAGAAATAATTTTTGACACTGTTTCCTCACATTCTTGGTTATAAGTTTCAACTGTTTAATGTCTCTTACTATGTGTTAAACACAAGCAGAGAAAATATAATTGCCTTTATTTATCAAAAACTTGTAAGTCAATTTTCCTCTTTCAATAAGTCCTATTATGATATTACATGCTAACCTCTTGAAATCTTTTAATATTTAAACATTTGCTAAGCGACCAGACTCTGAAACAAATTTTATAGAAATACTAATTTCTCTTTTTTAAAATATTAAAAGTTAGTCATAAATATTTAAAACTTATTTCTCCACAACATTGGATTGGTCTTTTAGATAAATATAGCACAGAACTAGAATGACCATAATGAATATTAAATCTGAAGATGCTACAAGTCCCGATTACAAACATTCTTTTCTGATAAATGATTCCTTTTCTGTAGAAATAGGGCAAACATGGGCAAGATTAATAATGCAAAAAAGAAAAACTCTTTGTTCCGAATATTCAGTAATAGATGCCAAAAAAGGCATAAGCTCCAAAGCAAATAGTAATCACCTCTAACAGATTATATATAAAAAAGGTAGGCTGTTGGGGGACATTTAGAGATAGCTTTTGTCATAAGAAACATGAAAAGCATGTGGGCTATAAAGCAAAAACATATGTGTATTGTCAATAGCAGCACCTGCTCAATTACAGTTTATTTCAGAGCTGAGAATTCCGTTCAGCCCCTAGATGGCAATACTATCAAACACTTTTGGTAACATGAGTACTTAATGATTAACAACCGGCATTCAGTCATCCAACACACTCCAGGCAACCATTAAAAAAATAACAAAACTGATTGCATTATAGATCCTTTTAATAAACATTTATAGCTCAGATCCTCAGAAAGCAGAAGTATTCAAAACGCCCTGGCCTCAAAACCTCTGCCATCTAATGTAGAAATATGACCTGCAGACCTCAAGTTGAAGTTCGTGCATGCCTGAGACAGAGATCTTTAGAGGTTTATTCCTACAGAAGGTGATTACAGTAGTTGTTCTGCTTACTTTGGTCTGTATCTTAAAAAAAAAAAAGAAAGATTTTCATATTGTAAATGTAAAGGAGAATTTGTAGAGCATAAATTTATGCTAAGGACAAGTTCCCATATTTTGTTGTTGTTTCTGAAGATCTACAACACACACTTCTCATCTGTCCTCGTTCTTCCCATGTTCACACACACACACACACACACCCCTTAAATAAACCTCATTAATGACCATGCTTTTTGTCAACGTTTAGTAAAGGCCATATGAAAAAAAATGCAGAAAATTTAAAAATGGCAAGATGATCCTTACCAATATATTCTTCGACATTTAAATAAATCATTTGTATTATTCTCTCCTGAGTGGATTTCCAACACCAAAGTTCACTATTTTAGAATCCTGCTGTGAAATTTGGGCAGAGTTCATTCTGTGGATTGTATCTTGTTTGTTTATCCAGTTACTTGGTTTTTCCCCTTAAATTCAGATTTGCTTGAGCACTGTCTACCTTAAGTGTTTTGGATTAAATTCCTTCCTTTGGGGATGTAGTATTCTCTCCTATTGACTAGTAAAAGTCATCATTAAAAACCGTTTTCTTCACTTTCACTTCTCTGCTCCCCCTTCCTCCTTCCCTTATGGAGATGATCTTGATTCAATACTCTTACTTCCCCCTCTTCATTGTCCTTATTTTGTTCCTTCTTTCCCTCACTCTTCCATCTTACTGATTCTTAGGAGATAGTCTTCTTGTTATCCCCAATCTCTGGGCTACCAGCTTGTGCTCACTTCTCATCGATCCTTGTCCTTCCCATGTTCATATCCACCTAATGTTCATATTTTTATTCTACAAGTACATTAACTACTTTTGTTAGGCAGCAAGAGGAATGAATGATTCAACAGAGGAAAACAGGAAAAATTCAGTATCCACAATCTAATATTTCCAATGAGACTTGGCTTCGAAAAAAAAAAAAAAAAACAAAACTCAGCTTATATGCATAAGGGTCGGAGTCCGGATACAAATCAGTATGTCCTTTTATGAGACATAAAGACAAGACTCTCTGGAACACTCTGCCAGTTGAGGTTCTGCTAGCAATCTGAACTACATTTTAACCTCTCAACTCTGCTCCTGGGGGCACATGAAACTACTTGGAGTCTTCAGCAGTCTGACAATTTTACACCATCTCCTCTGATTATTTTTGACGACTTGAAGTGCCCCAAAGGTGGCCATGGGGTCAATAGGTTTATGTAGGTTGAAAATGATCAAAAATTACCATTGATCTGTAGCTGTCAATAAAAGGCTGTGTGGGGAGACTCCCTGCACAAATGTTTAAACTGCATAAAGCAACCTAACTTAGTCATCTTTGAGTCTATTGATCTGATGATACAGCAGTTTCCAAAGCTTTCCCTCTGGTCTTTGTGGTGCATTTTCACTGAACCCACTTACCTTGGCCCTTAGGAATCTTTTTACCCTGATCCGGGTAATGAACCAAAACAGTGGTGTATGGGCCCTGCTGTGATCATCAACAGAGTATTGTGTGTGCTTTTTACATCTTGGAAAGGGTTAATCTTCCTGGTCACCATCAACTTCATTCCCAGCTGATGGGGTTTCTTCTGTCTATACACCTTATCATGACTTATCATATACTCCTCATTTTAAAATGTGTGACTTTTGGCCTATAAATCCTAACCTGGTTACAGGATTCCTTTGCCTTGTTAGTTATCACGAATGCCAAGATCCAGAGAATATGTCACATCAAAATTTTGCTTTCTTTTGTATAAAGAACTTCAGAGGAATCTAAATTTAATTATATCAACCTCTGCTTTCCTTCGTTGAACCACTTGGGTGCTGCTTAGTAGTTTTATCATAAGTTATAGTTTTCCTTGTCATAATGATACAATAAACAAATGGTTATAGACAAGTTTTTGGTTTAGACTACAAATAAAACATGAAAAGTAGGAAAAGCTCTTATTTACTATTGCCTAAAAGCCATGGCTTTGGACAGAGTACAGCCAGTCAATACGATGATTTACACATCTTAATGCTGACAAATCAACACAAAATATTTTTGTAGATTTCTGAAAGCCAGATCATTTGAGGCATGGGTTCTGGAGGTCTATCTTCCTTTCCATTTATGAAGTTAATTTTTAACTTCTCCAAAGTTGATCAACATATTTATATCTAGTACTCATTTTGTAAAAGTCACATCAGTCTCAATACAGAAGTGATCTTGTATTACCCATTGCCAAATAACAGCCTTGAATACTTGTCCATAGTTATCTAAATATGAGACTTCTAAGCCTGCAAAATGTTAATATAGAAAATTTCCACTGATTTCACATGTGCGTTTATTTACCAGTGCCATCTGTGCCTATATATCTCCTGGCTGGTAGGGCAAAGACATTTTTTGATGGCACACACATACATTCGGAGTTGCTCCAGAATCAAAGATTGACTCATAATTCAAGAAAGGTAGAAGAAAAAACTTTTAGGTTCATGGTCTATTGTTCTACCTGCCTGAAGACTGTGTATGTACTAGGAGGCATTGCTAAGCGGCACGACAGAGCTGCCAAAATGGTTAGTAGGAACATCTGGTATTGTTGGTCTGCAGCTCTGTTCAATTCCCTTTTTTTTTTTTTTTTTGTTTTTTTNTTTTAGAGGTGGGGGGAGGGGCAAGAGGAGAGGGGAGAGAATCTTAAGCAGACTCCACCCTGAGCGTAGAGCCCAATGCCAGGCTTGATCTCATGACCCTGAGATCAGGACCCGAGCTGAAACAAAGAGTCAGATGCTTAACTGAGCCACCCAGGCCCCTGCTCCCCCATTTCAATTCTCTAAACACCTTTTTGCATCTGGTATGTACAAGATTCTATAAAGTTGCTGTAGGGAATATAAGATGGATAACAGAGCTTCCTGACTCTTAGGAGCTTCTAATTAAGTAGAGCAGGTCAATAATAAACATAGATATACACAATTTAGAGTGCGGTAAGTGTTGTAGCAAAGTGCCAGGGAAATACTGAAGGGACATTTCTAATTGGGAAGGGAGGAGGCTGAGGAGTGGGGGTAGACTTACAGAGTGGGAGGTGGCATCTGATATAGGTCAGGAAGATGCAGAGTTTGAGCAGATGAAAACATGTGAGTGATTAGAATAAAGAACAGAAGGAAAAATGCAGGATGTATTTGGAACCGAAGTATAGGGAATAGTGGGGATTTAGGCTGGAAATGGATTGCTTGCAGGATTGGAGAGGGTTGTGAAAGTCACCCTAATTTTTTTGGGTGAAAACTGGTTGGGAAACGCTGAGTAGCATTAGGCAAAAATTTGAAGAACCAATTTGGTATAAAGAGCTAAACAGTGCAATTTGAGAGAATAATAGGTTGTTAAAATTTTGCTCTATTGTGGCAAATAGGTCATAGTCAGAGACTGATGAAATAAAAAATCTGCCAAGAATTAATGAATTCATTTAGATATTATTCAGCAGATAAATATGGATCATCATATATAAAAATAATAGGAAAGTATTTTCTTAGGAATAGATTTAAAAAATCTTTATTGAATGTTTGTTCTCTCTCAAAATTTGTAATTATTCTTTCGACACAGATGTTTGTCTTTTGATCACAATCAAAGTAGGATTATAAAAACTGGGATGAATCGAAGCCAATTATACTGTCCTCTGTCCAGACCACTATCAGAATCACATGCACCTGGTCTGTGTTTCTGACAGTGGGCACATGTTTGTGTGGAGCCATCCACACCCTTGCACCGGTCACTTGTACATATCAAATAGCTACGAGGCAGCTGGAAAGGTTTAGGGACAATACTGATGACCACACAAAGAATGAGACCAATTCAAAAGTACACGCAAGTGTTAAAGCATTCCTACCTCTGGATTCTAACTAATGTTTGAAGGAGTAATTTGAAAGATTTCTAGAAAGTTAAAATACATACTCTCTTTTTAAGTAGTTGCGATACGTATAATTATAATTGATTACTCAGGGGCCATTTGTCAAAGCAATTTCAAACAAAATACTCAGTTTGGAATATGCATATGCTAGTGCTGTGAGCGTGCACTTTTATGTCTTCACTCCCACAAATACCTACATTCAAAAAAGAATGATATGTAAAAGAGGGGTTTTCATTTTTGCCTCTCTCACAATACATCATTCATTTTGTAATGGGGGGGTCAATGAGAAAAGAAGATTCAATTCACAGATTTTTTTCTTCATGGACAAATGGGCTCTATCAATTTAATCTCTAAAGCAAAAGCTAGAGTTCTTGCAAAATGAACGATGATGCCTCAGTTACCATAAAAACACTGGAGAAAGAGAATGGTTTCGAAATGGCTCATTTTTCAAAGGAGAAGAGGAAAAAAATTAAATTTGTGATAATTAAATTTTAAAGTGGCAAATCAGTCACACTAAATATTAAAAAGCAGTACTTCTGATCTTTCAAAATTAAAAATGTGCATAGTCTGTGACCCAGCAATTCTACTCTGGCAATCTATTTTACGGCAATACTAGTAAAACTGTACAAAAATATATTTAAAAGAATTTCTTTCTAGCCATAGTCTTGTATTTACTCAATCCCTGATTAAGCACATATTTTTTGAAGGTTTCCTGCGTAATAAGCAGCCTTCGAAGCTCTAAGGACACAGCAGAAAGCAAAGGATACATGGACACTGCCCTCTTGAGTTGTACATTATAATGAGGAAAAAATGGGCAATATATAAGCAAAATAGAGAATTAGAAATTGTGACAAATTATGAGTATTATTACTAAGTAGTGTACTGAAATAGAGTTTGGGTTAAAGTGGTGGGGAAAAGTCAGATTCTTGGCTTAAGAAGGGTGATTTGGATCCTTGAGGAAGTTCCATTTAGGCAAGGATGCAGAAGAAACCAACCAAGTGAAGAACAGGAGGAGAAGCTTTCAGGCAAAAGGGAAGAGTTGGTATTTCTGCTGAGAGTGAGAAGCTAGTGTGAGTGAGAGGGAGGACGGCACAGGATAAGGTCAAAGTGATGGGCAGAAGTCAGATGGCGAAATCCTGTAGACCAACATTAGAGAGTCTGATTCTAATTTCAATGGGAAATTATTGAAGGTCTTTAAGCAAGGGAGTGACACGATTGAATGTAGGTTTTAAAGAGATCATTTAACCTACATTTAATGTAGGTTTTAAAGAGAACATGGCTGCTCTGTGGAGAATATATGTAGGGGGCTGTATTTGTCTACTCAGGCTGCCATGACAAAATACCAGTGGCTGGCATAAAAAACCAGAAATTTATATTCTAGTTCTGGAGGCTAGGAATGCAGATCAAGGTGCCNGCTGTATTTGTCTACTCAGGCTGCCATGACAAAATACACCAGTGGCTGGCATAAAAAACCAGAAATTTATATTCTAGTTCTGGAGGCTAGGAATGCAGATCAAGGTGCCATCAGGCTTGGTTTCTGGTGAAGCCTTGCTGCTTGATCATAGAGAGCTGTCTTCTTACTCTGTCCTCTCACACAGCCTTTCTCTGCAGGCACAGGGGGAGAGGGAGAGATCTCTAGTGCCTCTTTTTCTTCCTGTAAGGGCACCAGTTCTACCAGATTAGGGCCCATTCTTACAACCTCGTCTAACCTTAATTAATTCCTAAAATCCTTACCTCAAAATATAGTCACATTGGGGGTTAGGGATTCAACATATGAATTTTGGGGGAACACAATGCAGTCCACCATAGGGGTCAAGAGAAGGAGCGGCTTTTGCCCATTCTCTGTTCTTGCCAACCCTCTAATTTCCCCTCTAACATCACCACCTACCTTCCTCTCCACATGCAAGCTGCACTGCAGCCACACTGGTCTTGTTGCTTTTCCCCAAATACATCAAACAAACTCCTGCCTTGAGGGCCCTGCACTGGCTATTCCTCTGCCTTCAATCCACTCTACACAAAAGTTGGCTTGGATAACTTCAGCTCATCTTCTCATTGAACTATTTTTTTAAATTTATTATATGTTAGTGACCATACAGTACCTCATTAGTTTTTGATGTAGTGTTCCATGATTCATGTTTGCATATAACACCCAGTGCTCTATGCGATACGTGCCCTCCTTAATACCCATCGCTGGGTTAGCCCATCCCCTCATCCCCCTACCCTCTAAAACCCTCAGATTGTTTCTCGGAGTCCATAGTCTCTCATGGTCATTGAACCACTTCTATTTAAAATTGCACTCTGTCACTTTCCTCCCCCACTTTTCCCATTTTGAAACCCCTTTTCTTGCTTTCTATTTTTCTCTTTTCCAAAGCACTCATCACTCATTTCCAACATATCATGTAATCTATTAATTGATTACAATTATTATTTATTCTTTCTCTCTTTCTACTAGAACGTAAGTTCCACCAGGGCAGAGACCTGTATGTGTTTCATTCTCTGCTCCATCCCAAGTGTCTTTAATTGTGCCTCATAGAGAGTAAGTGCTCAAAAAATATTTGTGCTATCAATGAATGTGGACAGGATTTAAAATGAAGGGATGGGGTAAAGAAGAGAATGCACAGTGGGTCTAAGAGGAGTCTGAGAAGAGAGTTAGGGAGAGCCTAGGAAGAGAGCATAGGTAGAGGAGAGGGCCCAGCACCAAAGCCAGTGACAGAGGCAGGATGAGGATGAGAAGCACAAGCAGAAAAGAATGAGTCAGTAACAGAGACTAAGAAGAGACCAGTAAAGTAGGCAGAAGACCAGAAGAGCACGATTTCACAGACACCAAAAGAAGAGCGTATTTTGTAAACGGAGGTGCGGTCATCAGTGTCAAATGATGCTGACACGTTTTTTTTATTTTGTTTTGTTTTGTTTTATGATGCTGAAATGTTAAAGGAGCTGTACACAGAAAGGTCTTTGGATCTGGTGGCAAGTGGTCTTGAAATAAGCTTTTTAGTGGAATGTAGAAAGGATTGGATTGGAGAGGAAGAGAGAACCAGATGTGTGGAAGGAGGAGCCTGGGCTATTAACATAACTCTTTTGAGAAGTTGGCTGTAAAAGAGAACAGGAAAGGGGATGGTAGCTGGAGGGGCCTGTGGGGGCCTGTGTGGTCACTTTTTTTTTTTTTAAAGGGAGATACTAGAACCTATTTGTATATTGATAAGAATTCTTCAATAATAAGGAAGAGATTGTTAATTTAGAGTTAAATATCAGGACTTCCTTCTCACTTTGCATGTAGAAACCAGGTTAGCCAAAGTTTTGCATACGGCAAACTGATATGGCTGTGCTCAGATATCAGCCAATTATTTTGGAGTTGGCTTTCGCATCTGTAGCAAAGCCACGATTCATACTAAGAGCTGCCATTTTATTTGCTTAGCTCTTTTCATGGATAAATTTGGAACAATAAACATCATCAAAAAATGAAGTGGCAGATAAACTACAAGGCGTGTTATCTATTAGGAACAGGATAATTTTTAAAATGATTTAATTAAATTATTACTTTTCATAAATTGTATCTTCCAAGTGAAGAGTACACAATGACAGTTATGTACCCAGTGGTAAAAAAAAAAAAAGTTATCAATTTAAATTATCAGTTTTCCATTTTCTTGTCTATCCTTCCCAAGATAGGTAATTACTTTTGAGCAGGGTTTTTGCTTTTACATATCAGATCCGGTATAGAGTACTTCACATGCATTATCTCATTGCATGTTCTTAAAACAGCTGTGAGGTTGATAATATTACACATGAGGAAACTGAGGCTTAGATGAGTTAAGTAGCTTGCCCAGAGTCACACTGCCAGTAAATGGCATGGTTACATGCCATTAGTATTCTTGTACTACATTGAGTTCAAATGTTCTTGTCAACCATTGATAGTGGTTCTAACTTTTGGGTCCCAGGACCCATATTTCTTAAAAACGATAGGAGATCCCCCAAAGCTTTTGTTCCTGTGCTTTACATCCACTAATATTTACCATATTAAAATGTAAAGTTGAGGAAATTCTAAAAAAAAAAAAAATAAAGGGAGAAAGAGAAAGAAAGAAAAAGAAAACAAGAATACAGGAACAGGTATTCTATTAGCCTACAGAGTGATAACATCATCACACATCATGTAGCCTCTGGAAAACTCTGCTGTACACTGTGAGGGGATGAGGGTGAAAAATAGACACAACGTCTTAACATTTTTTTGACCTGGAAGACCCCGTGGAAAAGTTTTCGGGACTGTAAGGGGTTCAGAGACTCTACTTTGAGTGCCACTTAACTACATTATGCCCTGCTTTAGTTGGCAGCTCCAATGAAAGGTTAATCAAAGATTTGTTTGAACTTCTGTGCAGTGAAGACAAGAGTCTTGTATTTCCAACTTTTGATAATACAATCGTAATACTTGTGATTAAATATGGAATACCCATACATAAGTCTTATTAGTAAAACTTGTAATTAGAGTTAAAGAGTCAAAGAATCAGATGAAGCTCTATTCTACTACCTTGCTTTGTAGTTGAACCTAAAGTCCAAATGGTTTAAATAACCTGTACAAGATCCTACCAGCCATCAACACTAGCTTTGCAATGGAGTCTGTGATTCTCAACTCATGTATACACACTCTTTTTCAATTGATATTAAAATTATTTGCTTGAATCAAGAAGTCCTAAACTTCCTTGTCATAAACATTGCTACCTCTGAGAGAGAAAAATTTACTCATCGATTGACCTTTTTTCTTAATGGAACTTCTACTATATTACATTTGTCTGTTCATGTGTTTGTCCTCTCCATACAAAGTGAACTTTTGTATTAGGACTATTTCTTAACCTCACATTATCACAGTTTCCTCATACGTAAAAAGAGAATAATAATAGTACTTACCGTTTTGAGTTTGTAAACTTTTGAGTTAAGCCTTGGAATAGTGCCTGCCATGTAGTAAGCATTTAATAGGGGTTATATTTTATTATTATTATCCTAACCATCTAAGAGATGCTTCTACACATAAGATATTCAATAAACAGCTCTGGAAGATATGAATGAATAAATGGATGAGTCTAAAGCAAGGAATAACTCATAAGACATTTTTACTGCATAGCATCCTAGCTTGTATGAAGAATATACGGAGAACGATATTTTGAAAAAAAGCATAGCATCTCATGAAAGTAAGCACATCTTTTAAGTTAAATTTATAAACATTATCCTTGTAAATGTTTTTTAATGAAGACCTAATATATATTGGATAAATGTACATTAAATAACTGAGTAAACTGTAAATTCTTCCTTGTTACTGACTTCAATTACTTGGTCTTTAAAATTTTATTTACACACATGTATATATAAACTAGATCACATAATAATGAATATGATTTTTCACTTTTATCTATAGAGAGTACGATATAGTTCTTGTGTTCTTACATAACCTGAAATTGGGGGTGAGCTGAAAAATACCTTTACCAAGTGAAGAATAAATAATACCAAATAATACCATTAGGTGGTACAGGAAATTTGCATAGGGAAGTTGGTGCTATAAACACAAAATGACGTTTTCCAGAGAGCCTGGGGTATTAGGATGACAGAAACTCCTTCTGTCCCCATGGATCATGTTATCCTAAGAAATAGGAAGATGTGAACAATTTTTGATAAATGTAAAAATGTACATAAAAGGGGCAATTCTAGAAAAATAGAAAAAATTAAACAAATGCACTCAATAATAGATCAAGCCAGCTTTATAATAAAGTAAAACAAAGTCCGGAATCAGCCCCCTACTCCAAAAATGCCTGGGACCAGAGAGTTTTACCAGTGCAGTTTTTTGTTATTGCTTTTAATTAAATCTGTGAGTAACAGATAATTGATATTATGAACAAAGTGTTTAGCCAAAATTGGTTAAATGGACCAGATACCAAACTCATTATATGAAGTTGGGATAATATCAAAATTGGACAATAGCATAACAAGAAAAGGGTGTTATAGATCAAAATCACTTGAGGGTAGAAGAAAAAGTCATATTAGCAAATAGTGTCCAATAGTATATTTAAAAGAAATATTATGATTATACAGGAGTTTAGCCCTTAAAATTGATTTATATATGATTACCTTAATTAGAATTAAAAAAATCAACATCCATTTGTGATAAAATCTCCTAGCCACATAAAAATAGAAGAAATTATCCTTAATCTGATAAACAGCATTTAGTAAAGTCATATAGTAAATCACATTTAATGATAAAGCCTTATAAATATTACCATTAATATAACAATCAAGTAAGACAGGATACCCTCTCCATAATAACATTTTTCTAGATATGTCTCTTGAGGCAAGGGAAACAAAAGCAAAAATAAACTACTCAAAATAAAAGCCTCTGCACAGCAAAGGAAACTATCAACAAAACTAAAAGACAATTTACTGAATAGCAGAAGGTATTTGCACATGACATATATGATAAAGGGTTAGTATCCCAAATACATGAAGAACTTACACAACTCAACACCCCAAAAACAAATAATCCAATTTAAAAATGGGCAGAAGACATTGAACAGACACTTCTCCAAAGAAAATATACAGATGGCCAATGGACACATGAAAAGATGCTTAATATCACTTATCATTAGATAAATGCAAATCAAAACCACATTGAGATATCACCTCACACCTGAGAGAATGGCTAAAATCAATACCACAAGAAACAACAGAGGTTGACAAGGACATGGAGAAAAAGGTACCTTCTTGCACCATTGGTAGGAATGCAAACTGATGAAATCCCTGTGGAAGACAGTAGCGAGGTTCCTCAAAAAATTAAAAATATAACTACCCTATGATCCAGTAATTACATTACTGGGTATTCACCCAAAGAATACAAAAACAGTGATTTGAAAGGATATATGCACTCCTCTATTTACAATAGCCAAATTATAGAAGCAGCCCAAGTGTTCATCAATAGATGAATGGATAAAGAAGATGTGAATTTAGCCATAAAAAGAATGTAATCTTGCCATTTGCCACAATATGGATGGATCTAGAGAATATAATGCTAAGTGAAGTAAGTCAGTCAGAAAAAGACAAATACCATAAGATTTCACTCATATGTGGAATTTGAGAAGGAAAACAAATGAACAAAGGAAAAAAAAAGAGATAAATCAAAAACCTATAGAGAACAAACAGATGATTACCAGAAGGGAGGTGAGTGGGAGAATGGGTAAAATAGGTAAAGGAGATTAAGAGCACACTTATTATGACAAGCCCTGAATAATATATAGAATTGCTGAATCACTATATTTTACACCTAGAAACTAATTTAACACTGTATGTTAACTATACTGGAATTAAAATTAAAAAAAAAACTGTTAAAAAAAGCAGGATGCTCTCTATTCATTACTGTACTGGTAATCTTAGGCAATGCCAGACCAGAGAGAGAGAGAGAAAAGAAATGCAGCAGAGATTATTAGTGCACATCAAAAATCCATTTACTTTTCTACATTCTTCAGCTTCCCTACACATGTAAATGGGGTTATATGACTAATGCACGTGGAAAGAAGGGATGTTAGCCACTTTCACTCCAGGACCTCCAAAACATCTCACAGAGCCCTCCATCATGCTCTTCCCTATCATGGTCTGTCATTAATATAAGGTGGAGAAGGGCAGCCAAACCCACTAGCACTTTCTCCACCTTTATTGTGTTAAGTGCTGATATTTGGAGTTTAATTTGTTACCACAGCATTCCCTATCTTATCCTGACTAATACAAAGCATATGTGCTTGAAAGGATGAGAAGTATGGATATTGACTACTTAAAAAGTCCAAAGCATCTAATAACAAATTAGGATCAAATCCAGAAATCAATCGTATTTTCCAATAAGAACTATGACACCAGATTTTAAAACTTATAATCTGTAGTTACAGAAAAGGTGGGACATGATGTAGCCTATATTCTCGCCATGAATATTTAGATACAGGGAACAGAAACTCTTTTCAACTCATTTAAGGAGAAAGAAAGTGAAAGAATAGAATCCAAGCACATGAAATACAGCTTTGTGTCTTTGAAACTGGAAATAGAAATACCATAGGATCTAATAATTCCATTACTGGGCCTTTAGCTTCCCAAAATGAAAACACTAATTTGAAAAGATATGTGCACCCCTATGTGACTGCAGCATTATTTACAATAACCAATATGGAAGCAACCCAAGTGTCCATTGATAGATGAATGGATAAAGAAGATATCACACACACACACACACACACAAATGGAATACTATGCAGTCATAAAAAGGGTGAGATCTTATCATTTGTAACAATATGGATGGACCTAGAGGGTTTTATGCTAAGTGAAATAATCAGACNATTTTATGTATTCCTAAAAAGAAAAAAATGCTTCCAACTGAATGAAGATACAATGTTTTTTATCACTTAGAATTTTTATATTTGGAGAAAGATATCTTTAGAATTGTATGGGCAAAGGTTTTTTGTTTTTGTTTTTTTAATTGTACACCAAGCGGCTGTTTCTATGCCTTCCTCTGTCTACAATAATTTTCCATTTTAATATGAAATCATAGTGTAATCTTTTTGGAAACATTCAAGTGGCAATTAAACTCAATGTGTGTAGTAACAACAGGGTACATAACTCAACTGAAGTGACGAGAGTGTGAACAGCATTGATCAAGTTTGTGCAGGCACAGGAAATGACATATATATAACAACTGCCACCAACAGCAGTTGTAAAATTGTTAGATGCACGTGATTCCAGAGATGGAGAAATACGAAGAAACATTGATCATAAAAATCAGTGAGATTCCTGTTCTCTGTTTTCTGAGTATCCCTCCTGAATAGAAAAGGACATGCTATGATAAAAAGCCAGTGCATAACTTCTAGTCCATTGACTTCAGCAAAGTGACTTGCTCTTGGTGACTACAATGGTACAGAAAGCTAAAGCTGGCCTGGTTAAAAGTTTGCCGAAATACACTGCCACGTGGCTATGGTGGGACTGGCAATGGCCCAATTAAAAAACCAGACCTAAGAACCCATGAATGATGTTGCGAGGATGGTAACAAATGGAAAACATTGGGACTCTGGCTGCACACCTGTAACTGTTTTGAGAGACACATCGGCACTACCTCCAGTGGCTGGTGCTGCTCTTTCCAGTTATTCTTACCATATATTCTTAATGCTTTTTGTTTTTTTCCCAAAGAGTTTCTCAGTGGGTGACAACAGTGAGTTGCTTAATATATGGCAAGCACTCTCCAAGTGTTCTTTGTATTTTAAGTTGTTCAGTCCTTAAACCAGCCTCATGAAATAAACAGTTACTACCCTCATTTTTCAGATAAGGGAATGCATGCAAAGATGGTTGAAGCAAATTGTTCATGGGGATAACTGTCATACAGTTATAAGGGGAAGAGCCAGGATGTGAGCAGAGGCATTCCAACTGTACAGTCTGTACTCAAACTTGGAGCTGTGTGGGTATTGCATCAAATTCTCCTTACCGCCTCCCCCCGCCCCACAGTACCACCAGACTTTGGAAGGTGGAAGCCAGCCTATATCATATCTTGATATAGATATTTTCTCAATTCTTTTTTTTTTCCCCCCAGAGAACCAGGAAAGTTTTCCTCTGCTTTTTGACCTACGCAATTTGTGTAAATTCTGCTCTCTGGGGACTTAGGCTGAATGGTCATCTGAAGGGAAATCGAGAGGTTGTTTTTCAAATACACACGACTTTTTTCCCCCC
>NC_048225.1:113657480-113664688 GCF_002007445.2 Ailuropoda melanoleuca
CCATGTCCTGATTTCAGGATTTCTTTTTTATCCCTGTTCACATAGCTTCGAGGAGAGGAAATCATGGTAACTTTCAGGTAGAAAGAGTTCATTTTCTGCCTCCCAACTTCTGAATGCTTTCCAACCTTACTTGCTCTCCTAGACTTTATTTCACTTCCACAGTCAAATGGAAGAATCAAGTGCCAACTTGTCTAATTTGAAAGTTATTGGGATGCCATAGCTTGGATCTGGTCAGGAAGCACTGGTGGTTGGCACTGCCAGTCCTCATCAGCACGAGCTCTTGCAGCTTGCTTCTCTAGGCTCACCCTCTGCCCCTCCATGCTCTGCCCCTGTTCCTTTATAGCCTGTGCTGCAGCCTTGTGATTCAGAGGCCTGGTTACCACACTCTTCATTGAGGCTTTGCTTTAGCCCCTGACTTCTCCTTTGTTCAGATTGAGCTTCCATTACTGGCAACTCCCAACCACCCTTAAAAAGAAATTTGATGTCATCTTCATTTGGAAGAGTTTCTTGATGCCCCAGGCAGTTTCTTGCTCCTCCTTTCTGTTCTTTATATTGTTCATAGCATTTTTACATTGCATCACGGTGATTTAGTTACCTGCCTTCTCTCCCCACTAGACCTTGAACTTAGAGGACAGGGACTGAGGATATGAAATGTGTTTGGCACCTTCTGGGTGCTCAATAGATTTCTGTCAAATGAATAAATGATCTTTTATTTAAATTTATTTTGTTTTTATAAATATTGATTTAATATNGAATGATGTTGCGAGGATGGTAACAAATGGAAAACATTGGGACTCTGGCTGCACACCTGTAACTGTTTTGAGAGACACATCGGCACTACCTCCAGTGGCTGGTGCTGCTCTTTCCAGTTATTCTTACCATATATTCTTAATGCTTTTTGTTTTTTTCCCAAAGAGTTTCTCAGTGGGTGACAACAGTGAGTTGCTTAANCCAGTGGCTGGTGCTGCTCTTTCCAGTTATTCTTACCATATATTCTTAATGCTTTTTGTTTTTTTCCCAAAGTTTCTCAGTGGGTGACAACAGTGAGTTGCTTAGTATATGGCAAGCACTCTCCAAGTGTTCTTTGTATTTTAAGTTGTTCAGTCCTTAAACCAGCCTCATGAAATAAACAGTTACTACCCTCATTTTTCAGATAAGGGAATGCATGCAAAGATGGTTGAAGCAAATTGTTCATGGGGATAACTGTCATACAGTTATAAGGGGAAGAGCCAGGATGTGAGCAGAGGCATTCCAACTGTACAGTCTGTACTCAAACTTGGAGCTGTGTGGGTATTGCATCAAATTCTCCTTACCGCCTCCCCCCCGCCCACAGTACCACCAGACTTTGGAAGGTGGAAGCCAGCCTATATCATATCTTGATATAGATATTTTCTCAATTCTTTTTTTTTTCCCCCCAGAGAACCAGGAAAGTTTTCCTCTGCTTTTTGACCTACGCAATTTGTGTAAATTCTGCTCTCTGGGGACTTAGGCTGAATGGTCATCTGAAGGGAAATCGAGAGGTTGCTTTTCAAATACACACGACTTTTTTTCCCCCCTATATTAATAGTCAGGAAAAGCAGACGTAGTAAGCCAAAAATGATGACACTTGAGGCTAAAAGAAAAGATATTATAAAGACAGACCACTAAGAAACTTCCACATTTTACTTGTAGGAGGCTCCAAAGGGGTTAACTGGTTGTCAACCATTGAAACTCAGGTGATTCAGACAAATATTGGTGGTACACTTAAGCAGTTGTGGCATGATACCGAGCTGTTGCTTTGAAAACATTTTAATATAACAGCATTTAAATTTTCTTCTTTTCTTTGGATTTTTCAGTTAATATTGGAATTAAATTAAAGCATTAAGTAAACCAGGTTAGTGTAAAGCAAATTATGTCAGGTTCACCATTGAGGGCTTCGTTATGGAATATCTATTGACTCAAGCTTATTAACTTGTAAATCCTCTAGTTTTAGATTATGATCTATTGATTATCTGCTTTTATTTGAGTTTTAAATGAATAAACAAAAAGAAATGATCATGGTTTAGTCATTACACCTTAAGAGAAAATGTACTTAAGCCAACATACTTAATTAAAAATAAAAACAGCTTTCATTTTTTCTGAGAACTAGAAGTTGTGGTTCTTATTTTCATTTAGGCAAATCAAAGATTCAGTTTAATTTTGTATAATTGTTTTTAATAGACATTTGGACAAAACAGGAGAAAAGTTTATTACTGAGGATAGAAAGT
Organism: Ailuropoda melanoleuca; assembly: GCF_002007445.2. Taxonomy (NCBI): domain Eukaryota; kingdom Metazoa; phylum Chordata; class Mammalia; order Carnivora; family Ursidae; genus Ailuropoda; species Ailuropoda melanoleuca. The sequence continues at coordinate 113,659,727 of NC_048225.1, forward strand.
GTTGAGAGTCTGGATGCTTTAAGCAGTCAACTTATAATCAAAAGCCCTGAGTTCAAGTTTTGACTCTGTTACTCATACTAGGAAGCCCTTAGGCAAATTATTCACTGTCTCTCAGTCTTGTTTTCTAACAATATCTTTCTCAAGGACTTTTGTAAGGATTAAACCAGATGATCTTTCTGAAAGGGCCTGGCATATCATTGGTACTTAAGAAAAGTGCTCTGAATCAGATCTTTGCTAATAGAAGCAGCTAAGGAAACATGGGCTTCTGTTGATTTCAAGGGTAATTATTTAAATTTGATTTTATGCTTTCTTTAAAGCTCTCATCAAAGAAGAGTGCTGAGACTGGTTTATAGTCTGAGGGTCAAATCCATAGTCAGATATTTATTTAGCATCTACTTTTTTCTAGCATGGTACTAGGCACGAAAGGCAGTGGAAAAGAAGCAGAAAACATGCAAATCCTGGATTTCAGGACCTGCAACCCATTAGGAATGGAAGACTCACACTCATGAAACCACATAGAAAACCACATGGAAACAAGCTCTAAAGGGATATACATAGGAAGTCATCATGAGGTTAAGTCTTCATTCGCAAAAGATTCCACAGAAAGGATGCACTTTAAATAACAATATGTAGGAAGTGTACAGTAAGAGAGTAGCATTATATCAGTCAATGCAAGATTTAAGCAATTAAAACATATCTAAAATTCATTTGAAAAATCTTACAGTCAAAAGGAATTTGCAGTTAACAATTTGACCTTCATAGCTGATGCAGAAATCCCAGAAGACAGTGGGTAAAAAGGCAGGGAAGGGAGGCATCTTTTCCACGCAATAAGAACCAAAGACCACTTTGCAAAAGTTTTATTTACTGTAACCAAGACTCTGGAATCAGCTGATTTAGAGATTTAGAAGAGAAATGATTCCATAATAGTTTCACTGAATTGAAGGTAGAAAATCGTTGCCTTGCTATTTGGACTACCTTGTGCAACTAGGCAAGGAAGCAAAAAAAAAAGACCTCAGACTGGTGGCAGGGGTGAATGATAAGAAAAAATAGGGATGCTATTACATAATGAACCTTAGGAAGCTCATGCATGCGTCTAGAAATATTTCCCCACCCCCCTCCATTTTTTTGACCACCTTGCCAGGCTAATGAAAGACCGTTGCAAGCTTATGAAGTCAAGACCACTTAGAACTCAGATCCTTCAAAAATGAGTTTGGCTGATCTCATCAAACAAATAGTCCCAATTAGTTAGGGAGATAAGAAAGGGAAGTCGTAAATATTTCTACTGGTCTCTTGAGTTATTGTAGAGAAATAAATTCTATAAATGATACTGTTTTTGTTTTTTGTTGTGTTATGTATATCGATAGTTATTCTCTTCTTTTAGCCCACTCTTGTATATGTGACACGTTGGAGTGGTTACATTTACCCTTTAGTTTTTGGGCTATAGATGATCAAAATTGGATTACGAAATAATTAGAGAAAGATTGGAGACATTATCAAGAGCTCTTGGGCTTGAAAATGGCTTTTGTAATTGGAAGAGGCTTATCTGGTTTGCCGGAATGTGGGGACATTTTGAAAGAATATACAGGAAGAAATGAAGGCTGTTAGATAGCTTGGGGGAAGGGCCGGCCTTCAGGGAAGACTTCATTACCAGTGTGCGAATGATATAAATCCAAAGAACAGTTTTAGAAACGGGGAAAATATATTACACATCTGATGATGGAGACTTATATTCCCAAGCAGTGAGCATTGATCTGTCCAAGGTGTGCCAGTGGTTGAACATGACCTTTTGAAATCCTGTGCTGAAGGTCAATGCAGATGCTGATGGGTCCTGGGAATTAACTGGACTACCCAGACTCCTGAAGCCCAGAATCTGATTATATATCCCTGTTCCTGAACTAAAATTCTTCTCCCAGTTAACTGCATGGTTTCCTCCTTTCCTCCTAATCTCTGTGCCAGTGTCACCTTCTTGTGAGGCCTTCCCTAGCCTCCCCACATTAAATATCACCCTCCCTGTCCTAATAGCCCAATGCCTTCCTCACTCCCACAACTGGCCCATAGAGTATTCCCCTGACTAGCCAACACAACACCTCTGATCCCTCATCGATGATTTTTTTTCCATTGCCCTTATCATAGATTTATATATCAAACATATATATATACACACAAATTTAGTATATATTTAAAATATAAAATATATACTTATAAAATATATATGTGTGTGTATATATGTATATGTATATATAAAATTATCTTGTTTACTGTCTTTCCCCACTAGAATAAGAGCTTCAAGAAGGAAGGAATTTTGTCTGTTGTATTCAGCACTGTATACCCAGTTGGCATATATTAAGTGCATATTGATTGGGAAAGTAAATGAATGAATGGAATTCTGGATTAGTCGCTAGAAAGGGAAGAATGGGAAGAATGGGGAGGGTTTACAACATGAAGGAACTGGAAATAGTTATCTCATTTACTTATTTGCTTTTAGCACATAGTGATAAATTACAGTTTATGGTTCCATGCTAACTGGTTTATGTATTATATTATCTGGTTTTAACTATACGATCCTTACAAACATAGGTGACTTTCAAGATTCCCGAAAGAATTAAAAAACATGGTTCAAATATCATACTAATAATTCATACATAAATGCAAAACAAGTAAATGGCCAATTTGATATTTCTTACTTTTGGTGCAAGCCAAAAGTAACCAGCCACAGTATGAGGTATAAACACTCATAGTCCAATCCTATTTGGCCAAAAGTTGACAAAGAAATTTGAAATTATCAAGGAGACCACTTGGAAAATGGATTGATAGCCAGTATTATTAACAATGAATCTTTCGGTAAGTGTATATTGTGCCTTGAGATACTAGCTAATGAAGGTAATAGCTCACTATTAACCAAACATTCTGTTGATAATTTTATCCCTAGCTACACCTTCTAAAATTTCTATTTTCATAGTGTAAGTAACCTTACTCACTACTGCATATTTTATAATCTAGAAATAAGTAATGGGGATGTGCGTTCCGAAAGTTATTATTCATAGAAGTGTACATTCTGAAAAGTTTGGCGACAACTGGGTTTGTTAACATTCTTCCTGCAGCAAAGCTATTATTAAGAAGGNTAGCTCACAATTAACCAAACATTCTGTTGATAATTTTATCCCTAGCTACACCTTCTAAAATTTCTATTTTCATAGTGTAAGTAACCTTACTCACTACTGCATATTTTATAATCTAGAAATAAGTAATGGGGATGTGCGTTCCGAAAGTTATTATTCATAGAAGTGTACATTCTGAAAAGTTTGGAGACAACTGGGTTTGTTAACATTCTTCCTGCAGCAAAGCTATTATTAAGAAGGAAAACAGCAAAATCATTTTCCTCTATGAAAAATAAAATGGAATCCTATCACTAGCTTATCATGAATAAAGTCTAAAATAAGAACAAGTAACTCACTTATGTTGCTGCCTTGTAATGGACAAAATCCAGGACTACTTTATGGAAGATAAATGCTTAAAGATAATTTGTAAAAAAAAAATCTCATCCCCTTGACTAATTTCCCAGTGGGAAGNAAGAAGGAAAACAGCAAAATCATTTTCCTCTATGAAAAATAAAATGGAATCCTATCACTAGCTTATCATGAATAAAGTCTAAAATAAGAACAAGTAACTCACTTATGTTGCTGCCTTGTAATGGACAAAATCCAGGACTACTTTATGGAAGATAAATGCTTAAAGATAATTTGTAAAAAAAAAAAAAAATCTCATCCCCTTGACTAATTTCCCAGTGGGAAGTGCTGACTATTATTGATAAAAATGATACCGATGGTCATTGCCCAGCTGGCACTTTGAAGAATATAGTTGGAGACAAAAACCCTATAAAATGTGCATGTCACAAAAATCCTACTAAACCTCTATTATGCACTTGGGCTATTATAACCAGTTACACTGTTACATTTATTTTATTAGTTCTTTTGACTATTTCTCAGTTTGAATAATTTTATTTAAATTCTCTGTTAAACTTAAAGACTAGAATGAAGAACAAGGCAAACATAAGTGGTTCGGCAAGGTATAAAATATTTACACAGCCTCTCACTCCAATGTTACTTACAAGATGGCAAGTAATCAGTTACACTGCGAAAGGTAGTATACTGGGAGGGAAGCAGGGAGCTACGGGGACACAGGGCATTCCCCATCCCAGGGAAGCGATGTTCAGTTATCATGGTGACTGTCATCTTAACAATTGTGCAAGTGCATCATTCACTGTGGGTGACTAGAAACAGATGAAGAGGAGCTGAAAAATGGGAGAATTTTCCTTGTCTCATGTCTCTCTGATAACTAGGCAGACTACAGAGCATGAAAGATGAGGGCTACCCAATTCAAACCAGAGCACGTAGTTACCATCTGGGCATTTTAAAAGTAGGACACATGAAATGCTCAGATGTATCCCCCAACAGGGTGCAATAATACAGCAGTAAAAAGAAAACTGCAGTGAACTATGTCCACTTCCACACTTGCAATCATTCTGGTATAGGAAGAGGCAAGGATTTTCCAAAAACCTTTTGCTCAGTTTCATCCTAACTGCTCCAACGTTTGGTGCACAGTCGGCTTCTGTGCTTTGGCTTTCCTACGTGGTATGTAGACAGACCCAGCAGAGGGCGCTCTCCTCATGGAAAGAAAGGGGCTGGACCCTTGTGGACGGAGCACTCCGCTTGAGGGCTCAAAAATGAAAATATTCAGTAGACCACACACACTAAATTAGTCATTTCCTTAAAGAAACCTTCACTGCTGAAACAAATATTGACTTTTAAAATGATATATTTGGCTCTCAAAGGTTCCCAGTTGAGTAATTTCTTTCGGATGCTGCCAGCTGTGGACCCTTAATTTTGCGAACAAGAATTACTAAGTTATTCAAGAGTTAGGAAGCAAAGAGCCTCAACACTACATGTGTTCTTATTTTTATTT
>NC_048225.1:113666155-113841155 GCF_002007445.2 Ailuropoda melanoleuca
GACAGAGATAGAGACAGCCAGCGAGAGAGGGAACACAAGCAGGGGGAGTGGGAGAGGAAGAAGCAGGCTCATAGCGGAGGAGCCTGATGTGGGGCTCGATCCCATAACGCCGGGATCACGCCCTGAGTGGAAGGCAGACGCTTAACTGCTGTGCCACCCAGGCACCCCTACATGTGTTTTTAGATCTTTGAAGGTGAGAGTTCAGAATTTCTTATTTCTGGAAACCTCTATCAGCTTCTATAGCTCCTGAAGGCATGCAATCTAGTAATACTGCTACCTCTAGCTTCTGACTGATGTACATTTGCTACGAAAGAAAACATTACTGATAGAACAAATATCAGATATATAGAAACATATAATCTTTGGCCACAAAATGAAAATGCATGAGCTAATATGTATAATACACATATTTTAATGGAATCTTAATTATGTTGATAGATCATTTTATAATCCTTGCCTGAATTCTTTCATATTTACAAAAATGAGTATTTTTGAGATCAAGTAAATTCACGGGCTTCTTATTTGCTGGGTCGTGGCTTGATGAGTAGAGAGGCTACAAAATGGCATTCCTTGTAAAATGAGGCATCAAAATATCCTAATAAAACTAATTATTGCTGGGGGTAATTTAAGGTTATATTTCTGCCTTAGGAAGGAATGAAACCAAGGAAATACAAATGGGAGAATTTACAAGAATACATTTTAGGAAGAAAATTTAGCAAAGTGAATCTTTAAAGTTTAACTTTCCATTTAAATTTCGTTGCTTTCAGATGAGACTCCAGATACATTTAAGAGGGAATTCCTCCAGATTTTTTCTAGAATTCCCCACAGATTTTTTTTTTTTTTTTGGTCTCTCTTCATGCATCATTTTTTATTCTACTCCTTGTTAAGAATTCTTATTAGCCAATCTAACCATTCAATTTATCTTGCCTATTTTGTAATGAATAAATAGCACATACTGTTAATTGGCCACCTGGGGTTCAAGGGGGGGAAATATGGAGTTGATGTCTGAACCCCTTAATGTGCTGACAACATATTGACCACAGTCTATTTCACAAGATTTAAAATCAAGCTTCCTTGCCTTATTCACCCCTCCCTACCCTTGCTCCATTTCTTGACTGTCTGTGAGACTAATATAATTTTTTTAAAGTGATTTATTTCTAACAGATGTGATCATCCAGCCTCAGGGACCTGGATGCACACTGCCCCTAACAACTTTAATTTCTGGATATAATAAGCATATATTCCACTAACAAATAATTATCATCTGTTAAGGAAAAAAGATGCCAAGGCATGAGGTATGATGACCAGGTCCTTCCGGGTGAAAAGGACAAGTAGATGGGCTTTCCTGAGGTCCTGACTATGCGCAACCTAAATGTGCTAATTATTGTATTTCTAGAATGTGGTAGGTCACAAAGGAAGAAAATTAGTCATGATTTAATGTGTGCAGCAATATTTAGGAAGCTAATTTTAGGTCTACATTAAGTTTCTTGAAAATCAGAAATTACACAAGGTGACGTCAGAAAAGATGGCAGCCTGGGTCCTGTACAGAACATGGCCTATGAGACAACAGCAGAAGAGAGAGCCATCCAACCTTCCCTCCAGCTCCGTAAGCAGCTCTTGTGGCATCTCCAGGGCAGGTGTTGGAGATGTTTGAATGGTTGGTGCTCTGTGTTTGAATGCTGATGAGGTGGCCTCAGGCAGTGCCACAAAGCTGGTGATGATGTCACCAGTTTACCTGATGAGGTTCATGTTGTGACCCAGCACCATCTGGGGCCACTTGAGGCACCGCCGGAACACTAGACTTTAATATTTTAAATGAGTGTAGTTTCCCAAGTTGAGCTTTGGAGAAGAAGTCTCCTCTAAATTTTCCAACCAAGAGTTTGCCTTTCTTCTCCCACTACGGCACCTGGACTCTTGGGTCAGCTGTCTTAAGACAACATTCTGTTGTTAATATGATTTGCTAAGTAGCCCATGGTCTGGGAAAGACTTGTTAGGGAATGAAGGGTAAATGAAAAAAAAAAAGAAAAATATTTTTTCTTAAAAAATAGTTCTGTCTCTTCAGATAGGACCCTGTCAGCACATTAGCACAATGACACCTTTTAGGACTGATTTTCTCTCCGTCCACCACTTTCAGATCATAATAATCACCATTTCCTGGGTTATTTACTCTGCTTCTGCTGTTCTGTGCAGTGCTGCATCTGAGGGAGGGTAGGCTTGGCCTCCCCAAGGACATGGTGGGATGGTGCTAAGCCATCTCCAATTCATGTTTGCCTGCCTGCAGACCAATGCTCCCGACTCCTCACTCCACAGCTTTGCTAGGCATCAGATGAGATTATTTTGAATGAAGCTGCTTTAATGTCAACCCAACAAATGGAGGCAGGTTAGAAGAATATCCTGTTCTCTACCTCCTAATACAGAGACTCACCATCAGATGTTTAAAACCAGGCTTCTGTTTCTTTCCCTGAGAAAATGTCTGCTCCACTTCCCTCCTTCTGTTCAAATTCTACCCACTATTTAAGGCACAGACCTCTTCCAGATTTTCCCTAAAAATTTCCATCCAGGTGACACTTTAATTCTTTGAGTCTTTCGTAAGTTGTGTACTATATTTGTATTAGACAATTAGTCTTATCATGCTATGTGCTTTCCTTTATGTGTTAAACTATCATTTTGTGGCTTTAACTGATCTTTAGCTTTTCTAAATAATATCTTGTTTCTTGAGATGGATAATTCAAGAGGCAGCACTGGGTAGAACAGAGTTTAGAAGTGGAGAGATCTGAAATTGAATCACAGCTTTGCGATGAGCTGTGTGACCATGGCCAAGTAACTCAACTTCTCTGAGTTTCTGTTTTCTCACTAATAAACTGTAGATAATAATATGCTACTAAAGTGGCTATTAAGATGAAATGAGGTGTCATATGCAAAGTGGCTGCAATGTGTTTTCTGGAGAAAATTCTCAGCAAATAACTGCTTAGAGATTGAAATCGGAAGATATAAGTAATTATACCTCAATGTGACTTATCTNGTGTGGGGCAGAGGAGAGGAGTGAAATTATAGCTAGGTAGGCCAGGTAAGACCTCCCCAAGAGTGACAGAAGGTGACATTTCAATCAAGACCAGAAAGAAAGGGAGCCACTTATGGGGATTCCTGGGGGAAGAACTTTCCTGGCAGAAAATGCTCCAGTCAACAGATTGCCACCCTGGCCCTTTATGCCATGAGGATATAGCAACTGGTCCTCACTAATATTAACGCATGCATATAAAATAGGATTTTTTTGTTTGTTTCCTGTTGTTTTCTTCTTTTCTTTGTTTTTTACTTTAAAGGGCAAAATAGACCCTTGGCTTTCTCTCTTTGGAGAAATAGAGAAGAAAAAAGTGCTGGAAAAAAACAGATAAATTCCCCACAGGAATTAAAAGTAGCTTTCTTTCAAATTATCTACAGATATCTATATCTATATATACGTATGCAATTATGATGAACTTTTCTCCTGACTTTACCTTAAACTGTGTTTCGAACATGTTAGAATGCCAAGAGGTTGGAGGCCTGGTGTAACAGTAAAACATGAATATTCTTATGATCTGCATGGATATAGTTTTTAAATGCTGGAGTGTTTTGTTTGGTATGATGGGCACGAAAACATTTCAAGGGTTCAAGCCTCTCTCAAATATTGATGGTCTTTACCGTATGATGAGCCTGAGTAAGTGTCCTCTTAGTATTGTGCCCCAAATAGCAGGGCTAATTTCTTTGGAAATACAGTGCCAATTGTACATTTAATACCATTAATCACCATTAAGGAAGATGGTGGGGTCTTCTCCCTGATCCCTAGCAACAGAAATACTTAAGAAGGCCAACTATCATTTCCTCTGGAACTGGTTAGCTTTCTCCTCACCTGGGACGAGATGTGTATGTTGGCCCACTAGGACTTGCAAGACTTGTTTAGAAAATACAGCTGTTGGACACTCGTGGGAGTTAGAATGAAGCACCGGACAGGGCTTTTCTCTCTGGACAACTTCCAGAGGGGACTGTGGTCTTGACATTACAGATAAAGGAGAGTTTTCAAGACACTTTCTATTTCCATACGAGTTCTTTTGTATGCTGGGTTGCCTGCCATTATGTTTATGTAATTCTGACAGTGTTCTTAATGACACACTAACAGATTGTAAAACACGCTGCTGGCATTTACTTGTTTTTTATATTTTTAAAACAATGTCCTTCATGTAACAGTAGTTAAGCGCGGCAGAAGGACATCATTAGAGCCATGGTTAAACTGTAATTTACACCATTAGGAAGGCAGGAGCAATTTTTATTGCCTGGCAATTTTCTTGCTGAAATATTTGGACCATATGGCTCAATTTGTGTAATAACCTTAATTTCTGCACCCTTCAGGTTTGCCTCCATCTCCTACGGAATGGTAAAATGCGGTTTAGCAGAAAAGGCAACTGTCTATACTTAGAGAGTTGAGATTAATAACATGTCACGTCCTGTTTTTGGTGAAGGAATTCGAACAGCAGCCAGATGGTATCTCTACAAATAACTGTCAGGGGTCTTGATCTAATCAATACAATGTATTAATACATCTCCCTTTGCTGTTTCTCCAGGGGCCGGTGCACAACATCTGGAAAGAGTGGGGGGGCCCGCCAAGTAGAAAGCCGATTCTTTTCAGAATCAAACTGAGCCCAATTAATTTTTCATGTATCCTTGATAACTGTTTCATAATGAGCTATGCGTCTTGACGGATTTGGGGTTGGCAGAGAAGGCTGCCCCTGGTTTCTATCCCCATTCAGTCCACTTATAGAAACCAACCCATTAATCAAGCTATCTGGCATAAAACCTGAATCTCATCTCAGCAAGAGATCAATAACCATCCTAAAAAAAACACAGAACCAGCCACTAATGGGCACAGGTATCCAGCCATGACACTAGTAATTGCTTTAGCAAAAATAAAACTCTGTATCATAATCACCCAATAGGAACTTATATGATAAAATTCATTACTTGTGCCTTGTCAAAAAGTAACATTTACATCCGTTAAAAATATACTGTAATTTTACTATCTAGACATGGCCATTATCTCTCAGAGGTAGACAATGCACCTTTTTGAATGGATTAAAACTCCCTGATTTTGTAATGTGAATATTTAATAATCCAAGTATCACATAAAATGTTTAAAAATGAGTTATTACACTTATTTTAAATTCAGAGTACCTGAGGGGCTCCTTAATACAATCTTTAGCCCAACTGCATATGACACACAGTGAGCCTGCTGTGCTAAGAACTCCAATGTGATGTCAGATTGGTCAGATTTCCTCACTCTGTCGTTGGCTTAATGGCAAGATTTACAATTCAAATCATAAATTCTTCTCACTTTCACAGTGGCTTTATCTCAAACCCTTACTGTTTTACCAAATTCAAACCAGTCATTTCACTTCTCAGTTTGCAAATCTCTTTTGGTTTGGTAGGGGTTTCTGCACTCTGATTCCTTCTGAAATAAGAGATCCAATGACTTTGTCTATGGAGAGGAACTCAGAGCAGAGAAGGAGAGATGGGCATATATTCTGAATTTATGGCCTGCTTGGTAAAACATTCCTTAGTGGCTCTTAGACAACAGGTGGAAACCTGTTTTGCCCTTATGAGAGTCAGATTTTGATTAGAAAAAAAAGGCCTGGGAAGGGCTGCTGTTGAGATAGTCCTTCACTGGCTGATCATCTGATCAAACCCTGCCAAGATGATAGAAAGGTCTAAGGCATCATCCAGGAACTTGAAGGTGATGTCACATTCATCTCTTCTGACAGCATGACTAAGAATCATGATGCTGTGTTTGTTCAGTCAGTGGTTTGTGGTTCTGCAGGATGAGTGCTGGGTTTGGAATTAGGGGTATAAGCGCGGGTCCTCCTGGGTTCTTGGAAGTATTTCTAAGTACAGTCAACAACTAAGCCTGACCAAATAATTGCTTACTATATCACAATTTGTCTCTTTCCTTATTTGCTTCAAGAACACCATGAGTCACAGAGAGAAGAGAGTATTTCTTCTTTCTTTGTATCTGTTATAGTGTCTGGGCACAGTAGGTTCTCAAAAGAGAATTATGTGAATAACTGATTCATGGAAGAATCCCATGATATTTCTTGGTCTTAATCACCACATTAGATTTTATGTGTCTTGGCCCTCAGTTGCAAATAACTCATAATTTTCATACATGCATGAGATTTCAGAGAGGCAAGTAGCGCAGATTTTCAATTTTCATTTTGTTTGCTGATGTCCAGTGTGGATAAACAGAAAACACCCTGATAATAGCGTGTTTTTGTGGAGTTGCATAACATCGAGCAAGAAAAATATTCAAACAAACAAATTACATGACTAAATAAAATCTGAAACTTGGGATCCACAATATGTGGCATCCATAATTTTCAACTTTTGTCATGACATTATCAAAATATTTAATTTATACAAACCTAAACCCTCTGTGACAAAGACAGAAGGTAGTTGCTGTTTTGGGGCCTCCCGGGTCATACACATGGTCAACAATGCCAGCAGTTCGAGCTTAGTTAACACCCGGCTACAGCACTAACAAGATGTTTCACCTTAAAAATCATATCGAGATAAAAAGATTCATTTGCAAACCCATCACATATGTATTCACAGGTGGTGGGTGTGGGTCATTGCATTTGGATTAAAAAGCAAATGTCTCTCTCTACATGAGAGGTCACTAGCTGGTATAAGGAAAAATCTTTTCACTGTTCGGCATAATTAAAATATTCCAACAGTGGTTTCAGTAATTTAAAAATCACAGTATTGTTGTAATATTTTTCTAGGCTTCAGGAGCTCACAATTGTTTGGCCCAATCAAATCTGGGAACACTAGAGAAGTTATCACCCATCAAGGTAATTACTTTCAAGTTGAAATAATTACTCTATCAATGTTAATGGTCTTTCAACTTCAATAAAGCACTCACCTGCCGATAATCACAGCTAACCTCTTGCTCTAATGCAATTCCCTCTCTATTTAGTAGGTTATATTACAGCCGTTTCAGTGGTCACTTGTCCTGAACAGCTGCTGAATTTCACTTTGATCGGCTGTGAACCATAAAAAAATTGGTCATCTGTGTATGATTTCCCCCTCACCCATAAGCCCTTGCAGAGCTCAGGATATGATCTCTTGACTGTAATAGGGTACTTCGGGGCAGCCATCTTGTCTCAGGTAGTGGCTACTTTCCACTTGTGACAAGAGCACAGTAGTTCAATTAACTTCTGCCCTTCACTGCCATTTACAGCTTGCTGTCTCTGCTAAATGGCATATAGCCTGAATTTATGGCCTGGGCCTGTTACCGTGTGGACACGTTCATTTTACTTTCATCTATGTATTTAACAAGGTTCTGTGGCATTCTTAGGTGTCTTTACAATTCAGCTAAAATCAAAACAACAACAACAACAACAACAACAACAACAACATACTGGAGTGAAAGGGCAAATAGCCTCCTCGCCAACTGCCCCTCATAAACTGATAGCCTGCTCTTTGGCACAGGTACAGTAGGCCAATGTTAGTTTGGCAGAATCTGTGTGACTTATGAAGTGTTTGTGTGTGTGTGTCTGTGTATTATCAAAAGACCTCATGTTTTGCTGATAGGATCCCAGATCGGGAATGGGCAGGGTCCACTGAGCATCATGGTGGGTAAACAGAACTGCATCTAGAGAGGTAATCACCTGACAAGCACTCAGAGGAGCAAGACTGAGATGTTATGGTGGAAGAGAATATGGGTAAGTGCTAAACCTTAGGGGCACAAAAAGCATGTTCTTTCTCCAGGTGACTTAGAAAAGAAATAGGGCCCAATCCAATACTTGAGACATTACCTGGAAATTAGCAGTGTGGTGTCAAGAAACACTTAAATTTGCAAGCTCTGAATTTTGTTGCAAGGTGAGGAGTGCTTAGAATATATAAAACATAAGGTTTTTCATTCATAACCAAGCTAGTACATCAAAACTTACCAAGCAAATCAAAACTTTTTCTACTTTTGTTCATTTCTTCCAGCTTCTGTTAGTCCAAATAGTAGGACTTCTAAAGTTTTACTTCCTATTTACACTGCCATTTACAGTTTCTAAAGTACTTTGCATATGCGTTAATATATTTAACCTTTGCAATAGCCTTATGAGTTGAGTAACATTTTAGTTCAGATGTGACAATTGAGGAGGAGGATGGATCTGTTTGAAGTGTAAGAACATGATTATTTGAGGAGGAACAACATGTATGAAGAACCTAACATGGTCTGCAAGCAGAAGGATTCAAGATATACTTTAGAAATAGGATCAGTAGGATTTAGTGAAAATTGGATATGGAAATAAGGAAGGGGGAGGACTCAAAGATTATCTGGCTTGAGCAACCAGAAAGATGATGGATCCCTTTAGTTATGGAACAGGATGTATAAGGGAATAATAAGTACAGCTTAGAAAAAATGGGTGATAAGTAACTCTAATGGAACTGCTAGACATTCCTCTGCAGGACTTACAGAAAGAAAGAATCAGCCTTACACCTTCAAACTCACCTTCCTCTGAAGATCTATATAAAACAACTTATATAAGAGAAGATCCAGGTTTATGAAAAAACAAGTTGAAGAAGGGAATTTGGTAGAGAAACTTCCCGAGGTTATTTCCTTACTACTTGGGAAGAAGGAATGGGGATACGCCACACCCATCTCTCAAGGCATAGGAGGGATATCCAAGAGAACAACTTGAAGGGATTGAGGGTGTCTGTAAGAAAGGTGAGATGGACAATCTACTCTTTTCTTGAGGCTTGCTACTGAGCTGAAGAGACTCAGAGTAATTTTGATGCAGCTACTAGCATGGAACAGCATCTTCTGAGATTCCCATGTGATCCCAAGATTTGGGGATTGTGGCTTAGCACAGAAGCTGTTTCCTGCTTCTTCTTTTTTTTTTTTTTAAGATTTTATTTATTTATTTAACACAGATAGAGACAGCCAGCGAGAGAGGGAACACAAGCAGGGGGAGTGGGAGAGGAAGAAGCAGGCTCATAGTGGGGGAGCTTGATGTGGGGCTCGATCCCATAACGCCGGGATCACGCCCTGAGCCGAAGGCAGACGCTTAACTGCTGTGCCACCCAGGCGCCCCTGTTTCCTGCCTCTTATTCAATGAATTATGAAGTTGTGAAGCTGGCTGGGTCTCACCCAGCATGGTAGGGTAAGTATAGGAGATAGAGCTGAACAAACTGTACTTTCCTTATTTGGTAGAATGAGTTTTCCCCAGGCTTGGAGGATGTCAAGAAAAGAATAATATTTTTTCAGTGTGATAGGACCTAGTATCAGCTGATTGCTCAGGAGATAAGAGCCCAGAAGTAAAAGAGGCTGTGGGGTGAATCTCTGGGGGCAGTAATGGTGCAAGAAACTAGCCAGAGAGTGTCTGCCTGTATCAGGGAACGTGGAACATGGAGTTTCCCATGCAGGATCTCCATATAGCCCCACAAGAAGCACTGGCAGGTGGATAAGAACAAGATTCATGAGTAAGGCTCTGCTCCTTTTTGTCTAATTCTCCTTTCTCCCACAGTCCTGGGGACATCAACAAGAGAAGAAGGAACTAAGGAAGAGGGAAGGAAATAAACAAAATAAATGTGTCCTTTCTTTCCTACTGCAGATCTCTTGACACGAGGCAGGCTTTAGACTAGATTTTTTTTTTTTTTTAAACACCCGAAATGAGTCCTGATTACCAAAACTGGGCTGGTCCTTGTCACTGAATGTGGCTGGGAAACCACAGGACCTGCCCTGGAAATAAGTGATGATTGAGCAAGGGAGTCCTGGAGGAAGTTCACTGGAATAAAGTGGTTTGAGAAAAACAAAGCTCTCTCTAAGAAGTACTTATATGAAGTTCAAGAAGACTTATTTGGTTTGCATCTCTAATAATATTGAGTACAAAGCAGATCCCTGATATATCTGTGATTGGTACCTTATTATTAGAAAAATGGGATAAAGGTAATGTAAGGTTAATGAATGAAAAGTTAATGTCAGACCAAAGCCATCATTACAATACAACAAAATGGGTCAAACCAATAAGTGGTCATCATTTTGTGTGACATTTATCCACCTCTATTTTATAATTTTATATAAAGAATGAGTAAAACAGTTACATTATAAAGTGTGAAAATCTCAGCTCATAGAACTGATATAAAAAATACAGTGATTGTTTTTATTACCAAATTTTTTCTTCATTTTGGAAAGATAGTCACCGAAGCAGTCCTTACAGATATCTAGATCTCCTAGTGCATTTCTATTGTCTTATAAATAAGGGGAGAAAAGGTTAAGAGTCATCAAATTTTAAGAGCTACAATTAATTAAGATCATATGTAAAGAGCAATAATATATTTTACATTATACTAAACCAAAATAAAAATAGGATTAAAAACAAATTAATCAATTTACTCACAAATTCTCCACAATATGGCAGTTATGAAGCATCTCATTCCCTCCTTCCCCCCATATCTACTTAATGGTAGAGAGACTTAAGACAACCACAAGAGAAAATTTGGAATAACTTCTTCCTTGACTTTGGGCAAGGGAGTTTGGCAACTAAAATCTAGAAAGTAGAGTTTGTAATTCTGGATTTTATTTCCAGATTGGAAGCCAACTTTTAGTGACCCATATAATTTGCTTACCCCTCAGCACCGTATGCTTGATTCTACCCAGAAAGTGAAGTACCATCTATCTTTCAGGGTACTGGGCAAATGTATGATCTGGGCTTGATGTTTCATAACCCTGTGGGGTAAGCAGGGATATACTGAGAGCACAGACTAACAGGTAAACCACNCCATCCAACCTTCCCTCCAGCTCCGTAAGCAGCTCTTGTGGCATCTCCAGGGCAGGTGTTGGAGATGTTTGAATGGTTGGTGCTCTGTGTTTGAATGCTGATGAGGTGGCCTCAGGCAGTGCCACAAAGCTGGTGATGATGTCACCAGTTTACCTGATGAGGTTCATGTTGTGACCCAGCACCATCTGGGGCCACTTGAGGCACCGCCGGAACACTAGACTTTAATATTTTAAATGAGTGTAGTTTCCCAAGTTGAGCTTTGGAGAAGAAGTCTCCTCTAAATTTTCCAACCAAGAGTTTGCCTTTCTTCTCCCACTACGGCACCTGGACTCTTGGGTCAGCTGTCTTAAGACAACATTCTGTTGTTAATATGATTTGCTAAGTAGCCCATGGTCTGGGAAAGACTTGTTAGGGAATGAAGGGTAAATGAAAAAAAAAAAGAAAAATATTTTTTCTTAAAAAATAGTTCTGTCTCTTCAGATAGGACCCTGTCAGCACATTAGCACAATGACACCTTTTAGGACTGATTTTCTCTCCGTCCACCACTTTCAGATCATAATAATCACCATTTCCTGGGTTATTTACTCTGCTTCTGCTGTTCTGTGCAGTGCTGCATCTGAGGGAGGGTAGGCTTGGCCTCCCCAAGGACATGGTGGGATGGTGCTAAGCCATCTCCAATTCATGTTTGCCTGCCTGCAGACCAATGCTCCCGACTCCTCACTCCACAGCTTTGCTAGGCATCAGATGAGATTATTTTGAATGAAGCTGCTTTAATGTCAACCCAACAAATGGAGGCAGGTTAGAAGAATATCCTGTTCTCTACCTCCTAATACAGAGACTCACCATCAGATGTTTAAAACCAGGCTTCTGTTTCTTTCCCTGAGAAAATGTCTGCTCCACTTCCCTCCTTCTGTTCAAATTCTACCCACTATTTAAGGCACAGACCTCTTCCAGATTTTCCCTAAAAATTTCCATCCAGGTGACACTTTAATTCTTTGAGTCTTTCGTAAGTTGTGTACTATATTTGTATTAGACAATTAGTCTTATCATGCTATGTGCTTTCCCTTATGTGTTAAACTATCATTTTGTGGCTTTAACTGATCTTTAGCTTTTCTAAATAATATCTTGTTTCTTGAGATGGATAATTCAAGAGGCAGCACTGGGTAGAACAGAGTTTAGAAGTGGAGAGATCTGAAATTGAATCACAGCTTTGTGATGAGCTGTGTGACCATGGCCAAGTAACTCAACTTCTCTGAGTTTCTGTTTTCTCACTAATAAACTGTAGATAATAATATGCTACTAAAGTGGCTATTAAGATGAAATGAGGTGTCATATGCAAAGTGGCTGCAATGTGTTTTCTGGAGAAAATTCTCAGCAAATAACTGCTTAGAGATTGAAATCGGAAGATATAAGTAATTATACCTCAATGTGACTTATCTATGAATGTAGTGATCTCCTCTTAGGGTAAATATATGGCATTACAAAGAAACTGGAAAAAAAATTTTAGACTATGACTGTAGCTTGAATAGGAACAAGAAATAATATGCAAGCTACCTCTTGTTCATTAGAGATTTTATCAACTCATTATTCACTTTTTCATCATAAAAAAGTCTGCCTAAAAGTGGCATTGTTCTAGGTTCTGGGAATCAGGGAGCATAACAAACAAAATCCCTGCTCTCAGGGGGTTTATATTCTGACTGGAGGGATAGATAGTAAACAAGACACATGAGCAAAAACATATACTTGTAGATAATGTTAAATATTGAGGTGAAAAATAAAGCAAGGGAGAGGGACAGAAAGTGTGTGGGGCAGAGGAGAGGAGTGAAATTATAGCTAGGTAGGCCAGGTAAGACCTCCCCAAGAGTGACAGAAGGTGACATTTCAATCAAGACCAGAAAGAAAGGGAGCCACTTATGGGGATTCCTGGGGGAAGAACTTTCCTGGCAGAAAATGCTCCAGTCAACAGATTGCCACCCTGGCCCTTTATGCCATGAGGATATAGCAACTGGTCCTCACTAATATTAACGCATGCATATAAAATAGGATTTTTTTGTTTGTTTCCTGTTGTTTTCTTCTTTTCTTTGTTTTTTACTTTAAAGGGCAAAATAGACCCTTGGCTTTCTCTCTTTGGAGAAATAGAGAAGAAAAAAGTGCTGGAAAAAAACAGATAAATTCCCCACAGGAATTAAAAGTAGCTTTCTTTCAAATTATCTACAGATATCTATATCTATATATACGTATGCAATTATGATGAACTTTTCTCCTGACTTTACCTTAAACTGTGTTTCGAACATGTTAGAATGCCAAGAGGTTGGAGGCCTGGTGTAACAGTAAAACATGAATATTCTTATGATCTGCATGGATATAGTTTTTAAATGCTGGAGTGTTTTGTTTGGTATGATGGGCACAAAAACATTTCAAGGGTTCAAGCCTCTCTCAAATATTGATGGTCTTTACCGTATGATGAGCCTGAGTAAGTGTCCTCTTAGTATTGTGCCCCAAATAGCAGGGCTAATTTCTTTGGAAATACAGTGCCAATTGTACATTTAATACCATTAATCACCATTAAGGAAGATGGTGGGGTCTTCTCCCTGATCCCTAGCAACAGAAATACTTAAGAAGGCCAACTATCATTTCCTCTGGAACTGGTTAGCTTTCTCCTCACCTGGGACGAGATGTGTATGTTGGCCCACTAGGACTTGCAAGACTTGTTTAGAAAATACAGCTGTTGGACACTCGTGGGAGTTAGAATGAAGCACCGGACAGGGCTTTTCTCTCTGGACAACTTCCAGAGGGGACTGTGGTCTTGACATTACAGATAAAGGAGAGTTTTCAAGACACTTTCTATTTCCATACGAGTTCTTTTGTATGCTGGGTTGCCTGCCATTATGTTTATGTAATTCTGACAGTGTTCTTAATGACACACTAACAGATTGTAAAACACGCTGCTGGCATTTACTTGTTTTTTATATTTTTAAAACAATGTCCTTCATGTAACAGTAGTTAAGCGCGGCAGAAGGACATCATTAGAGCCATGGTTAAACTGTAATTTACACCATTAGGAAGGCAGGAGCAATTTTTATTGCCTGGCAATTTTCTTGCTGAAATATTTGGACCATATGGCTCAATTTGTGTAATAACCTTAATTTCTGCACCCTTCAGGTTTGCCTCCATCTCCTACGGAATGGTAAAATGCGGTTTAGCAGAAAAGGCAACTGTCTATACTTAGAGAGTTGAGATTAATAACATGTCACGTCCTGTTTTTGGTGAAGGAATTCGAACAGCAGCCAGATGGTATCTCTACAAATAACTGTCAGGGGTCTTGATCTAATCAATACAATGTATTAATACATCTCCCTTTGCTGTTTCTCCAGGGGCCGGTGCACAACATCTGGAAAGAGTGGGGGGGCCCGCCAAGTAGAAAGCCGATTCTTTTCAGAATCAAACTGAGCCCAATTAATTTTTCATGTATCCTTGATAACTGTTTCATAATGAGCTATGCGTCTTGACGGATTTGGGGTTGGCAGAGAAGGCTGCCCCTGGTTTCTATCCCCATTCAGTCCACTTATAGAAACCAACCCATTAATCAAGCTATCTGGCATAAAACCTGAATCTCATCTCAGCAAGAGATCAATAACCATCCTAAAAAAAACACAGAACCAGCCACTAATGGGCACAGGTATCCAGCCATGACACTAGTAATTGCTTTAGCAAAAATAAAACTCTGTATCATAATCACCCAATAGGAACTTATATGATAAAATTCATTACTTGTGCCTTGTCAAAAAGTAACATTTACATCCGTTAAAAATATACTGTAATTTTACTATCTAGACATGGCCATTATCTCTCAGAGGTAGACAATGCACCTTTTTGAATGGATTAAAACTCCCTGATTTTGTAATGTGAATATTTAATAATCCAAGTATCACATAAAATGTTTAAAAATGAGTTATTACACTTATTTTAAATTCAGAGTACCTGAGGGGCTCCTTAATACAATCTTTAGCTCAACTGCATATGACACACAGTGAGCCTGCTGTGCTAAGAACTCCAATGTGATGTCAGATTGGTCAGATTTCCTCACTCTGTAGTTGGCTTAATGGCAAGATTTACAATTCAAATCATAAATTCTTCTCACTTTCACAGTGGCTTTATCTCAAACCCTTACTGTTTTACCAAATTCAAACCAGTCATTTCACTTCTCAGTTTGCAAATCTCTTTTGGTTTGGTAGGGGTTTCTGCACTCTGATTCCTTCTGAAATAAGAGATCCAATGACTTTGTCTATGGAGAGGAACTCAGAGCAGAGAAGGAGAGATGGGCATATATTCTGAATTTATGGCCTGCTTGGTAAAACATTCCTTAGTGGCTCTTAGACAACAGGTGGAAACCTGTTTTGCCCTTATGAGAGTCAGATTTTGATTAGAAAAAAAAGGCCTGGGAAGGGCTGCTGTTGAGATAGTCCTTCACTGGCTGATCATCTGATCAAACCCTGCCAAGATGATAGAAAGGTCTAAGGCATCATCCAGGAACTTGAAGGTGATGTCACATTCATCTCTTCTGACAGCATGACTAAGAATCATGATGCTGTGTTTGTTCAGTCAGTGGTTTGTGGTTCTGCAGGATGAGTGCTGGGTTTGGAATTAGGGGTATAAGCGCGGGTCCTCCTGGGTTCTTGGAAGTATTTCTAAGTACAGTCAACAACTAAGCCTGACCAAATAATTGCTTACTATATCACAATTTGTCTCTTTCCTTATTTGCTTCAAGAACACCATGAGTCACAGAGAGAAGAGAGTATTTCTTCTTTCTTTGTATCTGTTATAGTGTCTGGGCACAGTAGGTTCTCAAAAGAGAATTATGTGAATAACTGATTCATGGAAGAATCCCATGATATTTCTTGGTCTTAATCACCACATTAGATTTTATGTGTCTTGGCCCTCAGTTGCAAATAACTCATAATTTTCATACATGCATGAGATTTCAGAGAGGCAAGTAGCGCAGATTTTCAATTTTCATTTTGTTTGCTGATGTCCAGTGTGGATAAACAGAAAACACCCTGATAATAGCGTGTTTTTGTGGAGTTGCATAACATCGAGCAAGAAAAATATTCAAACAAACAAATTACATGACTAAATAAAATCTGAAACTTGGGATCCACAATATGTGGCATCCATAATTTTCAACTTTTGTCATGACATTATCAAAATATTTAATTTATACAAACCTAAACCCTCTGTGACAAAGACAGAAGGTAGTTGCTGTTTTGGGGCCTCCCGGGTCATACACATGGTCAACAATGCCAGCAGTTCGAGCTTAGTTAACACCCGGCTACAGCACTAACAAGATGTTTCACCTTAAAAATCATATCGAGATAAAAAGATTCATTTGCAAACCCATCACATATGTATTCACAGGTGGTGGGTGTGGGTCATTGCATTTGGATTAAAAAGCAAATGTCTCTCTCTACATGAGAGGTCACTAGCTGGTATAAGGAAAAATCTTTTCACTGTTCGGCATAATTAAAATATTCCAACAGTGGTTTCAGTAATTTAAAAATCACAGTATTGTTGTAATATTTTTCTAGGCTTCAGGAGCTCACAATTGTTTGGCCCAATCAAATCTGGGAACACTAGAGAAGTTATCACCCATCAAGGTAATTACTTTCAAGTTGAAATAATTACTCTATCAATGTTAATGGTCTTTCAACTTCAATAAAGCACTCACCTGCCGATAATCACAGCTAACCTCTTGCTCTAATGCAATTCCCTCTCTATTTAGTAGGTTATATTACAGCCGTTTCAGTGGTCACTTGTCCTGAACAGCTGCTGAATTTCACTTTGATCGGCTGTGAACCATAAAAAAATTGGTCATCTGTGTATGATTTCCCCCTCACCCATAAGCCCTTGCAGAGCTCAGGATATGATCTCTTGACTGTAATAGGGTACTTCGGGGCAGCCATCTTGTCTCAGGTAGTGGCTACTTTCCACTTGTGACAAGAGCACAGTAGTTCAATTAACTTCTGCCCTTCACTGCCATTTACAGCTTGCTGTCTCTGCTAAATGGCATATAGCCTGAATTTATGGCCTGGGCCTGTTACCGTGTGGACACGTTCATTTTACTTTCATCTATGTATTTAACAAGGTTCTGTGGCATTCTTAGGTGTCTTTACAATTCAGCTAAAATCAAAACAACAACAACAACAACAACATACTGGAGTGAAAGGGCAAATAGCCTCCTCGCCAACTGCCCCTCATAAACTGATAGCCTGCTCTTTGGCACAGGTACAGTAGGCCAATGTTAGTTTGGCAGAATCTGTGTGACTTATGAAGTGTTTGTGTGTGTGTGTCTGTGTATTATCAAAAGACCTCATGTTTTGCTGATAGAATCCCAGATCGGGAATGGGCAGGGTCCACTGAGCATCATGGTGGGTAAACAGAACTGCATCTAGAGAGGTAATCACCTGACAAGCACTCAGAGGAGCAAGACTGAGATGTTATGGTGGAAGAGAATATGGGTAAGTGCTAAACCTTAGGGGCACAAAAAGCATGTTCTTTCTCCAGGTGACTTAGAAAAGAAATAGGGCCCAATCCAATACTTGAGACATTACCTGGAAATTAGCAGTGTGGTGTCAAGAAACACTTAAATTTGCAAGCTCTGAATTTTGTTGCAAGGTGAGGAGTGCTTAGAATATATAAAACATAAGGTTTTTCATTCATAACCAAGCTAGTACATCAAAACTTACCAAGCAAATCAAAACTTTTTCTACTTTTGTTCATTTCTTCCAGCTTCTGTTAGTCCAAATAGTAGGACTTCTAAAGTTTTACTTCCTATTTACACTGCCATTTACAGTTTCTAAAGACTTTGCATATGCGTTAATATATTTGACCTTTGCAATAGCCTTATGAGTTGAGTAACATTTTAGTTCAGATGTGACAATTGAGGAGGAGGATGGATCTGTTTGAAGTGTAAGAACATGATTATTTGAGGAGGAACAACATGTATGAAGAACTTAACATGGTCTGCAAGCAGAAGGATTCAAGATATACTTTAGAAATAGGATCAGTAGGATTTAGTGAAAATTGGATATGGAAATAAGGAAGGGGGAGGACTCAAAGATTATCTGGCTTGAGCAACCAGAAAGATGATGGATCCCTTTAGTTATGGAACAGGATGTATAAGGGAATAATAAGTACAGCTTAGAAAAAATGGGTGATAAGTAACTCTAATGGAACTGCTAGACATTCCTCTGCAGGACTTACAGAAAGAAAGAATCAGCCTTACACCTTCAAACTCACCTTCCTCTGAAGATCTATATAAAACAACTTATATAAGAGAAGATCCAGGTTTATGAAAAAACAAGTTGAAGAAGGGAATTCGGTAGAGAAACTTCCCGAGGTTATTTCCTTACTACTTGGGAAGAAGGAATGGGGATACGCCACACCCATCTCTCAAGGCATAGGAGGGATATCCAAGAGAACAACTTGAAGGGATTGAGGGTGTCTGTAAGAAAGGTGAGATGGACAATCTACTCTTTTCTTGAGGCTTGCTACTGAGCTGAAGAGACTCAGAGTAATTTTGATGCAGCTACTAGCATGGAACAGCATCTTCTGAGATTCCCATGTGATCCCAAGATTTGGGGATTGTGGCTTAGCACAGAAGCTGTTTCCTGCTTCTTCTTTTTTTTTTTTTTAAGATTTTATTTATTTATTTAACACAGATAGAGACAGCCAGCGAGAGAGGGAACACAAGCAGGGGGAGTGGGAGAGGAAGAAGCAGGCTCATAGTGGGGGAGCTTGATGTGGGGCTCGATCCCATAACGCCGGGATCACGCCCTGAGCCGAAGGCAGACGCTTAACTGCTGTGCCACCCAGGCGCCCCTGTTTCCTGCCTCTTATTCAATGAATTATGAAGTTGTGAAGCTGGCTGGGTCTCACCCAGCATGGTAGGGTAAGTATAGGAGATAGAGCTGAACAAACTGTACTTTCCTTATTTGGTAGAATGAGTTTTCCCCAGGCTTGGAGGATGTCAAGAAAAGAATAATATTTTTTCAGTGTGATAGGACCTAGTATCAGCTGATTGCTCAGGAGATAAGAGCCCAGAAGTAAAAGAGGCTGTGGGGTGAATCTCTGGGGGCAGTAATGGTGCAAGAAACTAGCCAGAGAGTGTCTGCCTGTATCAGGGAACGTGGAACATGGAGTTTCCCATGCAGGATCTCCATATAGCCCCACAAGAAGCACTGGCAGGTGGATAAGAACAAGATTCATGAGTAAGGCTCTGCTCCTTTTTGTCTAATTCTCCTTTCTCCCACAGTCCTGGGGACATCAACAAGAGAAGAAGGAACTAAGGAAGAGGGAAGGAAATAAACAAAATAAATGTGTCCTTTCTTTCCTACTGCAGATCTCTTGACACGAGGCAGGCTTTAGACTAGATTTTTTTTTTTTTTAAACACCCGAAATGAGTCCTGATTACCAAAACTGGGCTGGTCCTTGTCACTGAATGTGGCTGGGAAACCACAGGACCTGCCCTGGAAATAAGTGATGATTGAGCAAGGGAGTCCTGGAGGAAGTTCACTGGAATAAAGTGGTTTGAGAAAAACAAAGCTCTCTCTAAGAAGTACTTATATGAAGTTCAAGAAGACTTATTTGGTTTGCATCTCTAATAATATTGAGTACAAAGCAGATCCCTGATATATCTGTGATTGGTACCTTATTATTAGAAAAATGGGATAAAGGTAATGTAAGGTTAATGAATGAAAAGTTAATGTCAGACCAAAGCCATCATTACAATACAACAAAATGGGTCAAACCAATAAGTGGTCATCATTTTGTGTGACATTTATCCACCTCTATTTTATAATTTTATATAAAGAATGAGTAAAACAGTTACATTATAAAGTGTGAAAATCTCAGCTCATAGAACTGATATAAAAAATACAGTGATTGTTTTTATTACCAAATTTTTTCTTCATTTTGGAAAGATAGTCACCGAAGCAGTCCTTACAGATATCTAGATCTCCTAGTGCATTTCTATTGTCTTATAAATAAGGGGAGAAAAGGTTAAGAGTCATCAAATTTTAAGAGCTACAATTAATTAAGATCATATGTAAAGAGCAATAATATATTTTACATTATACTAAACCAAAATAAAAATAGGATTAAAAACAAATTAATCAATTTACTCACAAATTCTCCACAATATGGCAGTTATGAAGCATCTCATTCCCTCCTTCCCCCCATATCTACTTAATGGTAGAGAGACTTAAGACAACCACAAGAGAAAATTTGGAATAACTTCTTCCTTGACTTTGGGCAAGGGAGTTTGGCAACTAAAATCTAGAAAGTAGAGTTTGTAATTCTGGATTTTATTTCCAGATTGGAAGCCAACTTTTAGTGACCCATATAATTTGCTTACCCCTCAGCACCGTATGCTTGATTCTACCCAGAAAGTGAAGTACCATCTATCTTTCAGGGTACTGGGCAAATGTATGCTCTGGGCTTGATGTTTCATAACCCTGTGGGGTAAGCAGGGATATACTGAGAGCACAGACTAACAGGTAAACCACCTTTGCCTTTAAATCCCAAGTTATTTCTGCCAGTGCAATGGCAGATGCCAGTGAGAAAAAGCAAACAAATCTGAATGGTGGCAGCAGTATCGCCAACCTCGCCAGGAGTGTTCCCTGTAAATACCACCATGGAACTCCTGCATGCCAAGCAAGGCTAAATACAGTTTCTCTCCTGACACTGCACAATTCATCACAGAGCTAATTGGGAAGGGAGCTTAAGGACTTCTACTTAAAGCTTGTTTCCAGTAGTGGAGAGCATTGGTCTGAAGAGACCCCAGGAATCTAGATAGCTCTCTCTTCCTCTTAGAGGAACCTACTTGGGCCCAAAGGGAGATGAAACTTTTCATGAGATTGGGAGAGAAGCTGGTGATACATTAAAACCCACGCTCTTTCCATTTCTCCTCTCCTGCTGCCTCTGCTGCTGCTGCTGCTGCCAGCACATATGCTCCCCGCCCTCATGGGGCCACCGCCACTTCTCCATCCACTGCCACCATCAAGGGGATTCATGCATCCATCGCACCTGTTTCATATGGCTCTCCCAGCAACGTCCACCTGTCTATAAACAACTCTGGGGGGACGTTGGGACAAGCCGGTGATGGCACTACATTATGGGCAATTTATTGGTGGCCCCTCATGCAGAGATAGGATCCCAGGAAACAAGAGACTGAATGAGACTATTTAGTGATACCTCTTGCAAGTCTGTGGATTAAATTGTAATCCTTCAATTGTGGGGAGGGATTCTGTGCCCCACCAATTGAAAATGTACTTCTGTTTCTCTAGAAAATTTTAGCCGGAGTGGTTAGTGAAACAAAAGCTTGAAATAGTTCCTAGGGCAGGCACAGACATGCAAGAAGACAGTAAAGATGTTTAGCTAGTATAGGAATTAGAGAAAAACTAAGTAGAACCAGGAAGACACTCAGAGAGAGATTTAAAGGGAATCATTAGAACATGAGCAGCAGAAACTCAGAAGTAAAGAAATTCAGAAATCTGATATGCCCAGCAGTCTCTTCTCTGCCCAAGGGCCCAGTCTCATGGTAGTCTTCAACAATACAGTTGACCGTAGTATTGAGTATTGGCATACTGAATATAGTGTTCAATGACTATTTGCCAAATTGGATTGAATCGTCAATAATCTGTTCTTGACCCTGAAGGTTCATTGCACTGATTTAGAGAAGTCATGCTCTTCTGAACAGGAAGGGATGGACTTAAGTGACAGGAGGAAGGATTTGGGTAGGATAAAAGAAACATTCTTCTCTGATGGTGAGGAATTGGAATTACATGGTAGAACGCCCTTCTTTAAATATCTTTTTTTTTTTTTAAAGGCTCAAACACATTCTCTTGGGATGTAGGAATGTACGAAGCTCAAAGACAATAGTTTATTTTTCTGATTCTTTCTTTCAAAGATGTCAGCCCATAGAGAGTCATAGTAGTCTCCTGCCCCAGAAATCTGGCCTACTCACCACAATATGTGAACACTGGCCCGACTGCCCAATGGAAGATGTCCTTGATTGCTTAACAAGCTTAGATGGGGCCTTTCCTAATGACCCTGATGAAATCTTTTCTTGGGATTCTCAGGGCCAGATTTCCAGATTGGGGGGGGGCACTTTGAACGCACACACAGATGCAAACGTTAAAAAATAGGGTGCAGAAATATTACTGTTTCCTGGTCATTCTGGCTATTCTCTTTAGCATTGCACAAAGGTTACTCTTCAGAAAATGGAAGAGCACAGCAACACTGGGCTGCCAGGTGGGAGTTGTGTTGGCAGGGCCCGTGGAAAACGGGCCATGCAATGCTTAAAGCTTGGGGCCTTAGGCCTTCCACTTTTGCAGGAACTTTTTAGTGTGATAAAAACAGAACCTGGCAGCTTAAATACAGGACAGAGTTCATTTTATGGTTTAAATCTTGTGTTGTGAGATGAAACTAGCTATGAAGGAATGATGTAGAGGGTATACCACAAGAGAATTCCAATAAAATTGTTTTGGGAAATTAAATGTTTAGGCTCAGGGCTCTGAAAGCCATACTTTAAAATCAGAGGTTTAATTATTGCAATATTAGTGCCTTCAATTAAAATATATTTAAATTAAGGTATGTCATTCAGAAAGCCCTTGTCAAGTGTTTTTCAGTATTTTTACTTTACTTTTTAGGATTTTGCTTTAGTTTAGAACACGAATTCCAAGGACAAGGTGAGAAGTCATAGATTTCTGCGTGGATCACATATCAACTAAAAAAGACCTTCTGCACTTAAGAACACTGCTTCTAATGCTTGTAATGAAGGCTCTAGGAAATTGTAGTATGAAAGATAATCAAAGGTAATTAAATGTCACATAAAAAATAAAGTACCCATTCCGAATTCTAAGTAAAAGAAAGATTAATATTATCTCTTTAATTCACATACTGCTTATTTTTTAGTCATATGAAAAAACTGAATATAATGACAGGGAGAAAATATTGCACTTTAAACTATTCATTGACAACTATTCTTTCAGAGTTTCTTTACAATATATTTGCTCAGTATTATATAGATGTTTTGATAAATGTTATACCCTATAACCTTCAGGGATATTGGGTTATCTAGATTGGTAGCATAGAAACACCGTCTGCTCTTTGAAAATAATGCTTTATGCTGTCTGTTTATCTTTTTTTATGAGAGATTTTCATATTTAGCAAGGTCTTGGCACATCTTAAAAATTGTATGTATTTAACTACTAAGACCACAAATTTCATCTTCTCCATGAAGCCACTTCAGTTTGAGGGTTTCCTGCTGAGCTCTCAGAGCATTTCTTGACTAACACTTTTGGTAGATGATATTCTCTCTTGTATTGTGGTTTACGCCTGGTAGGTGCTGGAATTTGGGATCTGAATCACCATGTGGTGGATATTATAGGCTATAATTCACTACTTCTCTTACTTTTCTCTTATGTTCAATTCTCATCTCTGCAGTAAGAGAAATCTCCCTGATACAAGAACCATCCTGTTTCCATATCTCCCATAGAACATCAGCTTATGCCAGGTGAAAAGAAAGCTCTCAAAAGATACTAGTGAACTCAATTAAGTTATGTTATGGGCCAGAGGTGATCAACCCAGGTAAGTCACCAGTAAGTTATAGTGCATGTGATATCTATATCTATATCATCCAGATAGATCGATCTAGAAATTTAACTTACTTTTTTTCTCAAAGAGCCAATAATGTCACATCTATCTATATCCATATCTGATCCAAATCTGTGTCTATATCTGTATCTGCACCAAATTTGTATCTGTGTCTATAACCATATCTGTCTAATTTTATCTATGCCTCATCCCCATGAGGTATACAGAGACACATTTAGTATCCCCATTTAATGGATTTGGAAATCACACACAGAGATATTCACTTATTTGCTTGAGGTAATGCAAATTAATTGTGGCCTGCAAACTGGTCTCCAATGTCCCTTACACTCAATTCAATATCTTCCCCATGACTACATTGCTCTTTTTCACATGTGAAAGATTTTAATGCATTTAAGCTCTCACTGAAGACAAACGATAAGCTGGATAAAGAATCAATTTCAACATATTAACCAGATACTCTAAGCACCTGTTACTCTTTTTTCCTAAGTTCTTACCGTCACAGTGAAAGCATGCACAGTAGAGACGTTAAACATTGGATCATCCGGGCTCTCTTGGTAGACCACGTGGTACTGGGAGATAATGCCATTGGGCGATTCTGGCTTTGTCCAGTTCAACAGAACTGAGTGGGCACTGGTTGCTCGCACCCAAGGTGCTGGCAAATATTGAGGTGGGGCTTCCAGGGTCCGTGCTGATGACCACCGACTCTCCACTGAGCCCCTGGAGTTGTGGGCTCTGACTCGGTATTCATAGTGCGTGAAAGGCATCAGAGTATCCGAAGCATCAATGAATTCAAGAGCTCCATCTGACCAGACAAACAAAAGGGACTCCTCTTCAAAGCCAGCAGGACGTCTGCAAGGAGACCAGGAAGGCAATAAGGGACAGCAGCACATTTCAAAAGAAAGTTTGCACATAGAGTAAGAAATTGCTTTTCAGAAAAATTTGTTATCAACTGCCCCTTTCTGGTGTCATAATGAAGACCAGATGCAAGAGTACACAAGAGGCCTGACTCAGTATCATTTTTTAAGTGTAGGTTTTTTTTTTTTTTTTTGGCTAATCATAAAGAATGCATATATTAACTAGAAAATATGGAAAACACAGAAGAAATAAAAACATTTAAACAGTGCATAACTACCCATAATTACATTTTATTGATTGCCTTAGAAATTTTTCCTTAAAAAAATCTGCACATACGACATGTAGAAACACATATGTTATTTAAAAACTTAAAAAAATCAGAAGCATATATGTAAGCACTGTTAACACATTTAAAAAATATTTCTGGATCTTTGCTTTTTTTTTTGTTTGTTTTTGGTTTGTCTTTTTCCCCCCCTTTGTTCGTTTGTTTTCTTTCTTAAATTACACATGACTGAAAACATACAGTATTTGTCTTTCTCTGACTTATTTTCCTTAGTGTTATATTCTTTTTTTATAACAATTTTTTATTTTGTTATGTTAGTCACCATACGATACATCCTTAGTGTTTGATGTAGTGTTCCATGATTCATTATTTGCATATAACACCCACCGCTCTATGCAATATGTGCCCTTCTTAATACCCGTCACCCGCCTATCCCAATCCCCTACCACCCCACCCTCTGAAGCCCGCAGTTTGTTTCCCAGAGTCCATAGTCTCTCGTGGTTCATTCCCCCTTCTGTTTACCACCCCCCCTTCATTCCTCCCTTCCTTCTCCTACCGATCTTCCTGCTATTTCTTATGTTCCATAAATGAGTGAAACCATATGATAATTGTCTTTCTCTGCTTGACTTATTTCACTTAGCATAATCTCCTCCAGTCCCCTCCATGTTGCTGCCAATGTTGGGTAATCGTTCTTTCTGATGGCTGAGTAATATTCCATTGTATGTGTGTGAAGTGTGTGCATGTGCACATGCATTACATTGCACAATTTTATTTTTTGCACAACTGGAAATTACACTATGTAGAATTATTAGAAGTTGATATTATTAGGAATTCTTACCCTTCTCTAGCAGATGGATTGCAGTAAGTATTCCAATTGTTTTGTCTTCCTATATCCATGTCTATTGTTAATGTGCTCCCAAACTCACTCTGAACTGGTCAACAGGACATTAGCAAATATGAATGCAGAGACTTGAAAAGTGTTTGCACACTAAGCATGACCCTTTTAATGCTCCTAGAACCACAAGATCTTTGTGCAAAAAAAGCCCTGGCTAGCGCACCGAAAGATGAGGAATGACGAAGAGAAGCCCATGGCTCTAATTCTCTTTTACCTTGCACAATTATTTTGCATCTGCTTCCAGGATATTTAAAAAATGTTTTGAATTCACATCCTTCATGTCATGCATATTCTGTTCATCGAATTTTCTCTTCTTAAATTAAGCCATAACCCTTCAAAGTAAGGGCCATTCTTTCTTGTATTCATCAACAAACCTTTATTGAGCATTTAATATAACACCACACCTTGTACCAGGAGCAGGGGTACACATTCCTTTTCTAAAGGAACTCATGGTTGAGTCAAGAAGATAGAGCTAAATGCAAATTAATGAAAATAACATGATAAATTATATAATATGAATTTGCTCTAGAGATCTTTAAAGGGCAAAAATCAGATGCCTTTTAGATGTCTTCTCCAAGACCTAGTAAAATTCAGAGTATGTTCAAAAAATCCTTCCAAATGCCTGAGAAAGGGATTCTTCAGTCCCATCTGTAGATTTGACTGATATAAAAACTAAAGCCCATGCATGCTATTTGGGTACTCAATATATTGAGCATTAAACATTTAAGCAAGAGGAATGGAATTGTCAGTTGTTAATATGGCCCCAAATATCTGATATTTCATTCGGAACAGTTATTTGCTCACCTGGATGTAAATTCATGATGCAAAAATGAAAAATTTAAAAAAAAGAATCTGGTTAGCTGCAGACCTAACCAGAAGGGGAAGCTGCTGAGGAATCGTGATTGATCTATTTCCATATTCCCAGCATCTGAGCCCCGTAAATTCAATAATTTCTTTGAACAAATGGCCAAAAGACATGTAATTCCATGGCTTCTCTGCATTTTTGCCTCATCTTTATTAACTCTTTTTACCTACTAGGGTAGCATTCTAGGTTGGGGAAGAATGTACCCAAGAGATGACCCTTTCCTACTCAGCTTCTACTCTGTAGTTGAGAGAGACTGATGGATAAAGCAGTATTTTCCAGGCTGTTAGGAGTATTTAATGAACATGCTCTTCAGATGCCAGGATAGTCACATGCTGCCATATCAGATTAACCATCAAAATGGAAAGGGTCATTAAGGCAAAGTAAATGACAGTACCTCTCACAAAAAGGCAGGATATTTAAAATCTCTGGCTTTGGGAATTTGATGATCCCCAAGTTGATAAATCACAATGACCTAAGGACGAGCAATGACGAGCCTCCTGCTGGAGACTATGGAGGCTTCCTAGATACCTCTCAGTGACCTGCAATTATGTTTCGGCAACCCATCTCATTATTCCTCGCTACCATGCGTGGGCCAGATTCTGCACTCAGTGTCGGTTTGCAGGGTTTGGCCTTTGTACTTGCTGCAGATAGTAGGTACCAGGTGTGTCATTGGGAGGGATCCATTCTAATGAGGACCACAGGGCTCACAGCCAAGGACTCCACTCAGTGAGTTTTTAAAAGGTGTTTGCAAGGAACATAATGCAGCAAACAAACATAAACTTCTATGGGGAAATAAAAATTGTCTGTTTTGTCTGGCTTCAACCTTTCTATGACAATTCAATTAATTTTTATTAAACTCTCATGAATTCCCACGTTGAGGTGTAGCCATGGTTGTGACATTCTTTTAAAAATTGCCTGAAAGCATGAATTTTAAAAATCTGTGCTATGTGCGAGATTAAATATTATGTTAGCTTCAAGTTTATCCACCAAAACAATTAAAGCATGCAGCCTGGTTAAGTATTTCTTGCCACTATTGAATACTCAATAAATTAACATTATGTTGAGGTAAACGCTCCATCTGTGGTGTTACAAAACAGAATATCTTCAGGTCTGAATAAACTTTGAACAGAAGAGGTTAAGTAGATCACAATTATTCCTAATTTATTTAAGATTTAGGCTTCAACTGTTCATTTAACTGGAAGTGTTTCCTCCTGAACAGTCTGCGTTTAGGGAAATCACATTTTCAGTTCTCTCTGAATAGCCAAATGGTTGTTCTATGCTTAAACTCATTTGGGAGATACTTGAAAAATGAATGTCCTTTTCCAACTAGAGTTAATTTACTGTTGCTTAACACTAAGAAGAAAACAAAAATAAGTATTAAAACTAGGAACCATATATTTTAAAAGAGATTCATACTTATGTTTTCTTACTATAGTATAACCTTAAAAAAACCTAAAAAACCTAAAACTCCTTATCCCTTTATTCCCTGCAACAGTTCTCAGCGTTTGTCTTCAGAAATAACCAAAGCAAAATCCTATAACTAGTTCATTTCCCATAGCAATTTCAGATTATGAAGCTGCCACCCTCACCTTATGAAGAATAATAAGAATACCAATTTAAATATAAAACCCAAAATACCTGTAGTCCGAGGAGATAGGTTGTAGGTCTAGGACTACAACACCCTGATTAGATGACCTTGGGCAAAACTCACCTGTGCTAAGTTTCCATTCCACTTTGTAAACTGGAGTTAAAAACTTTATAGTGTATAATGTCCCTGCATTTTTGTAAGAATTATATCAAATTATGCACAGGAAAATCATTGGGTTAAATGTAATACATGATACAAATGAAGTTATCATAGAAATGGTGTCCAAAGCTGCTTTTAGGAAGACAAATCCAGCAATCATGTAATCATGCTCTGTCATGATAATCTTAGAGTTCACTTTTTATCCTTCCCATTACCTAGTTAACAAATTTACAACTAGTTAACAATTATGTAAGTTAAAATCAGTTAAAACGACTGTTGTGGTTTCTCTTTCTGAAGCAGAACTTGCTACAGAGAGTGATGATGATGTCCACAGAAAGAGAGAAATCGGGAAATCATTAATAGGGTGAGGACTGATTTGCATCTGGACTCACTGAATTTACTATTTTGTCTTTATCTTGCCATATGATACATTTGTTGTGAACAGTAATTAGAAAATACGGATGAACAAAAACACAAGTACAGGCAGTCCCCAACTTATGATGGCTTGACTTAAATTTTTTGACTTTATGACGATGTGAAAGTGATATGTATTCAGTAGACATTGTACTTCACATTCTGAATTTTGATCTTTTCCCAGGACAGCAGTATGCTGTAAAATACTCTTGAAGAATTTGGGGCAGTGGCAGCGAGTGGCAGCTTCTAGTCAGCCACACAGTCACAGGGTAAACAACTGACGCACAACCCTTCTGTAGCTACACCACCATTCTGTTTTATGCTTTAGTACAGTGTTCAATAAATTACATGTGGTGTTCAACACTTTATTCTAGAATAAGATTAAAAATATAAAATTATAAAATTAATAAAAATATTTTAAAATATAAAAATAACACAAAATATTATTTGTGTTAGATGATTTTGCCCAAATATAGGCTAAGTGCTCTGAACACATCGACAATAGGCCAGGCTTAGTCATGATGTTTGGTAGGTGTATTTTTTTTTAAAAGATTTTATTTATTTATTTGAGAGAGTGATAGCACAAGTAGGGGAGGAGCAGAGGGAGAGGGACAAGCCAACTCCATGCTCAGCATGGAGCCTGATGTGGGGCTTGATCCCATGACCCTGGGATCATGACCTAAGTTAAATTCAAAAGTCTAGGGCTCAAGCCACCCAGGCGCCCCTGGTATGTTAGGTGTATTAAATACATTTTTGACTTATAGTATTTTCAACTTACAATGGGTTTATTGGGATGTAACCTCAGAGTAAGTTGAGAAGGATCTGTATTTAAAAGGATTGTTCTTGGGGAGCCTGGGTGGCTCAGTTGGGTAAGCATCTGTCTTTAGCTCAGGTCAGGATTTCAGAGTCCTGGGATTGAGCCCTGCGTTGGGTTTCCCACTCAGCAGGGAGCCTCCTTCTCCCTCTGCCCCTCCCTTTTCTCATGCTTTCTCTCTCTCTCAAATAAAAAAATTTAAAAAAAATCTTTAAAAATAAAAATAAATAAAAGGATTGTGCTTAACTTATCTCTGGGAGAGAAGCACTGTTAAGTTTTTTTGTTTTTTCCAGATATTTTTTATGCACATATAAATGTAAAGAAATATTCTATATATTTAAAGAAAAACAGAATCATCCTAGGCACACTGTTGAGCAATTTGCTTCTTTTAATATCATGGATCTTTTTCCTTGTCCTTAAATATTTGTACCTGCCAGACTTGTCTTCCTAAAGCATGGCACATCTTTATTTTACATCTAGGATGACTTCCTACTTTAATCATGCTTGATGTTGAACACAGGACTTTCACATACATTATTTCATTTAATTCTTACAAAATTCTAGGAAGTAATTCTTTATGTTTATTAGCCTATCTTTACATAAAAATGAAGCTTGGGAAATATAATGACATCCCCAAGGTCACATAACTAGTAAGTGTTGGACCCAGCACCTGGAAGCCACATCTTCTGCCTACAAATGCCAAGCTCTGTCCACTTTATCACACTGCTTTTCTATTTTACCCCGAACTTGCAATGGCTTACATTGCCTCCACATCAAAAATCTAAGCGCCTTAGCCTGGTAATTCAAGTCTTCTAAAATCTACCATCAAGCTGATTGTCGAAATCCCCCCTATAAATAACAAAGGCTCCAGCCAAGACTGACAATTACTTGAACACTATGCCTTCAGGGTTGGGAATTTTGTTCATTCTATTAATTTTATTCACCTGAGCTATCTTTGCTACCAGGCTCTGCTTATTAAAATCCTGTCCACTATAAATGAAACAGAATATAAAATCCTGAAATGGACCAGATGATGAAATTTTGTATAGGTGGTATTTCAAAACAGTGAATTATAAAATAATGTTGACAAACTAGACAGTTTTTTAAAAAAATAAATGCATAGACTTCTTGTCTCATTTTTTAAAACAAACTTAAGTCTATATTTAGATATAAGGAGTAGAACCCATAAAATTGCTGAAAGAAATAACTGATGTGTTATTTTAATATGATCATTAAAGGGAGGATTTCCTTACTATATAAAGAGCATAGACAAATGAATGAGAAATATTCCAAAAGAAAATAGTCTAAGGATATATAATATTTATATACCCATACACAAATAGCAAGTGAATATTTAAAATAAATGAATGACTTCACTTATAATGATCAAAATTTTAATTAAAACAACAATATGCCATTTAAAATATTAAACTGGCAAATGTTTGAAAAATTGGTAAGACCCCTTATTGACAGGAGTTTTCAGAATTAAATTTCTTTTTTTTTTTAAGATTTATTTATTTATTTGACAGAAAGAGAGAGAGACAGCCAGTGAGAGAGGGAACACAAGCAGGGGAGTGGGAGAGGAAGAAGCAGGCTCCCAGTGGAGGAGCCTGATGAGGGGCTCGATCCCACAACACCAGGATCATGCCCTGAGCCGAAGGCAGATGCTTAACGACTGAGCCATCCAGGTACCCCCAGAATTAAAATTCTTACAAACCATTTTTAGAAGACAATCGAACAATCTCTAGGAATTTAAAATGCACAAAATTAGACCCTGTACTTCTAGTACCAAGAATAATCCTTCACCTGCTCATTGTAAAGGTGTTTTTTTGAGAGTTGCTGTTGTAATGAAAACTTGGAAATCACTTAATTTGCCATCAGTAGGGGACTGGTTAAATAATATTGACACACATCCACATAATAAAATATAGTTGAGTCATTAAAAGAAGTGCAGGGTGTGTGTGTGTATGTGTGTGTATGTGTGTGTGTGCATCCAAATACCTAAAGAAAATTGGAGAACACATGAACAATAGGATTCTTTTTATGTAAGGGAAACTATAAAAAGAAAGAAGAAATATTATATATATTAAAATTAATAGTAGTTACTTTCATTGATGGAAATTTTATGCACCTTGGGTAATCACAAAGAAAGGATAAATAGCCTTTGTAATATTCTGTCCTGTTAAAACTTTTTCCAGCAAAAGTATTTCTAATAATGGTCACTAAATTTTTATATTGTAAGACAAAGTCCCAGTGACATCAACTTCATCCATGAATGAATGAAGTCTTCCATAAATATTTCAGACAAAAAGAATCTTTCTTTCCTGTAAACTTTCTGGTAAATATTTATATTTTTCACATTATATTTCTCTTTTTTCATTTGTTTCCTTGTTTGACTTATATCTCCTACTATAGTAAATGTCCTTGGTAATAGGACTCAGATCTCACAGTAGATACGAACATTTCTATCATCTATCTATCTATCTATCCATCCATCTATAGATATATCTATCATCTATCGATCATCTCTCCACCTATCTCCATCCCATATCTATCTTTCCACACAACATGAATTGACTGTATAAAAATTTCTTCACTTTTGAGTCGATGCCCTCTTAGTTTATTCAATCAGCTTAATTTTCCATTCTAGAAAATTATTATTTGTGGTTCCCTGCTTGGAATATTTTTCCATATTAACCATCTATCTAAACTATCTCTGATTTTATCCTTCAAAATCTTACTATTTAAATATTCAGAAAGAGTTCATTATTCATTTCTACTTTTGCAGTGTTTAGAAGGTATTTGTATACATTTTTTCTTATTGCACATTGATCAATCTCTGTATTTATTTAAAGAGACAGTTTATGAGAATAAATCTCATGCAATTTTGTCTCTATTAAA
Source organism: Ailuropoda melanoleuca (assembly GCF_002007445.2). Taxonomy (NCBI): domain Eukaryota; kingdom Metazoa; phylum Chordata; class Mammalia; order Carnivora; family Ursidae; genus Ailuropoda; species Ailuropoda melanoleuca. The sequence continues at coordinate 113,698,404 of NC_048225.1, forward strand.
ATGGTAGGAGATCATTTCATTAAGTGTTTTGTAAAGTCCTAAGGAAAAAATATCTGGTAGATTTTGTAGATGGAAGTCAGATTTTGTGGAGGGATTTTGGCATTTACAACATTCTAGATATACGATAGAGGGGAATACTGAAAAATCATTATTATCATATCCAAACGCACTATGAGGAGAAAAAAAATGCTGAAGATGGCCTTGTCTATACTTTGTCAGTAACAGGTTGCACAACTAACATCAATGTTGTCCCTATTGTCAGTATTGTCTTTTGTAATTCCTCACCTTAGTGAACAAAGTAGCCTAAATCAAATAACAAAGTAACAGGTAAAGAACAGAAGAAATTGCACTAACAATCATATCCTTCCTAGATTATTTTGTTTGTAAAGTCCTCAACACCCCTTTATCAGCACAGAAGCTTTTCAATATCTAGAGGCAGGCGTTAGACAATGGAAGGAAATTACTGAGGGGAAGCGATTTAGGGGGTTAGAGAGCAGAGTGACAGGTATTTGCAAAATGGGATTGGCAAATTGGCTTCCTGCAATTTAATGAAAATATCTGCCTAGGCCAAACCCTGACTTTGGTTTGAGCTAAGTGTATTTCCTTTGGTGGCGATACAAGAAACAGGAGGCAAATGATGAAGCAGGAATTACATGCCATAACCTCCCCAGAAATACTGCAGGCTCGTGGCCATAACTATAGAAGGGGCTCTATGTAGTCCCAGAATGAAAAAGAACTATGTGTCTACATTCTATTTCTGTCCTTACAAATTTCTGATTTTTTTTTTGCAGCTATCTAAGAAAAATTTGATATTGTTGTTGTCTAAGCACATTTAAACTTCAGCTGAAATAACCGCCAAGTGATTCATGCCTATGTAGGTGAATATAACGATTGTATCTGGAGCCCCAGTGCGCCATTTTCATTTCACTTTAAATAAAAAACAAAATGTATCTATGTCAGTCAGTGCCCTTCTGCTGTACTCAGAGGTATCAAACAGGCTACAATTATGATTGTGAAGTGATTGTGTCACATTGGAGGAAGGTTTATTGCTTTTGAGTCTGCTAGGCAGTAACACATTCTGTTTCATATTACTCTTTATATCATTGTTTGGCTGTGACTAGAATAATCAAATGCCATCAAATGCTGTCAAATTCAATTTACAGTATTTTTCATTGAAGCGGGCTTTCTGCATTATATTTCCTGTTTTCCCTCTCTATAGCTGCCATGGAATAGTCACTGTAATCATGAGCTTTATTTACAAAACCAACAGACTGAAGCCACGTCCTGCTCTATAACAGATACTTTATTTCCCTTTATGCAGAATAGGAATTTGATGTGCTTTTCTCATACAATTAGCATTAAGCAGATGAAAGAAAACTATTCAAAGAGGATGGGCATTTTAGAGCTTGCACTAATGTGCTTAGCGTAAAGTGTAAATTCGCATTAGCCATTTTTACGTGTTCGTGCGTATTTGAATCAGAAATATTATTCTTCAAATTAATGTTTGCTGAGCAGAAATTTGGCTTGCTCCTGTTTGGCCATGTCGTTTACATAGGCAGAAATGCAATAATACGTTCTCCTTTCATAATTTTCCTATAAACCTTACTCATCACTGAAGACTGACCTGAATCAAAGGGTTTCAATATCTGAAGTTGCAAAAGGAGCCTGAACTAAGTTTCCCGACGTATCCAGGGCACAGGACCAAACAAGGGAAGTGTGAGGCTGCTGGAGAGACTAACGTGGGAGTAGGGGTGAGGCTCTGAGCAAGAATGTATTGTTCTCTGTTTGCCTAATGTAAATACGTGGCTTTTGGAATGGGGTTTTCATCTGCAAATCCCTTAGGTCTGCTGATATCTGTCTTCCATAGTGTCTTTTCTGTCTCAGTTATGGTCGGGACATAACAGTTTCCTCCACTCCCAATTCATATACCAAATTCCAAACCCCCAAAGTGATGGTATTAGGAGATGAAGCATTTGGGAGGTGACTGGGATATGAGCATGGAACCCTCATGGATGGGATTAGTGCCCTTCTAAAGGAGACCCACAGAGCTCCCTAGTTGCTTCTGCGACAGTGAGGACACAGTGAAATGACAGCTGTCTGTGAACCAGGCAGTGGACCCTCACCAAACATGGAGTCTGTCAGTACCTTCATTTTGTATTTTCCCAACTTCCAGGGAAATAATGTGTGTTGTTTATAAGCCACCCAGTTTATGCCATTTTTGTTACAGCAGCCCGAACGGACTAGGACAGATAGCAAACTCTCAGAGGACAGGTTCTTTGCCTCCTTGACTCTCTTTCTGTTTTATCTTTGCCTTCTTTCCTCTCTTCCTCCTTCTCCCTCAGGGTTTTTCTGTCATTCTGTTTCCCTCTCTCTCTCTTTCTCACCTTTCCATTCTCTCTTCCCCCTCTCTCCCTCTGCTTCTCCTTCTCATTATTCATTATTTATTAAAAGAAAATGTTAAATTAAAACTATGTCCATGTGGATCAGGTGAAGACTGGATCAGGGAGTGCAATACCCTTCAACCCAAAGTGCCCATGGTCCCCAAGTATCTCTGTCTCTCCCTGCTCTCTTCTCTTTCCCTCCACTCTCTCTTTCCTTCTTTTCTTCATTTTAGGGGGATATACTCAACAAATTCTGCACATCATGGTGAAAAGAAGCTGCATTACCATCTATTGCATTCCCAGAACCATCCAGCCAGCTGAGTGGAAACTCCTTCCACCAGAAGGGGAACTGCAGAGTTGAGCCATTCTTTCTGCAGATGGGAAGCACCTTGTTTTTTGAGGATAAAAAGTTTTTCCGAGCTCCACATAATAGGTGATGGGAAATATTAGAATTCTCATTGCAGACCTGGTTCCTGCTCTGGAATGACTATGTTCTTTTGGTCAGTGAGCCTCTAGGGTACTGCTCTACGGCTTAATCAGAGGTAAGGCTGATGTGCACTATGAGGTCTCATCTTTCAAGTAGGGCTCAGACAAAAGTGTTACATGGTAGCTGTGGTTTTTCCCCCCCGGATCATGTGTAAAAGCTTCCAGTACCAATCTTTTCTTTTTTCTTCAAAGATTTTATTCATTTATTTGACAGAGAGAGAGACAGCCAGCGAGAGAGGGAACACAAGCAGGGGGAGTGGGAGAGGAAGAAGCAGGCTCATAGTGGAGGAGCCTGATGTGGGGCTCGATCCCATAACGCCGGGATCACTCCCTGAGCCGAAGGCAGACACTTAACGACTGCGCCACCCAGGCGCCCCCCAGTACCAATCTTAGACCCTAGTAGGTGCTCCATAAAGCACAAATTCCCATTTATTCCCTTATGGAAAAATACAATGTATTTGATTTCCATGTCCTGGAATGGTACACATTTTTAAATAATTTAAAATAACAGTAATAGTCAATGCTACCTGTGAAGAAAGTAGTTGATGATGACTCCATTTGGCTTTTCAGGTGGCATCCACTTAACCTCTATGCTAGCTGACCCCAGTGCCTTAAGAATTGGGGAACGTAGACCCACTGGGGCTGCTTCAGATGTTTTGACAAACATCCTACTGCTAACTCCACAACTTCCTTGAAAAAAAGAATCAAGTCCTTTAGTAATTTGTCAAGCAGGGGAAAGAGTTACATATGCACATAGAAGGATAAGGAGATCATGGAAATCATTTTAGCTGAACTTTTGTATATGACCCTTGTACACATATTTTAGACTAGTACTATAAATCTCTATATAATTTGAATATATTTATATATACATATTTTATATTATATATATTTATATAGGGAATCATTTTTGGAAAATCCATTAAGTAACCACAAATTTATAGAGGCATAGACAAGAATGCTTATGCTTGTCTGAACTGTGGTTTCTCTAGTTTATTACAGTCATTCTGCCAGAAAGTGATAATGTACTTGAATATCATTTAGTGTGTGTGACCTGCACATCTTGTATATTCTTAATAATATCTTATTCTTGCCAATATTTAAAAATAATAACCACCTCCCAACATATAAGAATCAATTAATTTGAAGAATATTGTATCTCCATAACATAGTTTTAAAGACATAGAGAAGCAGAAGTTGATTTTGCATTTCAATAAAGAAAACACTAGTTTAAAACCGTTTCCATGTTGATTAGCTGAAGACTATATCAGAGAGAAAAAGTATCCTTCAACATAAAATGCCTTGGTGTGGTTTGTAGAGAGAAGTGGGCAAACTGACTCACAATTCTGAAGATGAGGCAAAGCAAAATCTCAGACTCCATATCCTCATCAACTCCGTGGGAACTCATACTCATTTGGAAACAGAAGTTTCTAAGCACAAGTAAGATAGGAGTTCCCACCACTTGAGTATAATATTGGGACATTTCTTTAATTTAAAGTGGAGCAACATGTTTTATACACCAATATGAGTTACATCCTTTCTTCTCTTATTAATATATGATGTCACATTCAGAGGGATGAAGGGACTGAGGGAGGCTCTTCCTTAAGACCACAGAGATGGATGATGATTTCATAGACCACTAGCCTGTGCCATGAAACTCAGGGTGACAGTCTGCATATGTGAGATAGAGTTCAGGTAAGCACAGTAAAATAGGTAAGATTCATTCAAGTGTAACTCAACTTCTAAATAATGCCTCCTCTCACCCCCTAATAAAACTTAAATAAACCAAAGTGAGTACCTCTTTTTTGAAATTTTCATAATACCTATTTTGTTTTATATTACCAATGATTCCTTTATGTGATCTAGGTGTTTTTCTTTTAAAGGGCCTTATAAAACAAGACTTTGCAAAACCACCATTTTAATATATTTAAATATTCATGATTTAATGTGCAGAAATGCATAATGCTTCACTCAATTCCAGGCTCTGATTCTTCTGGGTAAACAGTCCAGTACAAATAAGAAATGAAATGTTAGTCTTTGTATTTGAATTGAGAATCTATTCCTTTTTAATGAATATTTTTTCATAAAATACTTTTTTTTTTAATAAAAGCCCAGGACAAGTGTCTGAAAGACTTTTACCATTTTGACATGCTTGTATCCTTATCTCATATTGTGTGAATGGAGCCAAATTTTCCAGAAGGATGGATTGATGATGACCAACAGAGGAGGTCAGAGGTGCTATACTTCCAGCATTGAGTAACACATTGTACTCCACAGGCATTTTGGGGATGAGGATCCCTTTAAAGAGAAAGAGAGAGAGAAAACATATATGTATGCTATACAGAATAGTCAACAAATGTTTAAAAACAATGAATCTTTAACATTTTATAACTTAAAGGTATATTATCACTGAATCTAGCAACTAATAACTACATGAACGTATATTTCAAAAGTAAAAAAAATGTGTATCACTCATTTTCAAAAACAAATGAAGTACATGTAATAGTTCTATTCAAAGGTATACTCTATGGGCAAATAAAAATGAAGGCACGTTTCACTTCTTAAAAAATACAAGGCAATTAGAAATGCTGTCATATATTTTTGCTAGGCTTACTTACCCTTAAAGTACATAAAAAAAACCCCACCAGTTTTGCTTGTGACAATAATTTTTCTGTAGGCATTGTGTATGCATCTAGTCTGACACAGATCCTTGACATAATAGCCCATAAAGTATCCAAATCATAGTCTACCTAGAGAATTCCCAGTACATTAATTATTGAGTTAGGACAGTCCACTCTGTCAGGGAGACTTATGGACCTAAATACATAAGAAATTTGGGTTCAAAACTGTCATTTTTCACAATGCTTCCTAAAGAAAGAAGGTCTTGTCAGTTTTGCCTCTTCACAATCTATTCATATAATTAAATGCCTATAAGTTCTATTTGGTCATGAACAACAAGTACATTTTGTTTTTCAAGGAGAGTATATGAGCCCTGAGTGAAGAATTTATATTCTTAAATTCCATTATTGGAATTTCTCACGAGATTTTCTCATTGATCTGATAGCTTATAACATTTGTGGGTTTAATTACTTATCTTTGTAGTACTTAAATAAGGTTATCTTTGCTATAGAAGCAATGAAATCTACAGCACAGGACTCAATAACCCTTCAGAAATGAGGTCTAAAAAATGAAATGAAGGTTTGTTTTTTGCAGATATAGCCCCAATTGTGTAAGGGGTGTAAGAGCCAGTATAAAGCCGAGATGCTTGGGATTTTGTGTAGGATAGATAAGAATAAGTACTCTCTGAAGGATATATTGATCATAGTCAGAAGGACTGATCAATTGTTTCCTTTGGAAAGATGCGATTGTGCTGAAGCCAGACTAAGAATTTTTATTTTAAATTAGAGCATCCTACTTAAATTATCTGTTGTATTTGTCCTAATGGCTTAAATCACTGCTATTCTATCATTGATTCCTAATTTCCTATCTCTGGCTTTTCATCTCTCTTGCATTCCAGATTTCTATTTTCAGCAGCCAACTTTACAGAAACCTCCATCTCCACAGGTCCAAAGCATAATCACTATATTTTCCACTCCCAAACCTGTTCTTCTTGGGTTCCTTTCTATCTTCCTATGCCAGAGGCCTTAGAATAAACCGTTAGGGTAAGACTCTTAGAGTAGACCCTGCTTTCTTTACTCTGCACAGTTGCAGCAATAACCCAAACAAGGATAGCCATCTCATTGCATTCCAGTTGCAGTGTACTCCATAAAGTCAGGGGCTCTGTTCTCCTCCCCAGGGTAGTTCCAGTACCTAGAGTTTAGCCCAAAGTTGCAGCTCAATAAATGTTGGTTTGAAGGAATGAAAGAAATCTCAGGACAATATTGTAAAGCAAATATTATTACATTTTTTTAAGATGTGAGAAAGCTAAGCAACTTGTCCTAGATTGCACGTTGATTATGTGGGGTAGTCAAACTTGAACTCAGGCCCATGTGATGCCAAAGCTTCTCTCTCTCTCTATTTATGCTCTCTCGGTAATGGAGACTCAGATTAGGACAACAAGGGGAAAATGAAAGGATAATTTTGAGGCAACATGGGTAGCCAGGTAGAACAGGTATTGGACACTGATTAGAGGGAAAAAATAAAGTGATGGAAAAATTAGAATCCCGCTGATGGAACTAATTATAGGTGAATATTTGAAGTTATGAAAGGCAGGTTTCCAAAACTGAAATACACATACCTTACATGTTTGTGGATTTGTGTCAAAGTATTTTCAAAGGCTAGAACAAACATGGTACCTTTTCCCGGAATGCCAGTTTGACCTGTAAAATTTGGGAAACGTAAGGCTTCCTTGCCTGAGCAAGGGAAACCAGCAGAATCCCACCTTTCTTTGTTCACAAAAATTTGGTATGGATTTTTCTTCATAAAAAGCCCCAGACTAGAAAATTAGATGGGTACCAAGTGATCAGAACTTTGACTAGTTAGTTGTTTTAGCTCTATAGTCACCTCAGAACTAACTAAATGACAGCAGAATTTTATGCTGACATAATCAGTGTGTTGAACAAGTACAAGTCCTATTCACGATGTTATCAAAACCCCACTTAATTTGAGTTGCTCACTATTGCTTTAAAATGAATTCATCATGGGTAATCTTCCACAGACACAGGATGAAAATTTGGCCTGGCCCCCATTTCTGCTGAATCTCAGGTAACAGACATTTCTATGTTACTTTTTTTTCCATGAAGAAAAAAGATATAGTGACAAAGATTAATGCCTAGAAAATGTAAATAAATTTATTTTTCTCTTTAATGGTATAGTAATACACATACTGGGCTTATTTAGAAGATATTCTTTGAGGCCTAATTCTCAACTGTAAGACAAAACTGGGAATGGCTTTATGCTCCCAACAAAACTGCCATAATTAAAATGAAGTTTGAGAGTTGGAGGGAGAGAGTTGATTATAGGGACCATTTGAAACTCAGTCCATTAATGGGTGAGGAAATCCTATGTACTATATTAGAAGTAAAATAAAGAGCAGTATAATCAGGCTTTTTTCCCACTAAAAATGTTCTTCGGAGGTTGTTGTTCGAGGTAGTAAAAGAGGTTTAAGAGTGGATCAGGGACTTTCTCAGTTTGTAGTGTGACCTCTCAGCAGGAAGATATGCTTATGGAATTTTCCATCCATAGTATCTTGGAATGTCACAGTATTCACCTCCCATTTTGGGCATTTTCTTTATTGTTACCCTGACATAGTCTGTAGAGTGGTGGGGAAAAAAAGGCTGCTGTTTGTCCCCACATATTTGTAACAAAATGAAGACAGAATTATCTGGACATTGAACTTGTTATTGGGGTCAGCTTTCTCCAGAGTGACCTAATATCCTAAAACGTAACAGCATATAACTCTTTATCCAAGGAGATTAGTAAAAAAAAAAATCCCCTAATGATAAATTATAAAATACATTTTTTTTGGATGAAGACAAACACATTGGAATACAATGGCAAATTTTTATGAGTTTTTAAGCTAAAAAGCAAGACCTTAAAGAAATTGCAAGCTTATGGTGATTACTTTGGGCAGTTTCTAGACCTCCTGGGGTTGATTGCATGTTCATTCTGTCTTCTCTGTTCCTGGGATAGATCTTATAAAAAGTTTGACAAACGCACATTTGAAAAATATTCTATCATTCTTGTTGAACTAGACAAACCACAGAATGGAGTCAGGCAGATCAAGTCACTTCTCTGCCCTTATTTGTTTCTGGTAAATTACTTAACCTCTGTGAATGCTGGTCTCTTCATCTGTAAAATGATAATACTAATAGCGACCTCATAAAGAGCTACAAGGATTAAATTAGAAAATGCATGTAAAACATTTTAGTACATTCCTGTGACAAAGAAAGCGCTGAATTAATGATAGGCATCTTGGCAAAACAAAATGAAATGGAACAAAATGGAAAAAATAAAAGCCCACATCTATGACACTTTTTAAAGTAAAGCTGCTATACCAATTACAAATAAATGTTATATTCATTTAAATAAATCTCTTTAAAATAATATTTTATCTAGTTTTTTTTGTGAATACTTGGATATGATCAAGTTGTATTCCTATGAAGATGTTTTTTCATTCCTAGCACTAATTTAGAAATGGTCTTCCCTTCAATTCATCTGAGGTTGCACTTTACTGAATGTCTTCCTCGTACCTACTGGTCTGTGTCCAGGGACTTCTCTGCTTAGAAGGACAAGTCTCCTAGGGGGTCAGAGAATAAAATGTGCTTCTGCTACATTTCAAATATAGACATAATCTTGATCTAGGTTTCAACATGGCTAGTCAAGGCACGAAACTGGAAAATGTATTTTTCACGTCTTGGTTAATTGGAAATAAATGTCCTTTATATATACCTATGAGGTGCTGAAAGAGAAACTGCTCCTTGAAGCTGTGAGCATGTCAAATAGTGACATGTATTTAGGAAAGAGGGCCCCTCCACTGTCATAATTTACAGGACTGTGACATGAAAGGCTCCTGTGTTCCTGCAAACCCTATACCATCTGCAATGAGTCTGAAACAACCTAGCCCCCTGGTATTCCGATGACTAAATGAAATGAAATGGGCATATTTGTTAAAGTCAGCTGGGAAGCCACACGACTTGGTTAGTTCCCGAGTTCATAAATTTATGTCAGAGCAAGAGGAGCAATGGAAGCTCAAGTGAACCAATTTACCCTAAGTGCAAATGGCAGTTTTGTTATTTGGTGTCAAAGTTACCAGTCCCACAATGACAAGCTGCCATAACACATTTTCTTGTTCACTAAAGAACAAGGATTTCGTTGGTTAATATTCCTTGCAATGCTCCTTTTCATAATTTACAACAACTAGATGCTGATAGGTTATTTAACATTTATGAAGTTAAGATGTAATCAGAAAAACCCTGATTATCTTTACAAATAAAAAAGTTAAATTATTCAACTTTTTTTTTTTTCTCCATGGCTTCATTTCACAGCAGGTGCATACTTTACAATGGGACAAGTCAATCAAATAATCCTTTTTTCAAATCTTTTTTCAGGAGCTGAAGCAGGAACAATTCTAAGAGGAAAACTATTAATTCGGTTTGATAGCTGCATTTGCTTCAAAACACTGGTTGCACTTAATGTCATGCTTTGAACAAATCAGCCTAAATTCCTTGTTGCACAGGTAGGCATAACTTGGTTATGCCCTTTTGAGGGTTTGGAGGTGAAAGAAGACTCACTTAAATACACATCCATACCAACTGTATGGAAATTTTACTTAAGTTTGTATAACAGTGTCATTTTATGTCCTTTCTACCCTAATAGATAGTAGGGTTCCTGATAGGAAGGACAATGTCTCATTCTTCTCTAAAACTCTCAGGGTGTCTAGCATTATACCTTGCCCCTGAGTGGGGCTCAGCAAATATTTTCATGCTCGTTAAAATGAATAGATGATTCAATATACCCAAAGGTTAATGAATTATATCTCATGAAATTTTAAGCTACAAATAAAACACTCCTACTGGGTTACTGGGTAGGCTGCTCTCAAATTACACTGTCCTCATTCATATTTGCTATATTTATAGCAAAATTATTTTTTAGCTTCTGAACTGGATCATAGTAAAACTTAGAAAAAAATCATTTGCTTTCTGCACTGTTTATGTAGAAAAATAGTGAGAAAATAGCACAGTGATTTTGACCATAGAATTTGGAGTCAGATTCATTGTGGGTTGGCTCCAACAACTTTGTGATAAATAACCTAGACAAAATAACTAAATAATATCTAAATTGATTTGTTCTCATTAGTAAAATGGGCAAAACAATAGGACATACTATAGTCGGTTGTTAAAAGCATTAAACGAGATACATATTAATATCTTAGAAAAATATCTAGTACATATTAGAATTCAATAAAATAAATTCATTAAATAACAAAACCAAAGGCAACAAAATAAATTGACAAGTGGGACACATCAAACTAAAAAGGTTCTGCACAGCAAAGAAAACCATTAAAGTGAAAAGGAACCTATGCAATGGGAGTAGATATTTGCAGACCATTTATCTAATAAGGGGCTAACATCCAAAATCTATAAGGAACTCATGCAACTCAATAACAGAAAAAGACAAATGTCCCAATTAAAAAATGGACAAAGGCCACAGACACTTTTCCCCAAAAAGGACAGACAAATGGCTAACAGGTACATGAAAATGTGCTCAACATCCTTAATCATCAAGGAAATGCAAATCAAAAACCACAACGAGATACCACCTCCTACCTCTCAGGATGACTATTATCAAAAAGATAAGAGATCACAAATACTGGTTAGATGGGAATGGAAACTCATATCGCTAGTGCCAGTTACCATGGAAAACAGTATGGAGGTTCCTCAAGAAATTAAAAATAGAACTACTCTATGATCCCCAAAACCTACTTCTAAATATATGTCCAAAGGAAATGAAATCATTATCTCACAGAGCTCTCTATACTCCCATGTTCACTGCAATGTTATTCACAATAGCCAAGGTCTGGAAACAACCGAAGTGCCTATCAGTGGATAGATGGAAAAAGAAAACATAGTATATATGCAATGGAATATTATTCAGCCTTAAAAAAGAAGAAAATACTACCATTTGCAACAAGGTGGATAAAATAGTAAGACAAAGAGAACAACTTTATGGTATTACTTATGTGTCGAATCTTAAAAAAAAAAAATTGAACTCACAGAAACAGAGTGGAATGGTGCCTCTGGTGGCTGGAGGATGGGGAAAACAGGGAGAAGTTGGTAAAAAGGTACAAACTTTCAGTTATAAGATGAATAAGGTCTGAGGACCTAAGGTATAACATGGTGACAATAGCTGATAATACTGTATTGTATAATTGAAATTTGCTAAGAGAGTAGAACTTGTGTTCTCACCAAAAAGACAAAAAATAAATATGCGACATGCTGTTAGCATTAATTAACTCAAGGGTGGAAATCCTTTCACAATTATATATGTCAAATCATCACGTTGTAATCTTTAAATATATCATAATTTCGTTTGTCAATTATACCTCAATATAGATGAAAAAAGATTTATTACTATGCTAAATAAAACATAAATCATTGAAATGAGTTTTACACTTTCTTCTGAAATTCAGTGCTACTGTCACTTGGTTTTTGCACTTCTAAGAAAATTGAAAGAATTGTCAAAGTTGAATCATCCCAGTTAATGCAAAGTAAATTTTTTAGAGAGCTTAATGCCAATTTTGACTTTAAATGGCTATTATCTGATCTAATACACTGCACTTGATAAGTTAATTGAACACCAAGATGCCAAATGTCTATAGATAAGCCATATTGTGGCTAACTACCCTTTAATCAAAAATTGGTTAATAAAAAGCATTTTTATTCCTAACCAACATATTCTTTTATTCCTAAGCAATATTAATTGAAATGATCTCTCAGAAGAACTGTTGCTAATTGTTTTCTTTAATGGACTAAGAGATAAATATGAATGGACACATGCCAGTACTTTGATATTATGCATTAAATGTAAATAACTCACCATCTTTAGTGAGGAAAGTGTGTTGAATGAAATGACATTGTTAATTAGAATATGATGAAGGACTAGAACAGTTCAAAATACAGTCATCACCTTGATAAATTAGAAAGACTCATTATTACCTTCAGAGTTTAAATAATTTTGAGTGTTTTGATTCTGAAACAACAGGAATATCTCTATTCTTATCCTGAGTAAACCATTTATGTTCCAGGAACTATTTGATTTTTCATTTTCTATGATTTTTTACCCATTAGTTGAACAGATATCCTTCACTCTAATACAAATGTGTAAGTCCTGACCTGAGGTTGAGAGCTGGTACAAGGCGAGAACGAATGTTTAGGAATCAATTAGCAGGGTGGCTATCTGTAGCTTAAATAATAATAACCAGTGTCCAGGCAGTGCCTAATAAATGTTTACCATCCTACTTCACTGACTTCACATAAAAGCAATGCAGGGTAGCATTTGATACCCCATTGCATAGATGAGAAACCTCAAGTTCAGAGACATTGTGAAACTTGCCCAAGGTCACATGGAAACTAAATGGTGGAGCCCATTCCACCTAGAAACCAGTATTTCCTTTTCAGAAATAAGTGAAAAAACTTATGCATCCATTAGATGACATATAATATTTGGAAGATATGGGAATGTGTCCTGTTTGTCTCTAAAGAAGAAATGTGTATTTGTGTGTGTGTATGTGTGTTTAGGGTTGAATTAGTGTGGAGGGAGGGATAGGCTTCTATAGGAAATCAAGTGTTTGAATAATTTTAAGCAGCAGAAAATCCAAAATTTATTTATATTTGTCTTAATAAATTTCAGAAATTTACTCACTACTATGTTCTTTCATTAATTCAGCAAACATTTTAAAAGGGTTGTTTGTTCCTCATCTGATTTGAAGGTACAAATGTATACAAAAGAGTAGAAATCTTGATTTTCTAGAGCTTGAAGTGTCTTGATAATCTTACAACTGACATTTATCAAGTAATAATGAGCTAAAGTGAACCAGGATTGACCTGGAAGGTAAGAGAATATCTACTGAGGCATTAAAATAGTCCTTGAATATTCTTTTTGTCAATATTTGAGAAATGACTCCCTCTCCCACCTAATTAAAATCTTTCAGCACTTGGAATCTGGTTTTGCTAAGCCATGTCTATTCTTTCTGGACTTTTGAATGGATAGGCAAAGCCTTCTGGTTACTAGTTCCTTCATGCCGCAGGAGATAACTATTGTCAGGTAGATATTTTCCCTTCGGGGGCTCACTATTTTCCACAATTAATTCTTCTGGTCTTGTCATGCCCAACAAAAAACATTCTTCCACAATCATTTGGTATTTGCCAATACCTAGCTCTGTTTCTCAGCCCCCTGGGCTACTATTTCAAAAAGCATAGTTGCATCACAAATTCAACAGATGGTGAGTAATGAATAAAAACCTTGATTTGGATTTAAGAGTTAAGCCAAAGACATGTAGAGATTGCCCTTGTAAGGCAGTAGTAAAGAATAGACCTGAATTTGAATCTTGGCTTTGCTATGTCGCCTTGGGTATATTATATCATTTCTTTGAGATTCAAATTTCTTATCTTAATATGGAAATAATGATATTACTTGTATCCCAGGGTTTGCATGAGTATTAACTCAGGTAAGGCTGGGAAAGGGCTTATCGAAGCGTTTGGCATATACTAGAAATTTAACAAATGGCAAGTATATAAGTGATGTTTGCCAATAGTATTCCAGTTATGCTTCCCCTGAATATTCTCATGCATTCCCTGGACCTCACTTCCTTTTCTGGTAGGATTTATAAACATGTAGTAAGAATTAATTTATAGATATCATGGAAATAATAATTTATAAACTGAAAGCCCACTTAATTGCCTAGGTAATTTTCTGTTGCCAAGCAACCACATGGATATTTTTTTCTCCCAGCAACTTACCTGCATAAGGTTGTTCTATTCACACTGACCACAAAACAAAGTACATGTGAAAAAACCCAGTTAATTTAGCCACTATTTTGGCAAGAGAAAGTGGTATGATTCATGTTTTCAAAGAAATATTGTAATCGACCACTTTTGCTTGGTGTATGTAACTCATGATTACTAGCTTTGGAGCACATTGAAATCATCTGGGAAGCTTTTTTTAAAATCTAGATTTCTTGAGTCCATCCCAGGAGATTGTGATTCAGTAAACTTGGGGTTGAGAACTGGTCTTTGCAAAAGTTTTCCAGGTGATTTTAGTATTCATTCAGGAACTATAGGTATGGACTGTTTGTACCAATTTTCAGCGCTGCTTATGATGTAATCATTTCGTAACGGCAGGCGAGTATGATGAATACCTTGAAAGCTCTTGATTGTGAGCAAATAAACCACCTCTGGTTATAACAAGTTTGTTTTCTTTCTGTTTAAAATATATATTTGTGACTATTCAGGAACAGAAAAATGTTTTTATTATCCAAATCAAAACACAGCATGAGGTACTTTCCAATAAAATCAACTGTAGATTATACACAAGTCAAAATCATCTGCCTGTTTACAGAGTTCAAAATCCTTCTAGGCACCAGGAAAAAAGTTTAATTTAAGATTTTAATCTTTCCATATATTACAGGGTTTCTGTAATGGATTTTGTGCATCTGAAACTAAAAGATTGACAGGTCTGGATATTATAGATTTATTAACCATTGGTTACATGGTCAGAGTTACTGTGTGAAGCATTTCTACAATACCCCTGGGGCTGCATTAGAGTGAACAATTTCTATGAAGCCTGAGGTGGACAAGAGTTAAGGTTACATTAAAAAAGTAGAAGTTGTGTTTTATTTCACAATGATCCTTTTCTAAGTGTAAACATTATACACTGAGCATAAAATTATGATGTTGAACTCAAAAAAATATGACAAAATGCTGGAAATTCAAAAGAAATCTTAAACATTTACAAATGCAATCCTGCAGCACACCATTTTATCATTTTGAAAATGGGGCCCTTGGCACCTAGCAAAGGCTGGAGCAAATACATCCTAAAAATAAATAATTGAAGGCAAAAATAATTCTCCAAAAATAATCACCACTATTCATAGAATATTATAGAGTCAATGTATGCCAATTATATAAATTACCTCATTTAATCTTTACAACCACCCAAATGCACGTACTGCCATTGTCTCTACAGCTGCACGAAACAGAGACTCAGCGAGAAAAACTGATTTGTTTATGTCAGCTAACAGGTGGCACAACTGGGAAAGGAATCCTGGTTTTCTCTTTCATCTGACATCCGTTGTCTTAAAGGAAAGATACCTTCAGATGAGCAATGGCAATTTATGTGATGTTAAAATGACAAGTGATGTGATAGGCCCTGGAACTTCCTGATCACATGGCTAGGAAATCATCAATTTTGCTTGACATCTTGGACTTTCTCTTATCGTTCTTTGAAAATTTGGATTGTAGAAGACCCTGGTCTGCGTCTGAGAAATCTGTGGTTAATAGGAAAAACTTGGTCTCAGACTGGCTCTTTTCTGCCTCATTTTACTGGATGGCACAGAAGGACCACAGCAC
Organism: Ailuropoda melanoleuca; assembly: GCF_002007445.2. Taxonomy (NCBI): domain Eukaryota; kingdom Metazoa; phylum Chordata; class Mammalia; order Carnivora; family Ursidae; genus Ailuropoda; species Ailuropoda melanoleuca. Next base: position 113,714,338 of record NC_048225.1, read on the forward strand.
TACAAAGATGCCAAGGAGAAATATGCTCAAAGATGGCAAGAGAGCAATGCTATTCCATGCAAGTAGGAACTGATTCTGCAAAGGGATATGCAAATTTGTATATTTTCCACAGCAGAAGATATGGATTCTCTTCCATTGAACTTAAGAATGGAGTTCAAGAAAATCTACGCTCCTAAAACTGAGATAGGGATTATAGGGCTTTATGACACAGGCTGGCACTAGTGACTATTCCTTTGTTTTAATTTAATGTGTTATATATTTGTTTTAAAATAAAGGTGGATGGAATCATTTATATTTAATATCTTAGAGGGGCTTACATTTTTTTTTTTTTGCTTATAAAGCTCTCGATAAATTTTCTCCTGTGAGTTTGACCAAGTTAAGACCCTTTTGTTTTTGATCTTAGATTACATCAGAAGGATGTTGGTTTATGAGAACTGAAGTTTTATGTATTAGGCCTCTATGTTACCTTCCTGACTCTATCACCTGTTTGCCTGTTTAGTTTTTATTTTGACTCCAGTTAGTTAACATATAGTGTTATATTAGTTTCATGTGTACGATATAGTGATTCAAGAATTCCATACATCACCCAGTGGTCATCACGGCAAGTGCACTCCTTAATTCCCATCTTCTATTTAACTCATGCCCCCCACCCGCTCACCTTCTGGTAACTATCAGCTTATTGTCTGTAGTTAAGAGTCTGTTTCTTGGTTTGTTTCTCTTGCTTTTTGCTCCTTTGTTTTGTTTCTTAAATTCTACATGAGCAAGATCATATGGTATTTGTCTTTCTCTGACTGACATTTCACTTAGCATTATACTCTCTAGCTCCATCCATGTCATGGCAAATGGCAAGATTCATTCTTTTTTTATGGATGAGTAATATTCCAATATATATACACACATCTTCTTTATCCATTCATCAACTGATGGACACTTGGGCTGCTTCCATATCTTGATTATTGTAAATAATGCTGCTATAAACATAGGGGTGTATGTATTCCTTTGAATTAGTGTTTTTTTTTTTATTCTTTGGGTGACTACCCAGTAGTATGAAAGCTCAATCATAGGGTAGTTCTATTTTTTAACTTTATGAGGAAACTCCATACTGTTTTCCTCAGTGGCTGCACCAGTTTGCATTCCTACTAACAGTGCACGAGGGTTCCCCTTTCTCCACAGCTTCACCAACATCTGTTATTTCTTACGTTTTGATTTTAGCCACTTTGACACGTGTCAAATGATAATTACACTGTAGTTTTGATTTGCATTTCCCTTATGATGAATGATGAAGAGCATCATTTCAGGTGTCTGTTGGTCATCTGTATGTCTTCTTTGGAGAAATATCTGTTCATATCTTCTGCCCATTTTTAAATTGAATTATTTGTTTTTTGGGTGTTGAGTTTTATAAGTTCTTTACATATTTTGGATACTAACCTTTTATAAGATATATCATTTGCAAATATCTTCTCCTGTTCTATAGGTTGCCTTTTAGTTTTATTGATTGTTTCCTTCACTGTGCGGAAGCTCTGTATTTTGATTTAGTCCCAATACTTCATTTTTGCTTTTGTTTCCCTTGCCTCAGGGGACCTATCTAGAAAAGAGTTGCTATACCAATGTCAGAGAAGTTACTGCTTGTGCTCTCTTCTAAGATTTTTATGATTCCAGATCTCACATTTAGGTCTTTAACGCATTTTAAATTTATTTTTCTGTATGGTATAAGACAGTGGTCCAGTTTCATTCTTTGCTTGCTGCTGTCCAGCTTTCTCAACACCTTTTGTTGAAGGGACTGTCTTTTTCCAATTGGATATTCTTTCCTGCTTTGTTGAAGATTAATTAACCATATAATTGTGGGTTTTTTTCTGGGTTTTCTATTCTGTTCTATTGATTTATGTGCCAGTACCATACTGTTTTGATTACTACAGCTTTGCAATATAACTTGAAGCCTGAAATTGTGATGCCTCCAGTTTTGCTTTTCATTTTCAGGACTGCTTTTGCTATTCAGAGTCTTTGGCAGTTCCATACAAATTTTAGGATTGTTTCTTCTAGTTCTGCGAGAAATGCTGTTGGTATTTTGATAGGGATTGCATTGAAGGTGTAGATTGCTTTGGGTGGTATAGACATGTTAACACTATTCGTTCTCCAATCAATGGAATGTTTTTCCATTCCTTTATGTCATCTTCAACTTCTTTCATCACTGCTTTACAGTTTTCAGGACACAGGTCTTTCGCTTTTTTGTTATGTTTATTCTTAGGTATCTTATTATTATGTGTGATGTTTGCTGTGGGTTTTTCACATATGGCCATTATTATGTTGAGGTATGTTCCCTCTATATTCGCTTTGTTGAGGATTTTTATCATGAATGGGTGTTGTGCTTTTTCAAATGCTTTTTCTGCATCCATTGAAATGATCATATGGTTCTTATCCTTTCTCTTATTGATATGATGTATCACATTGATTGATTTGTGAATATTGAACCACCCTTGCAACCCAGGAATAAATCCCACTTGATCATGGTGAATGATTTTTTAATGTATTGTTGTATTTGGTTTGCTAGTATTTTGTTGAGGATTTTTTACATCTATGTTCATTAGAGATATTTGCCTGTAGTTCTCTTTTGTTTGTGGTGACTTTATCTGGTTTTGGTAATGCTGGCCTCATAGAATGAATTTGGAAATTTTCCTTCCTTTTCTGTGTTTTGACTGAGATAATTGTTCAAGTAAATGAAAAATGTATCTTTGCTAAGTATTTTATAGAGTGGATCTGCTGGTGGCCAACATGGCTGCTACAGACCAATTGTTTTCAGTGCATGTCGAATTGTAGCTAAACTTATTCTGTTGCAGATAATAGAAATTTGTGTCAATTTTATCTAAAGACTAGATGTTAGAGATAAAATCACATTTTGAAGTGAATTTAACATTTTAACCCATTTTAAATTTTACTGAAATAACATTTCCATACTTTCCTTATGTTAAAAGACAGAGCAAAGATATTTCACTTTAATCCTTACTCCATGATGTTAATGCAATAAGATTTGTACCTGGGGATGATGCTTACATCAAAATATGATAATGCACTAAACCATAAAAGCAACCCACTAGTGACTAAATGGTACAATGGAGGCTATATAGATTAGAGGGGCAAAAATCAACTACCATAACTGGCCACAATTTAATAGAAATGGATAGAGTAGACTGTTATCTTTCTGAAGTCCTTATTCACTGCTATAATAAAGGCCAAATCATAAAACATCAATGATCCAATCTTGGGAGTCCTGCAGAATGAATGTTTGAGCTCATTCAGATCTATATAACTTACCTGGGATGTATATGAAGAAGAAGGCAGATTTTGGTACTTAAAAGAAAGTATTATTTTTAAAGAAAAGTATATATCTAGGTATCTATATATCTTTCTTTTTTCATCTATAGATGTTTATTTATTTATTTTTTTCTTTTTTTTTAATGATTTTTTATTATATTGTTAGTCACCATACAGTACATCCCCGGCTTCCGATGTAAAGCTCGATGATTCATTAGTTGCGTATAACACCCAGTGCACCATGCAATACGTGCCCTCCTTACTACCCATCACCAGTCTAACCCATTCCCCCAACCCCCTCCCCTCTGANTGTTAATCACCATACAGTACATCCCCAGATTCCGATGTAAAGTTTGATGCTTCATTAGTTGCGTATAACACCCAGTGCACCATGCAATACGTGCCCTCCTTACTACCCATCACCAGTCTATCCCATTCCCCCACCCCCTCCCCTCTGAAGTCTTCAGTTTGTTTCTCATAGTCCATAGTCTCTCATGTTTCATTCCCCCTTCTGATTACCCCCCTTTTCTTTATCCCTTTCTTCCCCTACCGATCATCCTAGTTCTTATGTTCCATAGATGAGAGAAATCATATGATAATTGTCTTTCTCTGCTTGACTTATTTCACTTAGCATTATCTCCTCCAGTGCCGTCCATGTTGCAGCAAATGTTGAGAATTCGTTCTTTCTGATAGCTGAGTAATATTCCATTGTATATATGGACCACAGCTTCTTAATCCAGTCATCTGTTGAAGGGCATCTCGGCTCCTTCCATGTTTTAGTTATTGTGGACAATGCAGCTATGAACATTGGGGTGCATATGGCCCTTCTCTTTACTACGTCTGTATCTTTGGGGTAAACACCCAGTAGTGCAATGGCTGGGTCATAGGGTAGTTCAATTTTTAACTTTTTAAGGGACCTCCACACTGTTTTCCAGAGTGGCTGTACCAACTTGCATTCCCACCAACAATGTAGGAGGGATCCCCTTTCTCCACATCCTCTCCAACAATTGTTGTTTCTTGCCTTGTCTATTTTTGCCATTCTAACTGGCATAAGGTGGTATCTCAGTGTGGGTTTGATTTGAATTTCCCTGATGGCTAATAATTTTGAACATTTTTTTATGTGTCTGTTAGCCATTTGAATGTCTTCATTCNCGAGTTGGACCTCATAGATATATATAGAACACTACACCCCAGAACCAAAGAATACTCATTCTATTCAAATGCCCATGGAACATTCTCAAGAATAGATCATGCTCTGGGACACAAAACAGGTCTCAGCCAATACCAAAAGATTGAAATTATCCCCTGCATATTCTCAGACCACAACGCTCTGAAATTGGAACTCAACCACAAGGAAAAACCTGGAAGAAACTCAAACACTTGGAGGCTAAGAACCATCCTGCTCAAGAATGACTCGATAAACCAGGAAATCAAAAAACAAATTAAACAATTTATGGAGACCAACGAGAATGAATACACAACGGTCCAAAACCTATGGGATACTGCAAAGGCAGTCCTAAGGGGGAAATACATAGCCATCCAAGCCTCACTCAAAAGAATAGAAAAATCTAAAATGCAGTTTCTATATTCTCACCTCAAGAAACTGGAACAGCAACAGAGGGACAGGCCTAATCCATTCACGAGGAAGCAGTTGACCAAGATTAGAGCAGAAATCAATGAATTAGAAACCAGGAGTACAGTAGAGGAAATCAACAGGACTAGAAACTGGTTCTTTGAGAGAATCAATAAAATTGACAGACCACTGGCAAGACTTATCCAAAAGAATAGGGAAAGGACCCAAATTATTAAAATTATGAATGAAAAAGGAGAGGTCACTACCAGCACCAATGAAATTGGAAGGATTATTAGAAACTATTATCAACAGCTATATGCCAAAAAACTAAGCAATCTGGAAGAGATGGAGGCCTTCCTGGAAACCTATAAACTACCAAGACTGAAACAGGAAGAAATTGATTTCTTAAACAGGCCAATTAATTATGAAGAGATTGAGTCAGTGATAAACAACCTTCCAAATAACAAAACTCCAGGCCCAGATGGTTTTCCTGGGGAATTCTACCACACATTCAAAGAAGAAATAATACCTATTCTCCTAAAGCTATTTCAAAAAATAGAAACAGAAGGAAAGCTACCAAACTCATTCTATGAGGCCAATATTACCTTGATCCCAAAACCAGGCAAAGACCCCACCAAAAAGGAGAATTACAGACCGATTTCCCTAATGTATATATCTTTATCTACATATGTACATCTGTATCTATATGTATATATGCATATCCTTATATATGTATAGACTGATGAATGTGGTTTGGATTATTCTGTTTATATATATGTAGGAGACAGGTTATGTCCTTCTGATTTACTAAATTTACACTTCCATCCTTATCTCCAATTAACTTTCTCCGAAATGTTTTACATACAAATATGCACATGAGCATGAACACACACACACACACACACACACACACTTTAGTTCTTTACCTGGTGGGGTCCAAGCTACAAATATGGAATAAGGCCCAATTACTGTGATATTATATGGAGGCTGGATTTCTTCTGGTGTCAGTACAGGTGTTTGTACAATGTAATCTTCACTAGGATTGCTGCCACCTCCAGTTGTGGCTTCCAATTTATAAATATATCTATATTAAAAAGAAAGGATTGTATAAGGCAATGTACAAGAAACTTGAACAATGGTTGTTGGCTTTTCTCTCCATTGCTTAGTCCTAAATTTATGACAAATTGCAAATTTTCTGCTCCCTGTCCAGAAACGTCACTGTTGACCTGATAGTTTTTCTAGAACAGGCATCATTCTCTTCAGACTGTCACGATTTCTGCCCCTTTCCATTATATTTTTAACCCTCTAGTAATTAATAACTTTTCCTAAAGATTTCAGAAAAGTCTTAGAGTGTGCCAGTAGATTGTGAAGGATTCAAATTAATCTTCCCCATTTTTAAATGGGTTAGAGTTTAGGGAAATATGTTTAGAGGAAGATGTTTCTAAATTGATCTGCTACTCTCTACAATAAAACTGAATTGATCTCTACTCTCTGCAGTAAAACATCCATTGATCTAAGGTATATTTTGTTTCTGCTGAGATATGAATGGGAATGAATTGCAAATATATGGAAGTTTTTCCCCCTAAAACCACTCATACCTATATATAGTGTAGCAAACAGAGAAAACATTATATTAGAAGAAAAGTTAGTTGATGTAAAACAAAACTCTTTAAATCTTTTTTATTGTTAGCTTATGAATGCATGTTTTTGAAGACAATTTGTTAATTTTTAAAGTTTAATATTCTGTGTATTTTATATACTTAAAAATTATCATGCTCTTACATCAAATAGTAGATTATCTACATTTTTGAAAAATGTCATGTACTCTGAAGACTCAAGTAATGAGTTAGCACTTGAGTCTTCAACATCTGAAATGAATTAAAAGATCTCATCACTATGGAATGGCTACTGAATGAGATTATTTAGCCAATTAATATAATATTGTTTCATTTAGAAATGCACTCTTTCCAGTCCTGAAAAATTTAAAATTCTAACTATATGATTGGTAAAGTTTTCTTTTAGTTCACCTGCTGTTGGGCTCCAGGTTTTTATCAGTGAAATTCTGCTCCTCACTGCCACCCAGGAAAACCAAAGTTCCATTACGACTCAATTGATACTGAGAAATGAGGCCATTGGGCTTTTCTGGCAGATTCCAAAATAATTCCACTGTTGTAGAATTGATGATAATGTGTCGAGGTGTCACCCAAACTCCTGGCAAAAAATAACACAATGAGGTTTTATTGTTAGAATAAAATATACACCTATCAAAAGTCACACGATCACCTCACATATTATGATATTTTTATCTGTTGTTAAAAATTCTCATGGTGAAGCAACAAAAATACATTTTCCTTACTTTGGAGATAAAATATACAATTGGGTATAAATATATTTTTTAATGTTTTGATTATTTTATTTGTGAATTGTCTTTAAAAAGTGAGTATCAGACATTTGTGGTGGAAGATTTCTCTGTCTCAGCTGTTACTTTGAGTTTAATCAAGGCCTGAAAGACTACCCAGGAATTTTAAACTTCCATGCCTATTTAGTTGGAATATGTGGAAGTAATCATAAAGTAGTAATTACCTGAATTATCAAATTCAGTGAGTAACGTACTTTGCCTTTGCTTCTCAGATACAACGTGTTGTTCTTCTTTTCTTTTTTTCTCTCATTTACTGGCTTCTTTTTCCCTACTGGATCTCAAAAATGTGCCTCAGAGACCTAGGCTCTCTCCTCTCCCTTAGTCTTCCCTCTTCTTTCTTCTCCTCTAGTTTTCCAACACTCACTTTCTACATGATCTTCATTTAGTCTGTTTTCAGTATCATCTATATGTTGAACACTCCCAAATGCATATCTCTAAACTAAAACTCTCTCTTGAGCCTCAGACTCATGAACCCAACCGTCAACTTGACACCTCCATTTGGATGACTAATTATCAAAACTTAAAACATCTAAAACAGAACTCTTGGTTTTTCTTTTTTCTTTCTTTCTTTTTTCTTTTCTTTTTTTTACTGTATGGTGACTAACATAGTATAATAAAAATATTATTATAAAAAAAACTCTTGGTTTTTCTGTTACAATCTATTCATCTCCCAATTTTGTCCATCTATTCATTTTCTTGGTCAAAACACACAAAATATTATTCTTGAGGTTCCCACTTTTTTCACCCTCAAATGCAATGTCGTCAAATCCTGCTCGTTCTACCCTGAATATATATAGTTCTCTATACCTTTACTGCCACTTCTTCTGATACAAGGTATGTTTCCCTCTCATGACTTCTATCATAGCCTCTAAACTGGTCTCTGAGTTTAAAATCTTACCCTTCTCTATTTCATGTAATCTTCATAACAGTATATAAAGTATATACATGTCACTGTAATCTTTGTAAAATATTCAACACTTTTGAAGTTATTAATATAATTCCAATTCCTTATTATAACCCAATTATTCCTACACTTTTTCTGGTTCCAGCCACACTAGACTCCTATCCCCAGAATGCTTCCAGTTCTTTCTCACCTCTGAGCTTTTGCTCTTCCATTCCTTCTGCCTGGAACTTTTGGTTATGACAACATGACATTTTTGCAATTTATTTTCGTAGTTCAGTGACCTGTGTGAATATCATCTTATCAGGGAGGTCTCATTTGACCAACCTTCTCTAATGATAACTTTAACCTTCTCTAAAGGGATTCCAACCTAGTTTCTCTCTATCTTAGGTCCTTTTCTATTTTCCTTTAACACTCATGATATCATAATCATTTTTTTCTTGATATTACCACTATTTCTATGTTATCACTGGATGGTCTGCTTCCTCCTCCTGCTTCAATATGAGTTTAGTTTCATGAGGGTAAGAATCTTCTCTGTCTTATTTGTCAAGGTATCTTTATGGATAGATAGTACAATGTCTAACTGATATTGAATAAATAAATTTATTATAAATACATCCTGCAAATTACGATGTTAAGCACTGTAGGCAGTTCTAGAGATGTAAGTGTGAGTAAGATATAGCTCGGTCTACAAGGAGTCTACTCTTCCGTGTAAAAGTTAAAATAGATAAACAGAAAACTGTCATTCAAGGTCAAACATTCAAGTACTCTTATTGATGTACAAACATAGCGATGGGGAACCTAGGCAATGAGGAAGATCAATTCTACCATTTCATGTTGTCATCTACGTATGCTCTGAATGGACAGTGTAACTCTCTTCTTCAGCTTTTAAAAACTTATGCAATCAGTAGTTTTTGGTCGATTTTATCTCTACTGTAAGTTATTCAGTAGAGGATAAGATTTCAACACTTTTAAAAGAAAAAATTTCAGGACATTCAAATGCAATTTATTTAGAAACATCCTGAAAGAATCAAGACAAATCTTAAAACAGCTCAAACTTACTGATTTTTAAAGGAACAACTTACTCCTGAGAAGAAAGTAGTTCATTTTGTTCTGAAATAGATACTTGGACAAATCCACAAATCATAGTATACATTTATGTCTGGGTTTCTCCGCCAATAGTTGCTAGACAAGTCATCCAACTAATTAGAGTTCTGATTCAAACATGATATTAATTTGTTGATTTAAGAGATAAAGTATAAGGTTTAGTTCATAATCTGCTTCCTGCAGTCCTATCTTTTTCACCTTTAAGGATGTATTAAAAATCACCAAGGTGCTAGAAAGGCTTTTGCTTAGTTTCTACTTTGAATCAGTCAGTCAGTCTGGGGATATAGAGAAGTGAATGAAATAACATGAATCAAGATTTTGGGTTTGTTTCATGTTATAAATAAAAACTGAGTTTCATATTTATGCAAGGTGGTGAAAGCTCTGGTCATGTTAGTAACAACCTTGTATCCATTGAGTTGGAAGTAATAGGAAAATGAAATGCATAAGAAATACTAAATGCCATGGTTTTATCTGTATAATGATATGGGGACACCGTTACATTAGCAGTTGCAAGAAATCTTTGATAGAATAAGACCCTCTTTTGGTGAAATGTCTTAATGAGTCCCAGGTAGAGAATCTCTTCTCTCTGTGGCATCAGAAAAACCTGTCCTACATAATAGAAGGGCAGAGTTGAGGCAATTGAAGGAAAGGAAATGGATGGTCATGAGGGAAATCATCTCGAAGCGGGGGGAGGGAGGAAGTAAACTAGCTGAGAGGTATAAGAAGGAAAGGTCAGAAGGAAACCTTGGTGGTAGGTCTTTCACCCCTAGCTACCAAAAAAAGAACATGTCTACTAGATTTGTTTTAAATTTGTTTTGAGTGCCATGCAATATTATCCACTTCTCATTTCTCTACAAATCTTCATTCCAATTTAAAAATCCCAACATTTATTGTGGATTGGCTTTCTTTTGGAAGCTAGTAAAGGGACCCAGCTTTGTATTGGTTCATGTCCTGGATGCCTTGACTTCTGGACTGCTATGATTTGTAGACTTATCCAACATTCCACCCAATTTTGTGTAATTTTCTGTGTCAGGCACTGTGGATGTTTGGATAAGGACATATAGTCTTTACACTTCAAGGAGCTCATAGCATTATGGTGAATAAAGATGAACAAATAAAAATTTATAATCTAGTTTGCTAAGTGTTTTAGGAAGCATAGTGCCTTGGAGCACTTAGGAAGGGTATGAACACAGAGTGGAGCAACATGGGGATGGATGGGAAGCAGAGATGATCGTAGGAGACTTCTAGAAGGGGAGACATGTGAGCCATATTAAAAAAAAAATGGGTTAGCTAAGGGGGGATGTAGGAAAGAGATCTAAACGGAGAGGAGCCCACACAAAGTCCTTGAAATACAGGAAAGTATGGTAGAATTTTAAGTACCTTAGCATGAGTGGTACATTTGATGGCATGTGGGAAAGACCAAAAGACTCAATAGATAGGCAGAGGTTAAAATTTGAGGGATCTATTTTGTTTTACTGAGATGTGGATTTTTTTTTTCCTGGAAGGAAGTGGGATTTATGGAGGTGACTAATGTGAAGTATGTCTATTTTGGCACAAGGGGAAAAGAATTAATATGAGAAAGAGGAGAAATGACTACAGGCAGGAAGACTAATTATGAGAAGTTAAAGGCATCTGAACTAAGTCAACGCCGGAAGGGATGTAAAGGAAGTACACATCAAAAAAATCCTTAGATTTATTAATTTAAAATTTAAATTTAAATATTTATTAAAATTGAATAAAATTAATAAAATCTAATAAAATCTATCAAAAATTAAAATTAATTAATTTAAAATTAATACGATTTTATGAAGAACTGCACATTACAACCTAGAAAAAAAGAGACACATTATGTAAGTCCATTTTGGGCTGTGAGGTGGATGATGGTACTTGAAGGAGGGAAAAGGGAAGCAAAGTAAGTTAGGAAGTGAGGAGAGAGATTTTCACTGTTGAAAACTGAGGTTGAAGTATTTGCAAAACGCCTAAATGAAAACATCTACAGATTGGTGGATACACAGGCCTTAAGTCTATGTAGGCTTTGTGAGAGCTGAGGACTTTGGGAGCTTGTACTTGAGAACTCCAAGGGATACCATGGAGTTACAAGCGCAAGGAGTAGAGGAAGAATCTAAAGGAACGCCAACAGTTTAAAAAAGGTCAGAAGAGGAAGGATCTGGAATGCAATTGAGAAAGATTCATTTTGTTTTCCTTTTTCCCCCCCATATTATCAATGCTGGAGATGAGCATGCCTGCAATTTTGCACTACTGAACTCTAAAATTAATTACAGCATGCTGGTATGGCAGCACTTCTAAAAAGAGACAACAAAAATACAACTTGAACTCTTCCTATTTGACTGAAGGTACACAATTTTCTGTGAGGATAAAATTGTAGAGAATTATGTCCGACTTACAATGAGGTGGTAATGTACATTAGCTTTTTAAAAAAAATTTTATTATTTATTATTTTTATTTTTTTAAAGATTTTATTTATTACTTGACAAAGAGAGACAGCCAGCGAGAGAGGGAACACAAGCAGGGCGAATGGGAGAGGAAGAAGCAGGCTCCCAGCAGAGGAACCCAATGTGGGGCTCGATCCCAGAACGCCAGGATCACGCCCTGAGCCAAAGGCAGATGCTTAACGACTGAGCCACCCAGGCCCCTCCCCTTTTTTTTCAGACTGAAAATGAAAAATATGAGAGGAGCTCAGGTGGTTATGAACCAAAGCTTCTTTTCATTCTCTCCATATCTGCTTAGGACACTCAAGTGTTAGACCTTCAAACTATGTCGGATTCACTCAAATAGGCATTTTGTAATTAGTTATATTTGGGTCATTAACACGAAAGGATATGCTTATTTCCATTTTAGAGTAAAACAACGTAACTTAATGTTGCTGTTGATTTTTTCTACAACCCTCAAGTTCAGTATTCAGACTACATTTATTTCACATACAAGTTATACACAAATGGGACTTCTACAGCCAAAAATGGATTCTAAATCCATGTTTGTTCTGCAGAGGAGAGCCCATTTAGTTTATTATTCCTACGCTCAGTTATTTGTGTTAAAGGAAAGGTGCATAAAGTTAAAAAAAGAAATCAAGTAAAATATTTCTCATCTCACACTCCTCTGTGCTGTTGAAAACTAAAATTTTTAAGTCATGAAATCTGAGCTCTTTTAAGAATTTTTTTTTTTTGGAAAAGTGGGAAAATAGACACATATTTTCTAAGAATTTAAATATATGGATTTGATGAGTACACTGAAGCAAGAGACCCTGTTATTTTACCAGGTTTGAGTTGCAGCCAAAGCTGGTTGATAGATCCTTTAGAAATTATCCATTATCATCAAAGTATCCATTTGATAGTTTACCTTTCCAAAAAATCCACTGCTGGTTTCTTCCTTTCAAAGGAACACTAAGCTTTTTGACATGAAACATTCTTTATATAGAAAACATCATTAGTGAAATCCTGGTGAGGAGCCATATGCCCCATATGTGGAATTTTCCATTTTATTCCCCATTTACTGGTAGGAAGTTCAGGCCTAATATTCTGAGGTACAACAATCCCTTTCATTAGAAGAGTAATGGACAAGCAGTTCAGGACTCTCCAATGGTAATTAACATCATATTTCTGTTTAGAAACTCATGTATGCCTCTATTTTCCCACATTTAAAACAGGCAGATAATAAAGATGAGCAAAATAATTAGTTGATCACTATCCCAAGCTTCTAAGCCTATCTTTCTTCTAAAAGTAAATGATAACACCCACCCCAGTTCTCAACCTACTGGTAACCATTGTTATGTGTGTATGCTTCCAGAATTTTTTCTATATTTTTATTTATCTATAGAAATGAATATAATTTTCTATGCATTTTTATACATAAAAGATACCATGCATTAATGTAGTTCTAAATTTCCTCTTCATATGTTTAGATTGTCTCATTATTTTAATGAGGTTTAATGTCTAATTACTTTAAACTGAGGTATGGAATTTCATAGTGTGAATATACCTGAATTTATTTAGCAATTCCCCTATGCATAGACATTTACATTGCTTCCAATATTTTTCCATTAAATAAAAAAAAACAAAAATGCTTCAATAAACTTTCTGGTATGTGTCTCTTGTACTTTTGTGGAAGTGGGATTTTCTGGCATAGATAATGAATGTGAAATTACTGTGCCATAGAAAATTAACATTTTAAACATAATAGACATTGCCAATTTGCCCTCCAAGATGATGGTCCCACTTTACATCTCCTCAACTGGTGTTGGATTCTGGATCTCCTCTAGTGTTTATCAAAATCCTTGTTCTTCATGGTCCATCTCAGAACTCACTTGCTCCATCAAATCTTTTTTGATTTTCATGATGAGTTATAATCTCTCCCTCTTCAGACTAACCTGAGTATTCTGTTCTCTTAAATTGATGTATGATTAACATATAATGTCATATTAATTTCATGTGTACAACATATTGATCTGGGAATTCTACACGTGACTCAATAAGTGGGGTCACCATCTGTCACCATACTTTATTACAATATTATTGACCATTTGTTCCTTCTTAACATCGCCTTTCAGATTCTCTCTCTCTCTCTAAAGATTTTATTTATTTATTTATTTATTTATTTATTTATTTATCTGAGGGAGGGAAGGGCAGAGGGAGAGAGAATCCCAAGTAGACTCTGTGCTGAGCATGGGGTCCAATGTGGGGCTCGATCTCACGATCCTGAGATCAAAACCCTGAGATTATGACCTGAGCTGAAATCAAGACCCCAATGCTTAACCAATTGAACCACCCAGGCACCCTGATTTCTCTACGTAAGTTTGGTTACTTGTCCTGTGTCTTTGACTTGATGGTAAATTCTTCATGGTAGCGAGTAAGTCAACTTTAGCAGTAAGCACGTCCTTGTTATAGATCAGGCATTCCAGAAATATTTAACTTTTGATTTTTTGAGGAATTTTATATCTAAGTACACGATAATTTTTTTTCACAGAAAACTAAATTTAAGAGGTTTAAACAATTGAAACCAAAATTTATGTTGCGAGACTCATAGCTGAACCAAACCTGAGGAATGGGAACCTAGAATACAATTTTATTTTGTACCTGTCGACTTTATTCCTTCTTTGTTTGACATGAAAGGGTTCATAGAATTCACTTCAAAATGCCATATGAAAACTTCTCCCAAATCATGGATATTTTTTAATTACCTTCAGGGGCTGCCTGCAGTGTCTGACCTAGAAAAGGCTCACTTGAAGTGCATCCAGCAGATGTACAAGCTGTAAGAGTGAAGCTATAGTTGGTGTATGGCTGGAGACCTAGAAAGAGCAAACAAGAAATAAAGTACATCTTGAGAGGATTATTTATTACCAATTAAGCACCGGAAGTAACATGCAGGGTTGTAGATATGATTTCCAAAAAGTTTAAAAGCAGAAAACACTCTTTAATGGAGATAGGAACTTCACTAGCAGCTTGGTATAAATAGAAACTTCATTTATCATTAATAAAGTAATAAATTATCAGTCTTATAAGAAATCTTAAAATTCATGCAATCCATCCACCCAGCCGTCTTTCTCTTGATTCCCTTGTAAAAGAGGTCATTGAAAAGACTGCCTTGCCTAGGTGATCAGGGTACTCAACTCTCAAAGAGCCCATTCCATCTTTAGAGAGCTCTAGAGTTCTCCTTATTTTGTTTGAAAGTCCTTCCTTATATTGTGGTGAATTCTTTCCAACACCTGCACCCCTAGGGACATATAGAACAAATCTAATTTCTTTTCCACATGACAGTTCTTCAAATATTTGTAGACAGTTATCAAATCCCCCGAGTCTTCTCCAGGCTAACCATCCCAGTTTCTGCAACTGCTTCTTATATGAAGAGCAGTGGAAAAAATAAAAAGAAGGTTAGAGTCAACATTTTTTTAGCCCCGAGCCCTATTCAGCTTATATTCACACCATTCCCCCACTTTTTTTTTCTTTTCTAACTTTGCACTTCTTCACCATCTGTGCCCATAGAGTACCATTTCACACTTAACTTTTGTAGTTCTTTGGGGGGGTATGCTGGTTTTGTGTTTACACATTTATTAAAGGTAATTTGATGAGGGGATAGTGCTATTGTATTCAGAATATGACATAGCCCAGTAACTGCTTAATAAGTTCTCAGGAAAAATAAGAATGGCAATCCATTTACAGTAGAAGTTGTATGTGGTTAGACTTCACTACTCCATAGCTGGTGACCTTGGGCAAGTTACTTAGCTTCTCTTTGCCTTGATCTTCTGATCTGTAAAAATGGGAACTATAGCAGCTAGCTTTTAAGGCTTTTGTGAAGATGAAATGGGCTATTTAGAGAAGTATTTTCTCTGAGCAGAAGCAACCTTAAGACTCAGCAGCATTCGACAAAGAGTCTACAGAGGCTAACATTTCTTGCCTTGATTCTTGGGAAAATTCAAACAATGCCTAAGCTCAAAAATTTTCCTTTCCTTAGAGAATAGGACTTAGTCTATATGTTGAATAATTGGGATAAATGATAACATGTATATAACAATTATTATATTAATTTTTCATGAATTCTGAACTACATTTTTACCTATATTGTTCTTTTGGTGGCATGACTTTTTCCAGAGACATTCATGTGTCAGTCTGCGACTTTATGTACATTTTTGCTCAAATGTTACATTTTAAAAGATTTTGACCACTCTACACACTACACCTACCACTTGTTATTCCCTCAAATTACTTTCTTCTTCATAACCCTCAACATTATCTGATGCTTTATTATGCCCGTTTATTCACTGTTTGTCTCCCCCTCTAGGATGTAAGCTCTAAAGGAGAGCTATAGGAGCTGTGTCTAAAAGACACCACTGTATCCTTCAAATAATGACGGGCACAAAGTAGGTGCTTGTTAAATGAATGAAAAGATTAATTAACTGGTTCATTTAGAATTAGAGCACTGGTCTGGGTTTTCTGCTAAAGCAATAATGTTCTGCAGCTGGAGCTGCTTCGGGATTCAGCTTCAAAGCCCTTTGTGTTTCCTTATCAATTTAGTGATAAAATGCA
The DNA here is from genome assembly GCF_002007445.2 of Ailuropoda melanoleuca. Classification (NCBI taxonomy): domain Eukaryota; kingdom Metazoa; phylum Chordata; class Mammalia; order Carnivora; family Ursidae; genus Ailuropoda; species Ailuropoda melanoleuca. Next base: position 113,730,684 of record NC_048225.1, read on the forward strand.
GATACTTATTTGATCATAATCTTCCGTTTGGTTGCTATGGGGGATTTACATAATTTTGATGTTTACCTGATTTATAGATAAGAAATATGATGAAAGATCTAAGCCATACCCAAGCCATATATGTTTGATAAAAGCTTATGGAAAAGTGCTAAAGATAATAAAATGTACAGCTCAAAAGAAAAAGGGAGGAATCGTCTTAAGAATGAAGGTCAGAGACTGCAGTGACAGGCTGATTTAGACTGACAATGCTCCCTCTTTACTCTTGCTACTGAAAAACGGTGTCTAGACCCTTGCAACACTGTTTCATCTGAGTAGCTTACTTTCTCACTTAGAATGTAAGCCCTTTGAGAGTAAGGTTTATGTCTTTGAGGGTTTTTTTCATCATTTTTTCCCATTAGTGCCTATTCTAGGTGTTTGATGTTTGTTAAATACCGTTTAAAGGACATAAAACCTATACAAGTGCTCCATGAAGACGTCAGGCTATGATGTCCATGACGTCCAGACAGGCCCTTCCTCATAATTCCATGGGTATCTCTGCCCACAGCATTCATTGCGTAAGCAATTCCATTCTAGATGCAGAACATGATTAAAATAATACAAAAATTAATGGAATGTGAAACAATAAATATTTTCTAGATTTTGTCTGAATGCCAGACTTAAGTATGGGTGGTAAAATGAAGAAATGCTTGGTCTTTCTCCGGAATTTTCTAATCAAACAAAAACAAACAAACCCCCCCAAAACGAGGCCCAATTTTCCTCTTCATTTTGTGTTTTTAGCTAGTCCGAGTCAGGGAATCAGTGACTATTGAAGAATAATAAAGGATGCATCTTAGAAAAAGTAGAGAAAATTTTTCATCACAGAGGTATTCTAAGGTTGATGAGAAGTTTGAGGGTGTTTGCAATGAGGATAGTAGCTAAAAAGAAAATTAATGTTTATGAAAATAGAGATTGTCTTTTCCTTACAAAATCTTTCTGAAGCAAGTTTATTGGTATCCATTTTACATATAGCGCAGAACACTAGAAGACAGTTAAGAAACGGTACAGCAGTGGAGTGGCTAGCTCATTAGGAATTTTCCATAGATTAAGGAAGGTGTGCCAGAGAAGTCTGTTACAGGTGTTTGAATTGCATGGTGTGGGTTGGCCTTGCAGAGCATGGTGCCAGGTCTAGTGGAGGAATATGCATCTCTTGAAACTACTGGAGTACCAGAATCAAGGAAGAAGGATTTAGAACTGAGCACTGGATAGAGAGCCTCATTTGGGAAGCTAGGGGGAATTCAAAGACATCACCAATCAAGAGGAATGGATGTGATGAACTAGGGAAAGGAGACAAAAATGGAAGAACAAGAAAGACAAGAATGGGAGGCATGAAACCTTAGGTGAAGGAGGAAGGACAAATGGACTTAATCTAATTCATGGGCAGTTCATCCTCAAGGATTGTGTCTGGCCCTGAAATACGGGTATGGTGGCCAATTTAAAGGGCCATATGGAACAAAGGTAGAAATATTCATCTCATTTCAACTCACATTTGCCAGTTTGTGTTGTACAACTCCCCATCTGCTATATTTACCATACAGAGTCTACTCATACTTCCTTTTATAACAGAGCTCCAGTTTTCCTTGTGGAAACCAGTCTTTTGGCTACTAACAGGCTTTATGCATGATTTAGGATTGACTCCACCTGGATTGACTACTCCTGGACACAGTTCCACATTCCCCTTGCAATGTTAGCTGCTCAGGATTGAGTCTGCGACCTCATTTAGGTTAAAGGAAGGTAGGCCTTGAACATGAACTCTCATTTTTACTGCTGGTAGTTCTTTGTTCACCACATAGTGCCTGAGAATGGAGGAGAACTCCTAGGTAAAAAGAAATTGGGTTTTGGAAACATCTTAGCCTTGAGTCTACACCTGATTTTTTTAGTTACATGAGCCAGTCAATGTCCATTTGTTAAGCCTGCTTGAACTGAGTTTTCTGTAACTTGCAAGAAAAAAATTTCTAAATAATACTAATATTACAATTACTAATAATGTCACATGCTGGCACACAAGTTCAAATTCTTATATGTTACACAAGGGGACCATAAGCAGCTGTTATTGCCCTATGCATGTTAGAGATAGTTACAAGATTCTGGCAGAGATAATTAGCAACAACATGAAAAGGTGAAGAGGTTTCACCTTGAATATTACCAGAATAGGAGTTATTATTTCTGCCTCACAGGTAAGAAAACTGAGGCTCAGAGAAGCGAATGTTCTACAGTGAATGCGTGATCAGATTGGGGTAGAGACAAGCACACAACTTGAACACCAAGTCCTGTGCCCTCCTATAACATAAGAGTGACAGCCAAGCGCACTGAAATTTTTCAACAGCTCTGTACATTAATTAAATATACATTATGAGAAATGGAGTTATTTTTAAGGAAATTGATTACTAGATTACATGAAAACATAGTAGCTGAAGTTTACTGAACGCCATTTGCAGGCCGCCTTCTGTGTTCTTCCTGGATATTAACACAATCAAAACCCTTGCTAACTCCCTGAGGCACTGAAATTATTTGCTCATTTTATAGGTAAGGGAGCTAGAGTATAGACAGTTGGAGGAACTCATCTATTATTACAGAGATAAGCTTGGGCGAGGTCAGGATAGAAGTCTGGGCAGCTGGGCTGAGAAGTGTGGCCCAGAGCAATATGGTCAGGATCCTGAAACATTGGAAAATGATGACATAGGTAGCTTATCTATATCTATATCCATATCTATCTATCTATATATGTATCTTCAAGTGGGAATATATGTTTAAATATGTCCATTTTGAATATTTCCACAATTCATGTACTGAAGTGGTGCAGCCTTGCTGTTAGGAGAGAAGCATGTGAAGTTAGATTATTTTGGGTTCTAATCCCTTACCTACTTATTAACTACTGCCACGGGCCAGCCTTCTGACCTCTAGGTGCCTCAGTTTCCATATCTGTAAACTGTGGGCATGATGGTATAGACTCCTTATTTGGGTTACAGACTAACTGGAGGGAAGGCAATATCTGAATCCTTAATTATCTATATCCTATTTCTTAGGTCTTGGATTTTTCATATTGTCAGAGGACTAAATTACTAACAGGCTTGGTTCAAATAATCTGTAAGGAAAGCATCAACTGCCATCAGGCATAAATGATTTACATGAACTAGATGACCTTTCATATATATGACTGTAAAACTCAATAAAATCAACACTTTTCAACCAGAATCCGTTGCCATTTTAAGTAAGTTTCTATTGGTGGTCCTTAAAATGAGATATATATGAAATATAAGTAACAGGCATTGAAAAGGGCACACCAACTGAAAACGACTCATGAATTGATCAGGACGAGAAGAGAGAAATAAAGAGATGTCTCAAAGGAACCATTCTGACTGTAACTTAATCCTGAAGTCCAAGAGTAGAAGGAGAAAAGAAAACATCATTCAAGCGCTCAGCATTGAATTAAAAGAGTAGGAGATAGGGGTTGTAGAGCAGAGAAAGGCAAATGCATGGAGAAAAGCCAAGCATTTAACATTTCAGCGCAGTGGAGATTACGGTGGCTGCAAATTACCTGAATTTCCCTACAGGGAATCGTGTTCTCTCTTAAAGGGAGGAAGCATACTATAACCAAACTCATGACAATGACACTTTCAAGTAACATTACGTTCAAGAATAAATGTGTGTTAAAAGGGATCACCTAAAGTCTGCCTATGAATCATAAAAATATGATTTGGAAAACAGAATTAATGCCTATGTCAGTGTCAGTTCCATTTGATACACGACATAAAGGACAGCTTGTTTCTAATTTTTAATCTCCAGATCAATAGTCAGGAGAAGGCGTTTTGTCCATTATAACCTCCGATAGCAAGTGCTACTTCAGAGCATTTATCCGGTTAGTCTATAATGTCATCTCCTATTTTCTAAAGAACTACCAAATAATCCTACAAAATATGCAATTTTGCAAGTTCTCCCATCATGTTGGTCAGTGATGAGTTCAAGGGCTGAGAGGCCTGGGTTACTTTAAAAACTTTTCGGTAGGTAGTTATCAGATGTTGTACACCTTTTGGGCAAGAAACTTGTCTCGGCACCAGTACACACAAACTGGGTGCTTGGCAGGGCCCCCCTGAATCCACATGCAATCCTGCTGTTGTGAACCGCCTCTTCCTGCCTTATCTGCCTTGGATCTCACTAAGTGATGCCCTCCAGAGTGTCTGTGCTCATGGAGATACCCAGGAACTTCCAGGGCTCACTGGCAGTGTCGGCTGAGGTGGGTAGAATTATAACAGGATTCTGCTTTAAATGAATAATTCTGTGTGAAAATCTGAATGTTCAAAACTGATACACCAAGATATTGTGGAATTGTTTAGAGACATCTAAGGCACCTTTACAGGTGATCTGTTTTACGAAATTGGATTAAGAAATGTGTCAGGAGCTCACATGCTGGAGTCCCCTTTTCATGATAGTACCACCCACCCCCAACCTCAGGAGCTACCATCCCAGTTAGTCAAGCCAATTTCTTGCCTGTTTGCGAGCAGCCATTGGAATGGTCCGTTTCCTGTATCAACGCTTCATAGTATGAATTCAGTTGACAGCTCATGAACCGGGCATCAAAACATCAAAACAAAGGTGCTCTTGCATTGGAAATGCCTGTGAGGTAACCTCATCACTTTTGCTTCCGACTACTTGCTACAAGCTTAATCGTTTCTTGATTCCATATTTTGTGTGAAATTCCAGGCCCTAGTTTAGGTCCTCCTCCCCAATATCTTAGAAATCAGATTCATCCCAAGAAGCACTTCCCAGATAAATTACTTCTTGGCTCACTCTCTTTCCAAATGCAGATCAACATCAAAACGACTATTGAATAGTCCAAGAAAAGACCCTTGCTTTTGATTTTAGTAACATTCTTTTTGTAAACGTCTTTCTTCTCTGGAGTCCGGTGCTGTACTAGACCAAAGCCGTTTTTACCCTACATTTTCAGGCAGAGTCTTCTCTAGAAACAAAATGCGGCATCAGGGGGCAGCCAAGCCTGATTCTCCTCAGAAGCTCGACGACAAGGACACATATTGCAGAGAGAGCAGGAGATCTTTAGGGCTCTTGGGGCAAAACAGAAACAATAATTGCCTAGGCAAAGAACCCAAAAATATCTGAAAGTTCAGGGGAAACTTTTTCCTTTAACTATTAGTGTCCAGGTAGCTGTTGACTATAATTCTTCAGCTATAATATTCGATCTATAAGAATTTTTTTTAAAGTATAAAATAGTGGTTGATGCTATGCTATTCTTTATTTCTTTATTTTGCAAACAGCCAGGCACAAAGTTTTCCTCAGGGTCGGAAAAAGGAAAAGAAAATGAATTGTTGTATCTATTTTGATAGGTCTGATGCTCGGCGGTCAGTAGTCAGGTAGCTGGAGCAAACGCAGTATAGAGCATTACATGCAATATTCTGACAACATGGAAGGTAAGCTCCGGAAGCTGTTCTGAGGACAGGATCACCGTCCTAGTTTTCTTCCTCTCTGTTTCAGTTAAAGAAATGGACTGCCAATAAATCCAGACTGCCAGAGATCAAGGCTGGCTTCACGGGCATGTGGAGGAAGTACTGGTGCTTGATTCTGTGCTCTGTTTTCAAACATTTTTAATGACTTTTTTTTTTTTTTGAAAAATATGTTATTTTCTAAAAAAAAGTTTATGCACTTTTTAGTTCCAATACAGTTAACATACGGTGCCATATTCATTTCAGGTGTTCAATAGAGTGATTCAGCAACTCTATACATGACTCCGTGCTCATCATGGTAAGTGTAATCTACTCTTAATCCCCTTCACCTAATTCACTCATCCCCACCTCTGGCAACCACCAGTTTGTTCTCTAGGGTTAAGGGTCTGTTCCTTGATTTGTCTCTCGTTTTCCCCCTTTGTTCATTTGTTTTGTTTCTTAAATTCCACATATCAGTGAAATCACATGGTATTTGTCTTTATCTGACTGACTTATTTTGCTTAGCATTGTACTCTTTGGCTCCATCCACATTGCTGCAAATGGCAAGATTTCACTTTTTGTGGCCAAATAATATTCCACTGTAGATATATACACCACATTTTAAAAAAATCCATTCATCTATTGATGGACACTTGGGCTGCTTCCATAATTTGGCTATTGTAAATAATGCTGCAGTAAATGTAGGGGTGCATGTATCCTTTTGAGTTATTGTTTTTGTATTTTTGGGGCAAATACCCAGTAGTCCAATTATTTTTACCCTTTTTAAGGAACCTCCAAAATGCACCACTGCATTCCCACCAACAGTGCACAAGCATTTTTCACCACATCCCTGCCAACACTTGTTGTTTCTTGTGTTTTTTATTTGAGTCATTCTGACAGGCGTGAGGTGACATCTCATTGTAGTTTTAACTTGCATTCCACTGATGATGAGCGATGTTGAGAGTGTGTCTATTGGTCATCTGCATGTTTTCTTTGGAGAAAAGTCTCCATGTCTTCTGCCCACCTTTTAATTGGATTATTTGTTTTTTGGATGTTGAGTTGTATTTAAATAATTTTTGAACGAAAGACCCCACATTCTCATTTTGCACTGGATTCTGTAAATTATGTAGCCATTCCTGCCTGAGATTTAGATGTATTTGATGGTAAGATTTTTGTATCCAATCAAAACAGAATAAAATCACTCAGATACTAGTTTACCATTCAATATCTGTGCACTCAACAAATATTCTTGAATACTTAATATGCTAAGTACTCTTATAGGTGCCTATTGCAGTATAGATAATACAATGCCAAAGAGGGGGCTACCATCTGTCCTTAAAAAGCTTCACCTATTAGCTGAAGAACAGAGGCAAGAAGAAAGGATATTGCAATAAAGTATTATAAATGCCAAGAGAGCTGAGAGCCAAGTGCGGACTACCATGGGAGTACATAGTGGAATTATCTAAATATTAGGATCCCCTTATAAAGAATTTCCACATTTTGTGATACTGATGGTCAAAGTGTGTTCTTCCTCTTTTTTTTTTTTTTCTTCAAAAATGGCGTGCAGGATATCTGTTTCAGTACATTAGTAGTGCATGTCTGCTACAACCTGCAATGTTAGGGTATATGCTATTTTAGCCCCGGAGATCTTCACAAGCTTCTAAGAAATTAGAAAGGGAAGGCAGATTGTTCTTTCCTCACTAACTTAATGCTGGTGGGTCTTCCCTTTCAAGGAAAATGCAATGATAAGCAACTTTTCCTAAATTATTTTGAAAACACTTTTCCCAGAGTTAAGAGACACATAAGCCCTTATCAAATCTGCTGCTAAAGAGGACGTGATTAATTCATTTTGTTCTCAGTGGCCCTAATTATTTAGTTAATCCTTTCTCCATCTCTTCTGCCCAGTGCCCACACTAGGAGGCCCATATATAAAGCAGTGGTAACCCAAAATGAAACAATGCCATAACTGACATCCCAATTGTTCTGCGCAGGATGGTGGACCTGTTTAGTAATAAATGATATGAAAAGGTCTTTTATTGACAAGCTGCCATGTGCTGTTTGCATTAGCGGATATGAGAAGATGATGGCTGTTTCTCCTTCGTCCCCACGGTATTCAGCTCAGTGAGATAGCAGAAAATGCTTCAGTTTACTTAAAGCATTGATAACACCTCTAAATAATTAACTGAGGACTTCCTGTCTTCAATTACTTAATGCTTTTTTTTAACATCTTGAGAGGATTATAAGCAATTTATGGATTTCACATGATGAGTGCATTCGCCACTATTCCCACAAAGCATTTACGGGATCATGTTTCCGAAGCTTTGAGGTAATTAAAAATAAGCATGGAGACAATGGGGCTGAGGCAAGGTGCTTGCTTTCCCTTCTGTCATTTCTAAGGACCTAGATTTTCAGGCTCCAGGATGACTAGTGCTACAGATTCCTTAGTGTTTGACTGTTAACTTAGGGAATGCCAAGGTTTTGGAAATGAGGAGAAAATCAAAACACTTTTCCCAGGGGGTACAGGCAGCTCTTCAATCAAACATTTGAGATGCGATGTAAAACAAATTTGGTTGTTTTACTTCATTCCATGAACTCAGTAAAACAGTCGTTCATATCACAAAATACTTCCATAGTGAATTTGGTCAGTCAGAGAACTATGGAACTGAATTTTTCCTGGCAGAGAAGGTACGTGAATATTATACAGATCTCAGGTTTTAGCTGAGCTAATGCCTAGCACCATTGCTTTCTGGTAGGAACTGCAGATAGGAGGCTCTGCTCGGTGAGGTTTTGCTGAATGAGAATTTACGTCTCATTCAACAAAGACATTTCTCTTCAGGGCTGTCTTGCCCAAGTGAAGTACTATCTAAATCTATTTAAAATGGTACAGAGGGATGAGCCAAATGAATCCTAAAGGCTTGTTTTCATTTTATGATCTTATAAAAAGTAAAAGCATGTAGAAAAACTTTAAAATATTTATCCTAATAAAAGAGAACTCCTGGCATCAAGTGATGTGTATGAGGTCCTCTATAACATGAAAATATTCATTAAAAATGACAATGAGAGGAGGAGTGGGTGGAATAAAGGTGTTTTAAGAAAAAAAATCTTTCTAATTATTTTATAATTAATGAGGCTATAAATCCTGTTGGTTTGAACATTACATTTGAATTTAGTCTGTTGCCATGTAAATGCTGTTTTTTTTAAAAAAATGCAAACCAGAATAGCTCACACAGTTCAAAGCCCAGGCTGGCTAAGTAGACATACTACAAGGAGAACATTCCATATCATGGTATCCCAGTTTTTTGTGAAACCTTTACTGATACAAAACCTAAATATGCCTTAACTTGGCTTTCAAAACTCTGCAATTGACATTCCATTTTCCATTCCAAGTCATTCTTTTGATTTCCCCCACTGCATTCTTCAGAGTTCTGCTGTGGTATCAGTTACCCTGTATTTGCAATTAGTTCTTAACTTGTCAGTGTTCCCTATCACTGGGAGTTTCTTGACAGCAGCATCTTGTTTTAGAGCATTTAGTGTACTCTCTAGACCACAGCAAGCAGGCAACATTGTTTTGTTTTTTGGGTTTTTGGAATGAAACAGTATTCTGATGCCTTGGGCACCCCGAGCATGTCCCTTTCCTTCTTCATCTTTTAAATGTTGGGTATTAAAAACATCCCTCACTTAAAGGGATGTGATGAGAACCAATCCTGTCCAAATGCAAATAGTTCTTTAAAATTATAAGGCACATGTTAATGTAAAGTTTTATTATGCAAAACAACAGCATTTCAACTATTTGTGATCATTTTCACTCGCAGTGAACTAAGATCTAAGAAATAAATTTATCATTGATTTAGCTCAGGATCTTCAGAAAAGGCATGCAATGTGCTGGTCTGCAAATATTTATGAAGCACCTTCGGCAGGCTTCTGGCACTTCTGGAAAACAATGGATATCTGACAATCAATGTCTGCTTGTGTGTCGGGGAATCATAGAATTAAGAGTAAATCACGATGAACTGATTTTTCCACCTGTGTAGTATAACCCGTGCCTCCTCTGAGGAAAACTCTGGCACACTCTTGCAGGCTTTTCTGTGCTTTGTTATGAGTTTCCTGATCTCTGGTATCAATGCTCCCCGCAAGCCATGGGGTCTAATGGAAGGAAGAACATTCACTCAGGAGGCCTTGGAAGGAAGCTGCTGACAATAGGGGAAAAGTACGTTTGGAACCTCTTGCCTGTGGCCTCAGAATCTAAACTTACACAACTTTTTGGGGTGATTCCGTAGATTCGGGTAATGAACTAATTTAGTTAATATTTCAAAGTATTCTTTTCTGTGAAATACAAGCCATAACTCTCTTTACTGCATAGGTTTGTGAAGAGAATCAACGAGATAGTACATGCCAGGTGGCACATGTGAAATTCACTTATTCCCAAACATTCGTGTAATATCCACGGATGTGTCAAGGGTTGTTCTAGGCGCTGGAAGTACTGTATTGAAAGAACTAGGTACAGAAGGTCTCTGTAATGCTGGAGCTTATGTCCCAGTGGGGGGAGACATAAAAAACAAACACTATCAGGCAGTGAGATGTCCATGATGAAAATAAGACAAGGTGATGCTGTAGTGAATCAGAGAAACTTCCTTAGAGTGGGGATGTCAGAAGATGCTTCTCTCCTCTTCAGAAGTGACACTCAAACCAAAACATGTTAATTATTATTATAATCACTTCTAATAATTATCTGACTTTATACTATTATTCTGTACTATTATTATTTTCTTAAGGTTAATTATAATAAATGTTATAACAAACTATAAAAATAATACAGTCACTATTAATTAATGTTAATAATAACAAATTGTCACAAACAGTCACCTGTCAACCATTCCGTGTATTTATCAGTAGATAAATGTTAGCCTCTGGCTGATTTCTCCCTGCCTTCCAGTACATTCTTGGCTATCCTTGTCCCATTATCTATGAGTATATCCTTGGGGAATGAAAATGCATCTTACCGTTTGTCTGAGGGGAAAAAAAGTTAATACTGATGCAAAAACCCTACACATAATGCATATCAAAGCCAAATATAAATTATTTCTAAAGTTATCTGCTGTTGTGGCTTATTGCTGCCAGTGTGGGCTCTTCTATTAGCATGGATAAGTGGGACCTGACCATATGTCAAGAGAACACGTCCTTTCGAAGTGACCTCATATATCAAACACACACCCCTGGGATGCTTTGCCCCCCTAACCACAATGACAGACTCTTCCGGTAGGTTTTCCTCTTTTTTTTCACCTGTGACCGTATGCTGCCTCCTGTCAGTGGTGCCAGTGTAGATGAGACCTTTCCCAACCTGCCTGAGCTGGTACTCTTTAATGACACCGTTTGGTTTCTCGGGGACACTCCAGCTCAAATGCAGAGCCTCTGCGCTGGGCGCCGTGACTCTGGGCGGCAGGATGCTCTCCGGAGCTCCTTGGGTAGTAGCTGCAACTACCTGCAAACATAGGAATTAAACAGCAATTTACGGTAATAGGACACTAGGTATTCTGATCAACGAGAATGTCACTTTTGTTTTAAAATGTTGTTGTCTGGCCTGGCGTATCATTAGCAGGGGCTTGGAGAAACAGTCTTACCCCCTCTTTTTTTTTTTTTTTAATTCTTTTCCTCCCATCCTATTTAAACAATGAAATCTGACCTTGAATACATTACATAAGTCTCAGACTACCATTTATCACAACAGGTTCAACAACAATTTTGACGGCAGAGTGCAGCCCTCAGTTTAAACAAGTAAAAGCTGGCTGGCAGACTGTCTTACTAGAGAACTCTTGATAACTCTCTTCCATATGGCCCATCAGTGTCTTTGCATTTTAACAGCCTGATTTTGTACCTTTTAAGCACCAGTAAATATGAAGCAAAACCCACATCTGAACTTGCATATAATACGCTTTGAACAGTATAAATGGGCAGATTTTTTTTTTTTTTTTTTTTTTTTTTGTATTCTTCCTAGGATACCCAGGATGACTTGACAGCGTTGTACCAATATTCTGGAAAAAGAACTCAATGAGAAGGAAAAAAGGTCAAATCAACTGGTTATTTATTCAGCGTTATTGAAATACAATTTTGGACAAAAACTAGCTGCATTTGTTTTTTCACAGAATTAACTCTGGTTTCACTTTTTTAAACAATTGCCCTGGCATCTGGTAGGCAGGAGCTGTGCCTGTGTAGAAAAGCACGGAATTGTTCTAGGACCGTTCGGACCATAACTTTTGATTGGGCCTATCAGCTGCCATCTGTTTAAATGGTGGCACGCTCAGAGATGTTTCTGGAGGTCTGTGGAATAAAAAGCTGCACATATGCACTGCTGCTGATCCATCTGACTGAATGTTTTCCTTGGATGGATCCTGCACAGTGTGAGAAGATGCAGCTCTTCTAAAATTGTAACCACATGAATCAGAGCTGCTGTGTATTTGTTTCTCCTGGGTTTCCTCTGACTAGCTTGACTTCTGTGAGAGGGCTCTTTCCTTCTTTTCCTCCTATATTGTCTGATTGTTTCTTTGCGTCTCTTTTGTGGGCTCTTCCCTTCCCAGTATTCATCATCTACGGTCTTGCTTTTATCTCTCTCTCTCTTCTCCTTAAATGACACTATTCAAACTCCTTACTTCGACTCCCCACATGGATCTTTCTAGCAAATTAAGTCACTGTATAATCCAGCTTCTGACAAGACATTTTCACTTATGGTGCCAAGTAATATTTTCTTCTGCCACTCTGCTACCTGCTCCTTCTCTTAAATATATTTTTAAAAACATTCAAAATTTTAATCTTATTCTCTACACTCAAATTTTCTTCTTCTTTTTTTTTTTTAACTTGCATACAGAATGACACTGGGATCTGGTTGTGATTTGGTTGACACCAAGTCCTATAGATTTCATCCCTCAAATCTGTTGAAACTTCCTGATATTCTCCATTCTGACCCCTGTTGCATGAGCTCATTCCTTGCCAATGCTGTAGCAGAAATCTTGGCATCATTTTATTTTTCTATGCTAGGCTCTTTTGCCCCTTTCTCTGTTTTTCAAGAGCAGGCAATTTTTGTTGTAGTGATATTTAAATAGAAACTTTTAAACTGAGGAATGATTTGGGAAATATTATGGATTACAGAAGATCATCTAAAAATAGTTGGCAGAAGAAAAATGTGATAAAGAGGATAATACTGAGTCAAGTTTTTTCTTTTAATTAATGAAACATTGATGTTTGCATAAATTTCCTTTGCAGTGATCTCTCCTTTCATGCATATGTATTAATAGTCAGTTGAGCTGCCACATGAACGTGCTACTTAACACGATATTGAGGACGATATTGTTTTCTGTCACTGGAAAAATCATTCACAAGCTGGGCGTTCCTATAGTCTTCCCACTGGCTACTTCTGTCCAGAGTTTAGGGACCTCCCCTTACCTTGCTGCTGACGGCACAGCCAGCAACCGTGCAGGCTTTCAGCTGGTATGAGTATTCCTGAAATGGCTGAATTCCCTTCGTATCAGAGAAGCTCAGTGATGTTCCCTGAAAGCATTCCATCCCATTTCGGAGAAGAATGTAGTAAATAATTGGACCTAAAAGAGACAGAGATATACCCAGATTTGAGTGTCAGATCCTTTTAACTCTTTGCAAACAACTTACATGTCTTAGAGTTCCGAGGAAATGGGAAAATACAGCATTCCTTACTTTTAATTTGCTGTTGGATTGCTATGTTGAAGAAGTTCTGAATGATATGCACTCTTATTGAAGACAGGGATTCTGGACATAGATAATTAAAGAGTCATTTCTGTTTATTTCCCCTGGCTACCAAACAAAATTACTTCCAATATTTTTTAAAGGCTTTTTATTTATTTGACAGAGAGAGAGAGAGAGAGAGAGAGAGAGAGAGTACAAGCAGGGGGAGCAGCAGAGGGAGAGGAAGAAGCAGGCTCCCCATTGAGCAGGGAGCCCGACATGGGACTCGATCCCAGGACCCTGGGATCATGACCTGAGCCAAAGGCAGACTCTTCACCGACTGAGCCACCCAGGAACTCAAAATTACTTCAAATATTAAAACTATTTTGCCTTTCTTTAGCAGTCTTCACTTATTTGAAAGCAGCTAATATGCAGATATATGCTAAGATTCCAGAAAAAAAAAATTGGGGGCTAAAAACTTGCGAGGCCTATTTTACAAAATGGATGATTAGTACACACACACCTAAGGTTCCTTTTACCAGCAAATAATTTTTAATGGTTAGATGCATGCCAATTACATGTAGATTATACTCGTTTCAATTTCCTTACAGATTTACAGGATTTTGTTATTTTAATTTTAAAAGTGGCTTAATACCATTTGATTGTATAGGTTTCTTCCAATTTAAGACTATCACATCTTCAAGATTATCCATTTTGGTCCACGTAGGGGCACTCAGTCCTTGAGGCACATCTTCTTTTGTCCTGGCTCTAATAGCTTTGCTGAATCCTCGCCCGTAGCTATTCCATGCAGAAATCCTATACTCATACGTCATATAAGGCTCCAGATTCACATCTGGAAAGGGAGAAATTGAACAGCGAGATTTTAAAAACATTTTTATTTTTTTCTACCATCATATTGAAAATGAATGTCAAAACTTTTAAACACTTAAAAATAAATGCTTAATGCTCTAATCCTGTTGTGTGTGACTAGAACTCTAATATCTTAATGTTCTAAATCATAAAATTTTTTTACATGTTTATTACATGCAGGGATATGGAATTCCACAGAGTAGAACTCACCTTTTCTGAACAAATATGCATAACATGAAAAGAATGACTGAAAACCTAAAGTACTAATGTACATTGGATTTTTTAAAAAATATTTTATTTATTTATTTGACAGAGAGAGAGACAGCGAGAGAGGGAACACAAGCAGGGAGAGTGGGAGAGAGAGAAGCAGGCTTCCCACTGAGCAGGGAGCCTGATGCGGGGCTCTATCCCAGAACCCTGAGATTGTGACCTGAGCCAAAGGCAGACACTTAATGACTCAGCCACCCAGGTGTCCCTAATGTACATTGGAATTTAACGCTTCCCAAGTGTTTGTATCCTTTACTTCTATATGGGGCAGGTTCACCAACCTGCTTTTAAAGTTTTAAATTATTAATTTTACAAATTATTACATTGTTCATATTACATTAAATTATTATATAAATTATAATGTAGTTATTATGAGATACAAGACTGGAAACTTGGCTTATCATGGTTAGTGGATATAAATGAATGCATAACCCACTACATACATCCTTCCTTTTTTCACCAAACCAGAACTGAAACCCAAACTCAAAACAATGAATCTAATTAAAAGAATAAAACCAAACTGTTGAGTGTTTTGAACTGGCAATGATTTTATTAGATAATCGTCCATGTGATTCAATGGCATCCCAAAAGTCTTTGTTCAGTTTTAAGCTTTGCTAACTTCAGAAGCACCAATGCTACAAATTTACAAAAAAAAAAAAAAAAATTACTGGAAAATTTAATTGGCTAAATCTGTTTAATTCTGTGAATTTTGACTATGTATGTATGCATTTTTGTGTGGCAGTTTCTGGATGACTTTTCTCAGACGGGAGATCAGAAGAAGAGGTCCTGCTCCTTGGCTTCCTGGCCACCTGCTCTATCTCCATGTAGGGTTGAATCTCAGTCCATCTATGTGGTTTTTTTGACCACTTTTCCTTACATATATCTCCTTACCATAAATCCCAACCTGCCTACTTTATAGAATTGGTATGAAGATAAAATGCACGAAGTCATGTGATAGAACATCATAAAATGTAAACTGCTATAAAATAGACCTGTCTTCATTTTCTCTGGTAAGGGGCATCTGTCACTTAATACCTGTGATAACCACTGGTGGGCACCCAGATCTCCTTTCTGTCCTGGTCAGAGGCCTCCTGGCTAGGATCTAATTTTCCCAGTTTTCTCTGCAGCTTGGGGTAGTCACATGACTCAGATTTCAAAATGGAAGAAGCATGGAAGTGATACGGGCAATCTGTGTCTCACTTTCTTTTTTTTTTTTTTTTTTAAAGATTTTATTTATTTATTTGACAGAGATAGAGACAGCCAGCGAGAGAGGGAACACAAGCAGGGGGAGTGGGAGAGGAAGAAGCAGGGTCATAGCAGAGGAGCCCTGATGTGGGGCTCGATCCCGTAACGCCGAGATCACGCCCTGAGCCGAAGGCAGACGCTTAACCGCTGTGCCACCCAGGCTCCCCTGTGTCTCACTTTCTAAGAGGAAATCGCTTGCCTTCCATTGACCTTCTCATCCGCTTTTGGTGGGCTGGAAGCAGGATGCTGCAGTGGCCAGGCTGCACCACGGGAAGGAGGGCAGCACTGGAAACATAATGAGCCACCAACTGGAAGGAATCTGGATCCCTGAATGACCTTGTGGGGCTGAGTTGCCCAGACCATCCACCTACCCACAGACAGTCACTGTATTTTTCAACCAGTTGGCTGTAGCAGATTGAACTTCTCATTGCTAATAACTGTTTTTTTTTTTCCTACCCTTCAGGCCCACATCACCAATTCTAATTTCAGTTGCAGGAGCTTTCCATGCTGTGTTCCTTGTTCTTTCCTCTATGGCATTTCATTCTTTTTACTCTCTCATCTCTTATCCTCATTTCTTTGTTTTCCTGTGAGGTCTGGTCTTTCAAAGGTGCTCCTAGCCCATGAAAGAATTCTTTTTGCTTTACATATAAGGAAGCATTGTTGAAATTTTGCCTTCCCTCAACAATCTCTCTCTCAGAGAGTTCTGAGTTCTGAGTTCTTTTTTTCTTTGCCAGAATTTCCAACACTTTTTTAGAAAAAGAAAGAAAAAACACCCTTTTCATCTCAAAATCATTCTGGATGTTATATGGGGCTACTCTTCAAATAACAGAGGGATTTGCTTTTGGGGGGGTATGCTGGTTCAATTTTTACTTGTTAAGGACTTAAATGTCCCATGGATACTTGTCTGCAATCATTTCTTCAGCTGACAGAGTACTTCTTCAAAAATGCATGTACAGGATTGTGTCATTCTATTGCTTAAAAAGCTTTAATATCCACTCCTTGCTGCATAAAGACAACCTGCTTAGTGTGGCATACAAAGCCTTCATCAGCTGAGCCCTGCTCTTTGGCCTCATCTCCATGATTTCTCCTCTCCTATCCCGTGCTACATTCATATCAAGGGGATTGTTTTTCACATCTTACTGGGCTTTCTCTCACTTCCTGTGCTGTGCACATGTTGCCCTCTCTGCCTGGTTTCCCTTCCTTTAACCTGATATGTTTCTACTTGTTCTTCAGTTCCCAGGTCAGGCATGATATCCTTCCCGAAGTGTTTCCTAACCTCTTCAGTCTGGGTTGGATGTCCTTGCAGTGCCCTTGAAAAGCGTCTTGTGCTTACTTCTATCACAGTTCTTACACAGACATCATTTCTCACATTATAGTGTACTTATATTTGTTCCCTGTCTGTACAAATGGGCTTCAAATCCCTGATGGGAATTCTTATTTATGTAAGTTTTCATACCTGGTGGGCCCAGTAGAGTGACTGGCTATTAGTAAAAATTTAAGAAATATTTTTTGATAAATGAAATGATTGTATGTATGAATGAATTTGGGTGAGCCCTGGTGTTGTTTAGCTTTTAATTGTAAATTTCTAAGAAAGGTGGACTTCTTAGTCCAAATCAGTCTCAATGAAACTTGTTTTAGCATGACTTAGGTGCTTCGTTTTCTTCATGAAAGAGAAACTTTTGTTATTTTTCATATTCAATTTATTGTATTCTTTGGTAGGCAAAACAATCTGAAATATGGATGGTTAAATAAGTATAAACATCTATTCTCTTCTGGAGAGGGCTACTGTAAATATGTCTTAAAGGCCTTCAAAATCTTGACCTTGATTTCAAAAGGCAGATAAAAGTAGGGAACTCTCTTGGATCAGACCCACTAACTTGGAAATGAGGGTCCTTAAATCTATAACTGGGAGTGGAAGGAAATTGGAGGTTTCGATGAATTGTCCTCTATCCTGAGGACTTTCCTAATTTTCCTAATTAAATATATTCCAGTACATGTCTTATTTTTGTCTTTTTTTGTTTGTTTGTTTTGTTTTGTTTTTTGCTTACAGTGTGTTAATCTAAAAACGAGGTAAAATGAAGCAAGGGCATCTTGTTCATACAGATATTTCAATCTCGTAGGAGAGAGGGAACAAGGGTCCAGATGTACATGACACATGGTAGAAGTGAAAGTCATGCCGCTGTGTAAGAGGAAAGGGGGACTGGGTGTGAGAAGCCTGCAGCAAGACCAAGAATGTTCACCTATACCCTGGGAAAGATGTAGAAGGACATTTCAGGTGGAAGAAACAGCTTGAGGGAAGTTGGGAGCACTCTGAAGGGAGCTCCTGTACCATGGAGTCACCTAAATCTGCTGGGCTTGAAGGCGACATGATTTAAATCTGACATCTTCCCTTAGCAAGTTACTTTTATAGATCTGAGCCTCAGTTTCTTCATCTACTAAATGGTCATACTTCCATGATTGCTTTGTGGGTAAATTAAGGTAAGGTTTTAAAGCATCTAGCACATCACTGGAACTTTATCTTTATTCCTGCTTTCCCTCCTTAATCCACCCCCCTCATCCCAGCATCTTGCCTTATTTTTTGCAATCTTAAGGTTTGTCATTATTGCCCACCATCAGTTAAGTAAGGCAGAATGGTGAGTCACGATGGAGCAGAGCAGTTTTTTATTTATTTAACCTTAACTTGCTTGAATTATGTCACTTAAATGTATTCTATTTGACTCTAGATGATAGATGATATATATGTATGTACACACAGATACACACACACACACACTTAATTTTTCAAAAGGCAGAAACAAACTCTGTAGGGACTTAAGTAAATGGACAAATAATAAAAATTTAATAGAGGGCAGAACTATTTTGGAGACGATCTTAAACTTTACAGTGTTTTTCACTCAGCTTAGCCAACCCTGAGAACCACTATTTTGGAGGAACTCAGTAGGACCAAGATGGGACTTGAAAATTAGTATTTTCAATAACCTTGAAGTTTATTATTTCCAGGACGATGGTCATTTAGGCGCAACACCAGGCTGTGGGAGAGTGCAGTCTCCAGACCCAGACCCAAGATCAAGAAAGGTTTACTTTAAGCTCCTCCTCAGAATAATGCTGTGAGGTCTCATTGCGGTAAGACAGGTTTCTTCCTCTTTTCCGTCTCCAAGTATAGCACCATTCATTCTTTGCATTTATTGAAAGCCTGCATTCGGACTTTTAAGAAAGAAAATGGGGCTCATTGACAATTAACTGCATATACCATAAAAGGACACATGGGTTATTTCCCTGTTCTGGATTTTCTACATGTTTACTTTAAAATAGCATATATCTTCATTTAAAATTAGACTTTACAATTTTTTAAACTACTAACTTTGAACAAATCCAAAGTGTGCTTTTAATTACCTTGTAACTAACCAGCCCATAGTATGATGAAATTAATTGATATTGGGTTAAGGAGGGGGATGACATCAGAATGAAACAAATCTGCATTTTCCACAGCTTTCCACTATCCCTACTAAGCCACGGACAGCTGGCTCAGGTTCTGTTACCTGTGAAGGAGAAAGTGTTTACACTTCCCGTGTGAACAGTCTCTTCAGCAGATGAGCACATTTCTTCTACTGATTCCTTGCCTGTGGAATTGTGAGGGCCTCTGATCACGGTGCAAACGTGGCTGGTGAAGTTGAAGTCACACCTGCCACAATATGCTGTGGCTTCCAGAGCAGCTGGGCAGAGAGTCCCGCACTCTGTGATTTCCTGAGTGGTAGAGGTGGGGAGAAGGAAATTTAAGAATTACATTTGGACAGGGGCACCTGAGTGCCTCAGCTGGTTGAGCACGGACTCTTGGTTTCAGCGCAGATCATGATCTCGTGGGTCATGATCTTGTGGGTCCCGATCTCATGGGTTGTGTGATCCAGACCTGCGTGGGGCTCCGCATTCAGCAGGGAGTCTGTTTGAGAGTCTCTCCCTCTGCCCCTTCCCCCAACGCATGCATGCTCTCTTTCTCTCTCTAAAATAAATAAATAAATCTTTGAAAAAATTACATTTAGGGTGCCTGGGTGGCTCAGTTGGTTGGGCGACTGCCTTCGGCTCAGGTCACGATCCTGGAGTCCCAGGATTGAGTCCCGCATCAGTATCCCTGCTCGGTGTTGAGTCTGCTTCTCCCTCTGGCCCTCCCCCCCTCATGCTCTCTCTATCTCTCATTCTCTCTCTCTCAAATAAATAAAATCTTTAAATATTTTTTTAAAAATTAAAAATTACATTTAGATGTATGTGGGGCAGGTTTTTACAAAATGCAAATGAAATTTTCTTCCACTTAGTTCATGAATAAATGTCTCAAGATTTATGAAAAGAAATGAAGGCAGTGCGTACCAGAAAGAGCAGTTTTGGTGTGGATGACACAGTTTTAGATTCAGAGTCCAGTTTTGCTACTTGATACTTTTGTGACCTTGAGCAAGTCAAACTCTCAGAGTCTCAACTTCTTCCGTGAGAAAACGGAAATTGCACTTACCACGCAGGTTTGTTACATGAATCAAAAGAGACACCACCTGTACACGCCTTACATTTAGATATGCTATAAATAAAAGCAGGAATCATTCTTTTATTATTGTTACTTTGACACTTTCCTAATGAAGCTTTAGAGAAAATAATGTGATATTTGAGAATCTGCACTTTTGTGCTGTGGGGCAACCTGGACTGCTAAGAAGTAGTCCTTGTCCAAGTTTCAGAAAATCTAAACATTTCATGAACTCTCATTATAGCTATTATTATTTACATTTGTAAGCCTTTCCTCTGATGAATCTCTGGACTTTTAATAGTTATTGGTAAGTACTAGTGTGATCTAATCTCAGAAAATGAAATACTTCATCATCCCAGATCACAGGAGATACAAATAAGGCAACCTTTTGTAATGCAAAACCTTCCTGCGTCTTTCCTTTCCATAGGTGGTGTTATTTATTTATTTATTTATTTATTTATTTATTTATTTATTTGAGAGAGAGAGAGGGGGGGAGCATGAGCAGGGGAAGGTGCAGGGGTAGGAGGAGGAGGAGGAGGAGGAGGGGAAAGAATCTCAGGCAGACTCTGTGCTGAGTGAGAGCCTGGCACAGGGCTCGATCTCACAACCCTGAGATGATGACCTGAGCCAAAACCAAGAGTTGGACATTCAACTGACTGAGACATCCAGGCGCCCCAGGTGGCATAATATACTTAAAATGATTTTTTGCTATTTAAAACTGATCTACATTCAATCTCTCTTACCTCATATAGGTTAAATTATTCTCCCGAAGGTTGTCAAAACAAAGCTGCTTTAGAAAACTAGGGTAGGATTTCCATTTGAATATAGTGAATTGAACACCATTTCCTCTTAAAGCCCAACCAAATGACAGGAAAGGAATACATAAAGTCCAAGGAAACAGGAAGGGAACTAATACCCACAAGACAGCTCAAACATTTTTGGAAGCTGGGAAGTAGATGAATGTGGCAGTGACAATACCATGTGCCTAGTAACCACCATTTTGGTTTTTCTCCCTAGGAATACTCGATTTGCAAGTCTGGCTCAGTAGGAAAAGCCACATGACCAGAAATGTCCATGTGTTTACTCTACAGAAAGGATGTATTATGCATCCAGGTGAGACCCATACATGTATAATCGTCTACTCTCTCCTCTTTTCCATTGCAATCTGAGGGCCATGTGTGAAGCCCCACAAGATGGAAGGGGATTGGGCTCCTGAGACATTCCTTGGAGGAGAGCTGCCTAACTCACATTGGATTGCAATGTGAAAATTTTTTTTAACTTTTTCTCTATCGACCCATTCCATACGTGAGTGCATTTGTTTTTATTTCGGCATAGTTTAGCATGCCCTAGCTAAACCATAAATTAGAAATTTGAAGAAAACTAAAATAGTGACAAACAAATGAGACAATTCAAGGAATAAAGCAAACAAACAATAAAAAAAAACAATGAATTAGTATTTCCAGAATGACAAAAAAGATATCCCATGAATGGAACAAGAGTGGGATGCCATATAAACAACAGGCAGCAAAAAAGAAAGAACCCTGAAAAACTAAAGAAAAAAAAAACCTATAAAATATGGTAGTTAAAAAATCAGTCAATCAATAGAAAGGCTGGAAGATGACTCTAAGGCAAAATCTGATTGTATTGAAAAAGATGAAGAGATAATTAATCAATAAGAAATAAAAAGAAAAGACTGAAAGATTGGTTTAGGAAATCTAACACCAAACTAATAGGTAAAAACAGAGATTTTGAAAAGAGAACAAATTATCAAAGAAATAATAAAATAACATTCCCCAGAACTGAAGTTCATGAGACTTCACGCTGAAAAAGTCCACAAAAAGTGCATCATCATGAATAATAATATAATCCACAAAGAGACATGTTGTCATGAAATTTAATTTTTAAAATTTTTTAAATGAAATTTTAGAAAAACAGAATAAAAAGAATGTCTTAAAAACTTTCATAGGGAAAACAACATGGGTACCTAGGAAGAAAGAGGAATCAGAATAGCAATGAAAGTTTAAAAATGCAGACATGATGTCAAAATCCTCAGTGGAAACAATTTTTAACCTTGCATTGTATACCTAGTTAAGCTATCAATCCAGTGGGAGGCTAGAAAAATGATCATTTCAAATGTCAAGCTCTCAAAAAATTTACCTTTTACACACCTATACCCAAAATGATATTTCTCCAAAAAAGAAAGGCAATAAAGCAAGAATAGGGGACCCTTGGATTGAGAACACAGGGACACCAACACAGGAGAGAAGTAAAAGGAATTCCCAAACCCACAGTTACAGAAGACTTGCAGGGGAGAATTCCCACAGGGGTCCAGTCCTGATTGGAGAAGGAGACAGAAGTCTCCAGGAAAGAGGTCTTCAGGAAACAAAACACAGTCTATAAATGGAACTTTACCTGTAACACACTGCTTGATTCAGCATTCAGAAATATTGTCCTTATCATAATAATTTAAATATGAATATTCAATATGACTGTTAACTGGCCTTCATAAAGCCAAGTTAAGCCAATTTAAAAGATCATGGATATATCCTGAACAGTGTCCTTGCATAATGGAAGCTATACTTCCTGAAACCAAAATGAGATACTTGGGAAACAAATGTGAGTGAGCAGTACTGTCATTTTTGAAATGAACAGGTTTTCTATCTTCATTTTTCAAATATGAGTGCCCCTTTAAGAGTTTTCTACAGAGATGCTTCTTAACTAGTCCTTTTAAAGACCTGTCTTCATGGAGAGCCTGGGTGGCTCAGTTGGTTAAGCATCTGCCTTCTGCTCATGATCTCAATCTCGATGGAGCCCCGCCTTGGGCTCCCGGCTCAGTGGGGAGTCTGCTTCTCCCTCTCCCTCTGCCTCTTCCCTCCTGGCTTGTGCTCTCTATTCTCTCTCTCTCAAATAAATAAACAAAATCTTTAAAAAAAAAAGAGAGACATGTCCTTGCAACATCACCATCTTTTTAAGACTGTGTATTTCAGAAAAATATCCCAGTCCAAATTTCTGAAAACGTTGGACTGGAATAAATGTAAACTTTAGGAGCATAGTACTGGATAGATTTCTTTCATAGAATTGGGTATTTAACGTTGTGTACAGGACTGACCAATTTCTAAAAAAATTTTATAGATGAAAAACTATTTTTGATGGATATTTTATATGATTATTCACTTCATAAAGTACTTATTCACTTTAACAACTTTATGAATTGTCTTAATATTAGTTGTTGCAAAGTGCTTGCTGGAACCCTAACAATCTCAAGAGTTACTTTACATCCCACATATATGGTTTCTACACAGTGACTGTATAGACGTATGTTGGCAAGAGCCCTTCCATTGTCTATGACCCAAACACCCATTTGCAAATGTCTCCTAATGGCGGATTGTTACAGAACAAAGTAGGGTGTCTGGTTTTTCAATGTCCACAATCCGTTCCTTAAAATGGTAGGTTTCTGGAGTCCTGGGTCAAGTGTAACGCTAACAAAACGTGACTTCTCTATCTGTAAAGCATCTCAACATCCAAATAAATGGTACATTCAAAGGTCTATTCACTTTTATGGTTGGCAAGCATTTGCTGATCTTCCACTGTCTCAAGGAATAGGCTACAAGCATGAGTGAATTTGCTGGATCTAAAGTCTCTATCAAAGGGAAGTGCTGGATTATGATTAGGGGCCCAGAGCGAAGCAGGCAGAGTTTCTCTCCGTTTCCATCCTCAGCACCCATGGACCTAAAATGGCACGACACAGAGGTCCCAGATGACAAGGGCTGGCTCTTTTGGTACACAGACTTTCAGCCCCGCACTAATCTGGAGTGCTGGGTAAAGATTCCTGAGAACAGCTAATCATTATTAATTCCTTTAGAATTCATTGCAATAACATCAATCACAGCGAACTCATTTGGTATTAATATGGATGTAATGTGAAAATGAATAATGCACACAGGAGTTTTTATATTCCTATTTTAGAAAAATAGTTATGAACAATGTATTTCTCTTTCCATTGTCAAATCAGCACCTCTGAGAGGTTTTCTATCAATTACCTTCATCATCATTCCAGTTGAAATCTTGTCAGAGCAAACATATTTCAAAGGATTATATCCAAGTGCATTACAGCATTTCTGGCTCTTTGGAATAAGTTCAGTCTCACAGCATTTTACTGGCACTGGGTCATTCTTTTTAACATGTGCTTTAGACTCTCCACTGGAAGCTGCGCAGCATATGGTATCTGACATATTCACATAATCCTGCCCACAACAGAACATCCCTGCAACAATAAAATGTTATATATGAATATGAAATAAAAAAAGGGAAGAAAACGGAGACTGCTATAAAGTTTGGTATAAAAATGTCAGACCCGGGCAGTTGCTGAAATGGCACAATACCTAAGGTAGCATTTCCCTACCAAAGTGATTTAAATGTGCAGTGAGGGGTCCTTCTTACCAAGGCACTCGACACTAATTAGGTAAAGAACACACAAGAGGAAGTGTTCCAAAATCATTCAGTGGGGCCAGACTTCCCCCAAGCTCCATTAAAAAAAAAAAAAAAAGCCCTGATTTCCGTCATGAGAATTACCTGCCCACGTTGCGATGATAACATCGTGTTGCAGGAAAAGGGACAAAGTGCAGGGGATCAGAGGGAAGCTCTAGAAATTTGCAAGGGAGAAAAGGTCACCAAGGCACACTGGGATAAGAGCCTAGTCAGAGTAGAGAGGTAGGAACATCCTGGCATTGGAGACGCTGTGGTAGGAGTCTTATTGTAAGTTTTCGCCTGGCTTTAGGGTGCACACACTGGCTTCTTGTGAACCCAGCAGCAGCGGTAACCATTCTTTCTTCATGAGATAGATTTGTTCAAACCAGCTGAGCTTGCTCACTGATCATGTGAACAATCTGGCCTATTTTTTGAGCAGCACCATGTTCTTGACCCATCGCTGGACATGGATAAGAGGTTGGAGGCAGCGACAGAAAGACCTTGTAAGAAGGAGCATTGATCATCACTTGTTGAGGAAAGACACATGTGTCTTTCATACCAAATAGCCTCCTTTCTCGCACCCAATTCAGTTTAACTGCCTGTTTGTTGTTCACATCATCTAGATCTTGCCATAGAAGAGATATGGAAGAAATTTAGACATAAAAGCCTAAATAAATAAACAAGACTCTAGAGTCAGATTAAGGCAGAAATTAAGGTGCCTATATCCCATGTCACAGTGCTATTATATCAGAATTTATATCCAGTGATAAAGCAGTACAGTGTGATGAATGATTTATTTTAATTAGAATTTTGTTTATTTATTATTAGTCCTGACTGAAAACATAAAGAACCTCAACTTCAAAGTGCCCTGGGGACCTGAATTGTTTGTTCTGGTCCTGTACAAACACCTGCAGTATGAAAGACACTCCTAATAATAGACCAGCGAGTTTTAAGTGCTTTTTATTTAAAAAAAAAATTATTGAAAGTACACACTGGCTTGGTACACACCTTAAGAAAGGTGTTTAGCCACACATGACTCCAAAGAACTCTCTCACTGATCTTTCCATTTTAAAAAAATATCTCCCAATATTTTAAGATGATATACATTGATCATAATGGAGTTTTAGCATGCCATCTAAATGTGGTAACTGTTCAAAGTAATTGGTTTAAAAGTGAACTGTTTCCTTTGGTGCTTTATTAGTAATTTTCATTGTTTTAAAATTTCCAGGAAAAATTTTTTTCACATAAATACACACAGCAGAGGTATCATTGTAATCTGAGTTTTGATTATGATAAAATGGTAAAAATGACATGCTATACACACAAGTGCACACAAACAATAAAAAGAAAAATCTACAGTTTCAAGCTTTGTATTGTTTGGACAATTTTTTCCTGCTGCCTTCTGATCAGACATTTGAATACAACCTTGGGTTTTTTACTGTCATTTTTTTCTCTAACAGTTTTCTTAAAATAATTCATGTTTCAATTTTAAAGAGCAATCTGAAAACTGAAAACTGACCCTTTAGGGAGCAGAATACATTCTCCCCCTCTACTCCCAAGTTACTTGATGGTTTCACCATGCTTTAAGTATAAAATCAAAATGCAGACATTGACCTAATTCAAAACTCCTAATCAGTCATCTGATCGCTCTGAGGGACTTTTGACAGGTCAACTAAAATTTTGATAATGAACTGTTTTTACACTAGGAAAAAAAAAGCCTGCTTTCTTTCACAAAGAGCTTCATCTTTGTTTCACTGAATTAAAATTTTCAGCCAAGATTCCACTCTCATAACAAGAAGTGACTCCCTTTCTAGTTTCTTTGGTAAACCATTACTTCTTTAATTATTATCAACCTTGTTCCAGTGTGATAAATTGCTAATTACTTAATACCCTAATCAACGTTCATTCTTTGCACAGATAAACTGTGACAGTGCCATTAATTTAAATAGTAATTTCACTTAATGGCCAGAACGGCACACCAGACTTTTATGCAGCATTTTCTGAAGACTGCATCCATCACTGCAATATTCTGACATAAAGATGTCTGACGTGCACTAACTCACTTAGGGAGAGCAGATGTTGCAGAGCAGAGTTTGGTAGTAATTCCCATAGTGCATCACTTCAGCATGAATGAGCTGCAAATTCAGAGACAGACAATCTTCTGAAACTGCATTGCAATAACTTTTGACCCCTGCCTAATTTATCACACGTAGCACTTGACTTTTGAACTTTGACACGCAGAATGCACAATTTTAAATATGCCAAAAGAAAAACAAAACAGGTCATGTATTGTTCATGGATCGATCTATTCTTCCAGAGGCTGTTCCTTAAATTTGTACAAAGGTCAAGATTGTCTTTGGACAGATGTTACTAAAGCGGTACAGTACACATAGAGCTATTAGACATTTATTTTTGATATCAAACTGCATATTTTTATCCTCCCAAGCAGCATATATATCCAACAGATAGCTTCCATTTTTTGAATACAATTGAGAAAAGAGTGAAGGAAAGAATCTTTTACTCACAACACTATGAATAGTTTCAATATATTACTAATACTCATTTAGTGGCCATGGCTGACAAGGAAAGCATTTATAAACATATAGTCCTGATGAATTTCTAAATTGTTAATTCTGTAAAACATGTGTTCCATTTCTAGAAAAAAAGGCCAAGAATTATGACTCATGCTTTTGAGATAAAAACAGTAAAGTAGTAAAGAACAAAGTTTAGAACATGACAAATTAATGGGCGACTCTGGAACTGATCATGGGGACCACATTTTAAGCCAAGGGACTATATTTTAGGCCTGTAAGATTGAAAAAAAATTTTTCTGATTAGTCATTCTTAGGACAAGCTTATAAAATTGGTGGCAGAATATGAAAGAAAAGAAATGCATGCTTGTCTCCACCAGTAGATGGCCCCATGGCTACCACCACAAAACTAACAAAGGGTAGAGCAAAAATGCTCCCCAAATCATTGAGATGCATTTTTTCTACATTACACCTTTCAAAAATTCATTATGTCATAAGGAAATCTTCCCGAAAAATATTATTTAGTACTGCTCTTTCACAATGGATTTCTGTGCTGTATTTCCCTCTTCACAAAGTTTCCAGTTCCTATCTTCTATAACAAATAGCGGTAGTCATTCGTTCTGCCAAAGTCTGACTCCAGGACATGGAAACTCAGTATTCTATTACAAAGCAGTTCCAACCCAGAGTTTCCTATCCGAGGCTGCCTGGACAGCATTTGTAACAGAGATCGGGCAATACGTTCCAAAGGTATGTCATGATCAGTTTCTCATGGCTAACAGAAAATTCTGGTCTCTTTGAATGATATGGAGACTTTAATGTTCATCTCTTAATACTAAAAGATATAATCAAGTCCAATCCATGATTAATGGCATAAATGATAAAACCATACAAGCAAACACTAAGAATAAAAAGAGTAATAAAGAGGTTTAAAATACATCCAAAGAAAATGGTTAAGAATACATATCCACTGCAATGATGAGCATGACTTTCATCCCGAGATACCTGTATAACACTCCTATACAACTCATCTGCCCAGAGAGAGCAGTAAAAACATAAACGCTACCCCAGCACTTCTGTTCCAACAGCATCTGTTAATTCACTCCATTTATAAAATACATATTGACAAAGACAACTGAACTGGGACCAGGGAGATTTGATTTGGTGTGAGAAAGTCAATTCAATGTGATTTTGTTAAAGGGCTCCTGCAGGCAAATAAAAGAGTTTAAGTAATAAAGTACATAAAGAGATGTTTTACGAGCCAGCCCGGTCTTATGGCAGGCACACAATGCCAGGCAGTGAGATAGGCCAGGCTTAGGAATAATATTATGAGATCCAAACCTTCGTGTAGCAGGTATGGTGTTGCTAGGTTGAGGAGAAAAAGGGCCATATGGATATTCTGGAAGGTCACTGAGGTCACAGTCATTAGGGGCGACAGGAGGGAGCAGCAGCAGAGAGAGGAAAAAGACAGGTGGAATGTGTCTATTTTCACTGAAACCTGCAGGAAGGTCAAGAGAATAAAAAGAGATTTTTTTTTTTTCCTTTTTAGAAGTATCATTCCTTCCGTCCACCATGATTACCAGCCTTGGCAGAACTGCAGAATGTCGTGAGAAACTCTAGAGCAGATCTTGAGTCACAGGAGCTAAGTAACGTTGCAATTTGCTTAAGAAATATTTGACAAGCGNGAACTGTTTTTACGCTAGGAAAAAAAAAAGCCTGCTTTCTTTCACAAAGAGCTTCATCTTTGTTTCACTGAATTAAAATTTTCAGCCAAGATTCCACTCTCATAACAAGAAGTGACTCCCTTTCTAGTTTCTTTGGTAAACCATTACTTCTTTAATTATTATCAACCTTGTTCCAGTGTGATAAATTGCTAATTACTTAATACCCTAATCAACGTTCATTCTTTGCACAGATAAACTGTGACAGTGCCATTAATTTAAATAGTAATTTCACTTAATGGCCAGAACGGCACACCAGACTTTTATGCAGCATTTTCTGAAGACTGCATCCATCACTGCAATATTCTGACATAAAGATGTCTGACGTGCACTAACTCACTTAGGGAGAGCAGATGTTGCAGAGCAGAGTTTGGTAGTAATTCCCATAGTGCATCACTTCAGCATGAATGAGCTGCAAATTCAGAGACAGACAATCTTCTGAAACTGCATTGCAATAACTTTTGACCCCTGCCTAATTTATCACACGTAGCACTTGACTTTTGAACTTTGACACGCAGAATGCACAATTTTAAATATGCCAAAAGAAAAACAAAACAGGTCGTGTATTGTTCATGGATCGATCTATTCTTCCAGAGGCTGTTCCTTAAATTTGTACGAAGGTCAAGATTGTCTTTGGACAGATGTTACTAAAGCGGTACAGTACACATAGAGCTATTAGACATTTATTTTTGATATCAAACTGCATATTTTTATCCTCCCAAGCAGCATATATATCCAACAGATAGCTTCCATTTTTTGAATACAATTGAGAAAAGAGTGAAGGAAAGAATCTTTTACTCACAACACTATGAATAGTTTCAATATATTACTAATACTCATTTAGTGGCCATGGATGACAAGGAAAGCATTTATAAACATATAGTCCTGATGAATTTCTAAATTGTTAATTCTGTAAAACATGTGTTCCATTTCTAGAAAAAAAGGCCAAGAATTATGACTCATGCTTTTGAGATAAAAACAGTAAAGTAGTAAAGAACAAAGTTTAGAACATGACAAATTAATGGGCGACTCTGGAACTGATCATGGGGACCACATTTTAAGCCAAGGGACTATATTTTAGGCCTGTAAGATTGAAAAAAAATTTTTCTGATTAGTCATTCTTAGGACAAGCTTATAAAATTGGTGGCAGAATATGAAAGAAAAGAAATGCATGCTTGTCTCCACCAGTAGATGGCCCCATGGCTACCACCACAAAACTAACAAAGGGTAGAGCAAAAATGCTCCCCAAATCATTGAGATGCATTTTTTCTACATTACACCTTTCAAAAATTCATTATGTCATAAGGAAATCTTCCCGAAAAATATTATTTAGTAAAGCTCTTTCACAATGGATTTCTGTGCTGTATTTCCCTCTTCACAAAGTTTCCAGTTCCTATCTTCTATAACAAATAGCGGTAGTCATTCGTTCTGCCAAAGTCTGACTCCAGGACATGGAAACTCAGTATTCTATTACAAAGCAGTTCCAACCCAGAGTTTCCTATCCGAGGCTGCCTGGACAGCATTTGTAACAGAGATCGGGCAATACGTTCCAAAGGTATGTCATGATCAGTTTCTCATGGCTAACAGAAAATTCTGGTCTCTTTGAATGATATGGAGACTTTAATGTTCATCTCGTAATACTAAAAGATATAATCAAGTCCAATCCATGATTAATGGCATAAATGATAAAACCATACAAGCAAACACTAAGAATAAAAAGAGTAATAACGAGGTTTAAAATACATACAAAGAAAATGGTTAAGAATACATATCCACTGCAATGATGAGCATGACTTTCATCCCGAGATACCTGTATAACACTCCTATACAACTCATCTGCCCAGAGAGAGCAGTAAAAACATAAACGCTACCCCAGCACTTCTGTTCCAACAGCATCTGTTAATTCACTCCATTTATAAAATACATATTGACAAAGACAACTGAACTGGGACCAGGGAGATTTGATTTGGTGTGAGAAAGTCAATTCAATGTGATTTTGTTAAAGGGCTCCTGCAGGCAAATAAAAGAGTTTAAGTAATAAAGTACATAAAGAGATGTTTTACGAGCCAGCCCGGTCTTATGGCAGGCACACAATGCCAGGCAGTGAGATAGGCCAGGCTTAGGAATAATATTATGAGATCCAAACCTTCGTGTAGCAGGTATGGTGTTGCTAGGTTGAGGAGAAAAAGGGCCATATGGATATTCTGGAAGGTCACTGAGGTCACAGTCATTAGGGGCGACAGGAGGGAGCAGCAGCAGAGAGAGGAAAAAGACAGGTGGAATGCGTCTATTTTCACTGAAACCTGCAGGAAGGTCAAGAGAATAAAAAGAGATTTTTTTTTTTTCCTTTTTAGAAGTATCATTCCTTCCGTCCACCATGATTACCAGCCTTGGCAGAACTGCAGAATGTCGTGAGAAACTCTAGAGCAGATCTTGAGTCAACAGGAGCTAAGTAATGCTGCAATTTGCTTAAGAAATATTTGACAAGCGTGGAAAATCACAGTGAAGTCAATAAGAAGTGATGTTGGGGCCCACAGATGGACTTCAGGGGTGCATGAAATTGCAGGCAAATTTCTGTGTATATTCTATGTACTGGTATTTGCAGTGAGGATTTGTAACTTTCGGAAGATTCTTAAGGGAGCGTATGGCCCCCGAAAGTTTAGGAACCATTGTCCCGATGGACAGTTACCTCTGCTTAATTTCTTAAAACAGGTACGTTTCACTTTTTGGCAGTAGTGTTCTGACTTATTTTTCCTTTTCTTTCACATTCATTTTGCCACCAAAATCTAATTTATCATCTTACGTCACAGTTCTTATCATCACATTGACCCTTCCTTGCTTACTGAATAATGGTCAGATCCTTTTGCCTACTCAGACATAGCTCCCTCTATCTCCTTGCACACAGTGGATCCCTCCAACAAACCCAACTGCTCACTACTACTTGGACATGCGTCACAGAGGCCAATTTCACACTTTAGCTCAAGCTATGCCCTTAAGCTGCAATGTCCTTCTTCCATCTACGCATCTCAAAATCTTACCCATTATTTGAGGCTCCAATCCAATGGTTTAGCTTTTTCTATCACCTTGGCTGGAGTGATCTCTCAGTCTTAGGAATATACTTGTGTTCATCCCTCTTTTATGGACTGTGTTTAACCTTATAGGTAATCTCCTCCTTGATTAGGTTATAAGTCCTTAAGGATGAAAATGGAATCTTAGCCATTTTTATAATGGCAAAGCACCAAGAATAGTGTATTGAGTATAGTCACTACACAATACATTTNAAAGAAGTCAAGAGCATGGACTCTGTCACCATTTGGTTGGAGTCAGAATCCCTTCTTAGCCACAGTGGCAAGAATTCACAGACAAATCTCCCAGCTTCCCTTGCATTTAGGTGTTGACAGATAGCTGAGTTGTAGTCAGTGAAATGTTAATTTAAATATTTGCTATTCCTAGGCCTAGCAAATAAAAAGCTCACACACACATTATTCCATGCTCCTTTCCCTTTCTGGCTGCAGAAATGGATACAACCCCCAGGTGACTCNTTATGTTAAAACTCTGACTCATTATGGTATGGAGAGGGTAACACTTTTGCATCCCCCTGAACTGGCATACATTTTCTGTCTATAAGGGACATATTTTTAGGTACTCATCTAAAAGAGGAGATACTCAACTGGTTAATGATAGCACAGGATAACTAACTAAGTACCATGATTTTCTAGTACTCATGATTACCATGCCTTAAAGCAGTGATTCACAAAGTTTGGTCTTAGGACCCCCTTACATTTTACAAATAATTGAGGACTCCATATAGCTTTTGTTTATGTGGGTTATATCTGTGGATAAATATTGGGTTAGAGCCTAAAACAAAAATTTTGAAATATGTATTTATTAATTCATTTAAAATGATAAATATATCTCATGTTAACATAAATATTTATGAAAAATAAATGCATTTTCCAAACTGAGAAAAGTAAGTGAGAAGAATGACATTGTTTTGTATTTTTGCAAGCCTCTCTAATGTCTGGCTTACTAGAAGGAATTAACTTCTCATACCTGCTTCTGCATTCAATTGTTGCAACGTCACATGCCATGCAAACTGAAAAACTCCACTGTATATTCATGAAAGAATGAGATTTAAAAAGGCATATAATAGGTTAGTATTATTATGAAAATCATTTTGATCTCACAGACCACCTGCAAATGACTTTCTCCAAAGGGTCAGACTCTTAGAAGCCCCAGGTCATTCTTTAAAAGTCACTGTCTCAGGGCTTAACCCTCATATGTGGTACCCTGTCTTCTAACTTTGGCACACATTAGGTGTGCAGTCAAAGGGCAGAGTTTATAATGCCTCTTTTTTTCTTCCAGAAAATGTTTGCAGCTTGGTAGTTTATTATACTGGCCCTGCTCAGTAGACCTGACAAACATTGATATGGCTTGGGTTGGAGAGTATCCAATGCTTGTCCAGCTATCAGAACGATCAAAGAAGTCAAGAGCATGGACTCTGTCACCATTTGGTTGGAGTCAGAATCCCTTCTTAGCCACAGTGGCAAGAATTCACAGACAAATCTCCCAGCTTCCCTTGCATTTAGGTGTTGACAGATAGCTGAGTTGTAGTCAGTGAAATGTTAATTTAAATATTTGCTATTCCTAGGCCTAGCAAATAAAAAGCTCACACACACATTATTCCATGCTCCTTTCCCTTTCTGGCTGCAGAAATGGATACAACCCCCAGGTGACTGTAGAATCTGGCAGTCCAACAGGTAGCTCATAACTAGGAAAGAGAGCTGACCTACAGATAGGTTCATATCTCCATGCTATTATATAAGAAAAAGTAAACCCCTATTGTATTTGAGCCTTTACAAATTTGGGGGTTCATTTATAATAGCAATTAATGTTACCTGAAGTAATGCAGCCACTTGCTAGCTATGTGATCTGGGGATAGTGTCTCTCTTTTGTGAAGTGCATCTGTTTTCTCATCTCGAAAATGGAGAGAAGATTAGTACTTACCTCGTAGGGTTGTTGTGAGGTTTACGTGCGTTATAAATGTATTGGTGTATATGAAGTACATAGAACTCTGCTTCGCAAATAGTGAACATAGAATGTTGTTTACTTTTTAGCATAGTTGTATCTTGTCTCCTGACCATCGTGTACATCTTTTAGTCGATAAGCAGTGTCTAGGAGACCCTTGACCAGGCTGGATTCCCTGACTAGACTTCAGTTATCTTAGAACTCTAACTTCTTAAGGCTACAATTCATGGGGAAATTTTCTGAAAGGACTATGTGTTTATACCGGACTCTTGTGTATCATATGATTTAATGCATCATTCATTTTCAAAGACCTTGGCAAGTTAGTTTTTGTTTTTGTGTCTTGGTTTTACCTGGCAAAGTAGACTTTCTTTTTACCTTATACTGAATGAAGATCCAGGTATCCTGTGCCATGTACTGGAGGTAATCCTTAAATTTTGGGGGTTAATGGAAGTATCCTAATTGAAACCTAATTCTGTTGTCCATAGGACAACTATCCATCACCACTATTTTCTGGACAGTTGATGCAGATCGACAAAAGACAGTGGACTATCAAACGGTTCGACAGTATACATATTAAAATCTTCCTCTAAATTCGTCCTACCAGGTTGGATTAAAAAAGAATGAATACATGGATATAGTGTGGATCCAGATGGGTGATTTATAGCTTCATAGAATAGTAAATGCCTTGGAAACACACTTGATGGTTGTCCAAAGATAAAATGAAAAACTAGAAATCAGGTATTTTTTGGCTCAAAGAAGAAGAAAAATATTTTCCATACTGGGACTACTGAAATTTAGTTGTGAATAATATAATTAAGCACCTCTTACTTATTTAAGGGCTATGAAAATACTGAGAGTCTAGGATTCTTGTTAAGGCACAAGATTCAGGCACCCCTAGGATTAATACTTTTAAAATTGTTTTCACTGATTAGGTTTGTTCTTGAAGTGTTCTTCTTAGCAGTTTTCATCAGAACTTTACATAGAAGAGAATGTATACAAAAAGATGGTATTTAACAGTAACACTACAATAATTTAAATAACCATTACTGATGTTATGGGTAATACTTTGAAGGCTTTTTAAAAAAGAAGCAATTATAGAAAAGCAATAGGGAATTCATAGTTCATCTGCATCAAGATATAATGATGTCCTGAAATCATGCTCAGAGAAGGGCTGGAGTTCCAACCCTTGCAGGATACATGAGCAGATTTACCCTGAAGCTGATGAAGCTTGAGTTTCAGGGCCCTTTACTTACATGAGCCCCTTCCGAGGTAGGCACTATTACATATTTTTATAAAATTAGCAATGTATAATATTTAACTACAATTTGTTATAGCTTCTGTCTCTTGCCCCTTTAACTTGCCTTCTGTCTTATGTGTTCTTGTATTGATTAAAATAGGAGAGTGACCATGTACATCTTTGAAATCTAACTAAGGGGAAGTTGATTTGGGAAAATATTTAGTTTGGGTTCAGTAGCTATGTTTATATGGCTTCTGTCACTTCTATAAAAAAGTCATTAAGGCTTGCATAGGCCATTTTAACTGTAATTTGGGAAGATAAGGGATAAGAGAAATTACAGACTCCTAATTTGGATGCATGTAAAGGGAAGCTTTAAAGAAAGAGAAAGATCAGAGAGAAAAATTAATGGAATATGAAACAAAAGCTGTAAAACTGAACAACAGAATCAACTGAACTATTCTGACATCTAGAAGAGAATTATAACAAAGTAAATTTTAGATCATAACAAAGGTAGTAAACTATTAAAATAAAATGATGGATCTAGGATTGAAGCATAAATTATTACAAATTATGAAGAAAGGTAACTCATAAATACATTGGAAAAATTTATACTTTTGCTGATGTATGGATAAAATAGTGGCAACATGATAACATACAACTCAAATTCAATTATATAACAAGGATACCCATAAAAAACTGGTTAATAATGTTGTCAATTCAACGAATATTTAAGACAAGTTACTGCAAATCACTTTAAGACAAGAAAACTTAAAATGCTCTTTAATCTTAGAAAGATCCTTAATAGATATTTCTCCAAATTTTACAATAATCCTAAACATTTACATAATATTACAATAATAAGTTTTGAAGCTTAAAGCCACTTTTCTAAACTTGAAATAACTAAAAATGTTTTGATTAATCATGTGACAGGAAAGAATGAATTATCTTTCTAGAGGTAAATGGTACAAAGCCATTGTCCCATGAAGAGGTGATCAAGGATATAAGTTAAACGTGTCAGGGGGAGAAAAGAGGGAGGTCAGAAGTTATAGAATTCAAACATACTATTTTTATGTTAGTGGGATTTGCTAGATTTCCTTTTTTCGATTAGTAATTTTTATAATTTATTTTCCCCTTCTAAGTAAATATTATTTTTATATTTTGTCTTATCTTAAATCATTTTATTTTCTTTCCTTAGAGTCCCCCAAATTGTATAACTTTCAGGCACCCCAAAATCTGTATCTGACTATGATGTGATCTCGGACACGGTCTAATCTCTGTGCCTCAGTTTCCTCATTTTTAAAATGTAGATAATAATAGAACCTATCTAGTAAGACAGTTATAAAGGTTAATCGAAAAAAAGACTAACTGAGGTAATAATGTATAAAACATTGGGCATAGTACCTGGTTGATAGTAAGTACTCCATCAATGATAATGATTGCTTTTAAAATTAGTGATAATTTAATAACTACAAATTAGTGATAATTGAATAATGGAGCAAAAGAATTGGCATAATGTCATCAATAATAATTTTGTGTACTGTTAGCAATTGCTAGAAAATTTGCTAGGAAATATTCTCTTGATCCAGAACCAATACATTCACATGTGTTTTTGTTTTTGTTTATGGTGTATATGACACTTGTCAAGAGGAAAGAGTTTTCATCTGTTTTAATGAAGTGCATCACATGAACATAAAAAATGTGAAATTACATTTTTATTTGTGATACAATATGTACTTAAATTTTGCATTAGATATAATTAACATGAGCTTTCATTCCTTATTTGCTTTATATCTAGGGCAAGTTTCTCAACCCTGTTTCTCAGATTTTCTACCTACTGAAAGGTAGACAAGGGCTCCTTACCTGGAAGGCGGCTGTATGCCATGCCCTCTTCTTCTCCACCACAGCATTCTAAATCTATGCTTACAATCTGTCCACCACAGCACTGCTGGCCATGGCCATCATGAAGCCTCCCAGCACAGCAAATCTGGTTTCCTGAGGTGGAGTAAGGCATTCTGCCACAGCAGGAGTCACCGATGCCAGTGGAAACCCGATTGTGCTGTTCATCTGGACAACATACTTCACCTGTCAATTTAAGACAACAATCATTGCATGAGTTAAAAAAATATGCTTTGACTCACAATGAAATTTTATCACAATCATCTTGCAGATGCCAACTGGTTGACAGAACTACTAGAAAGAATGCTGTCATTTTGGAGTTGCAAAATTTCAATACAACTTTAAAATTTTTGCATTAAAGATGTATAAACGTGTGTCTACTCACATACATATGTTGTAAATTAGAGGTAATGCTATGTTGCCTATTTCCTCACTCGCCCCTAAGAAATAAGCACATTATGTCTGGTAACATGATTAAGTAACATCACAAGAAAGTTTGCCTATGAATACTTTTCTATCTACGTAGTGTGTGTGTGTGTGTGTGTGTGTGTGTGTGTGTGTGTGTGTATATACTACAATATGTAATATACTGTACAGTATATTATATACTATATATATATTTTTTTCTGGAAAGTAGGATGGATTCTGAACTTAACATAAAATTTGCATTGCCTAGATTATATTTTTTAAACCAAATTATACACATTTAAGCAAACAAAATACTTTCAATGTGAAGGTCAATTAAAAGAGAGGAGATAAAAATACTATATTCAAGTTATCACATTTGTACTTTGCTGGGCTGTGGTAGACACTGAATTTCACTAATGTAGTTGCACCCACACTCCCCTGTACATGATATTCTGGGAAACTTTAAACAAGAATAAGAACAAGATAGTCTTTTGCCTGGTGCCTTGGTATCAAAGAGTTTAAATTTTATAAATATCAATAGGCACCATTTTGGGGGGGTTTGAAGACTCTCTAAAAGACAGGACAACTCTAAAGCACAAAAAACTTAAATTTTATCTTTTAAAGATACTTTGGAAAGGACTACTAACAACTTGGTGGATCTAAAATTAAAACTGTACTTCTCTCTAGCTCATAACCCAACCTCAGTTGACCTCCTTTCTGAACCCTTGGACCTTGACTCTCTCCTCCTTCCTGCCTTCCTCTTCTTTTTCCTGCATCTTCAACAGAGCCTCTTCTCTTCACTTCCCCCTTTAAAATATCTTTCTCCCTGGACAGTATTCCTTCATTTTATCTTATAAGGTCTGTGAGTATATTGACCAGCCTCTGGCAGTTTTATAGCTCTAAACCATGGTCCAGATAAGATTTACATAATCTAGTTAATGACTTGCCAAACCTTTTTCAGAAAAGGAAGGCTCAAGTTCACTAAAAAATTTAGGATTGCCTTAGGAATTTATAGTCCTGGACTTCCTGATCTCTATCAATTTGTTTATCTATGTGTGAGGTTGAGATACGCCAAAACTTGGTTAGTAAAAACAAGATGAATTGCTTATCAAAATGATATTAAAAATATGGGACAATATTTATCTGTGGATACATATGTAAATAATATAAAAATAGGACAAGAACTCTTTGCAGGTATCCTTGAAGTCTTTCTTGTCCATATTCATTGATCAAAAATCCATCCTAGTGGATGAAATGTACAAATTACTGGAAACATACAACCTAGAAGACTGAATCATGAAGAAATAGAAATTTTGAATAGACCTATAACTATTAACAAGATTGAATCACTTATTAGAAACCTCCCAACAAAGAAAAACTCTGGACCAGATGGCTTCACTGGTGAATTTAACAAAGATTTGAAGAATTGGTACTAATCTTTCTCAAACTCTTCTAAAAATCTGATGAGGAATAAATACTTCCTAACAAAATTTATGAGGTCAGCTTGCCCTGGTATCAAAACCAGACAAGACATTTTAAGAAAAAAACAAAACAAAAACCTCAGACCAATATCCTTTATGAGACTTGATGTAAAAATCCTAACAAAATGCTAACAAACTGAATTCAAGAGCACATTTAAATGATTATACAACATAACCGAGTGGGATTTACCCCCAGAAAGCATACAAAGATGACTCAACATATGAAAGTCACTGTGATATACCATATTAACAGAATGAATAAAGAAAGACACATGATTACCTCAAATGATGTAGAAAAAACACTTGACAAAATTCAACACCACTCTATTATAAAAACACTCAAAAAACTAGGGATAGAAGGAAACTGCCGTAACACAATAAAGGCATGTATGAAAAATCCTCAGCTAACATTATAATCAACAGCGAGAGCTTTTCCCCTAAGATCAGGAAGACAAGGCTGTCAGCTTTTGCC
This sequence comes from Ailuropoda melanoleuca, assembly GCF_002007445.2. NCBI lineage: Eukaryota > Metazoa > Chordata > Mammalia > Carnivora > Ursidae > Ailuropoda > Ailuropoda melanoleuca. The sequence goes on from NC_048225.1 coordinate 113,769,968, forward strand.
ACTTCTATTCAACATAATATTGGGATTTATAGCCAGAGCAATTAGACAAGAAAAAGAAATGAAGAACGTCCCAAATGAAAAAGAAGAAATAAAATTATCTCTGTTCACAGAAATGCAATCTTATATGTAGAAAACCTTAAAGATTCCTCCAAAAAACCTGTCAAAACTAATAAAAGAATTCGACAAAGTTGCAGAATACAAAACCAACATGTAAAAATTAGTTGTGTTTCTATACATTAAGCATGACAATCTTAAGAGGAAATTTTTTAAAAAGCAATACCATTTACAGTAGTTTAAAAAATACTTAAGAATAAGCTTAACCAAGAAGGTGGAAGACTTAAACACTGAAAACTACAAAAAGTTGATGAGAGAAATTAAAGAAGACACAAATAAATTGGATATCCCATTTCTACATATAAGATAGATCAGAAGATGATATTGTTAAGATGTCAATACTACCAATCTACAGATTCAATGAAATCTCTATCAAAATACCAACAATATTTTTTGCATAAATAGAAAATCTATCTCCAAGTTGCAAAGGAATCTCAAGGGACCCCAAATAGTCAAAACAATCTTGAAAAAGAACAAAGTTGGAGGTCTCACACTTCCTCATTTCAAAACTTACTATAAAGATACAATCAATACTACAAAGACACAATTAATAATCAAAACGGTGTGGTCCCAGTACAAAGACAGACATACAGACCAATGAAATAGAACAGAGAGCCCAGAAATGAAACTTTAAAAAATGACCAAATGATTTTCAACAAGGGTGTTAAGACCATTCAATGATGAAACGACCATCTTTTCAACAAATGGTGCTGGGAAAAGTAAATACCCACAAGTAAAAGAATGAAGTTGAACTCTTACCTTATACCATATACAAAAATTAATTCAACATGGACCAAAGACCTAAATGTAAAAGCTAAAACTATAAAATTCTTAGAAGAAACGTAAGGGTAAATCTTCATGACATTGGATTTGACAATAATTTATTGGTTATGACATCAAAGTTCAAGACAACAAAAGAAAAATAGATTTGTCATACTTCATCAAATTTAAAAGTGTTATGCATCAAAAGACTCTGTTGACTCTATAAAAAGGCATTCCTGTGAACAGAGATAATTTTATTTATGCAATTTTATATGCAGTCTCAGAGACCACTTAGCTACCACTAGGAATACTCTGCTTTCAACGGAAGTCAAGATTTGATAATTTCTCAGATCAGAAGATAAGATAGTAGACTATGCCTTCTCTTTAAATTATAAGAACTTGCTGACCACTTGGAAGATACTTTGGCTCAGAAAAAAGGAAAAAAATAGATCAAATTAATAGCTTTTCAGATTAGGCAATTAAGTAAAGTCAAAAACAAGGACATATCTATGTCTAGTCTACACAAAGATGACTGTCATTATTATAAGGAAAAGGGAAGTTGGAAGAACATTTGTTCTACTTTAGCTAGCAAGGATCAAAAGAAGAAAAGGACAAACATTGACATAAGAACCTCTCTCTGTGAAAGTACCTGCTCTGGTCAATCCATACGTGCCTTTAACACAAAAAAAGAGCTTTTCATGCGGTTGTAGAAAATGAAGTTTTCATATCTAATTGGTATTGGGGCTACATTACCTACCATAAATTCTACTATGTTTCTATCATTCCTTCCTAGGACTAACCAAACTGTTTTGGAAATAGACATTTCAAATACCTTTCAGACTCTCCCTTTGTCTTTGTCTTTTCTTTAATCAACACACTTTTTTGCTAACTTTGTATTTTTTCCACTCTGGTGCATTTGATGGGAGGAGATCCACTTTGTACATGGGATGCTAGTGCTAAATGTGGATTCAAAGCCTCTTTCTGGAACTCCCAGCAGAATCCCAGCCTATCATTTGATGATGGCACAGACTGACTATCTCATACCTGATGACGCCATGATCTACATTTCAGACCTTGAATCTGTCTTCAAGAGCCACTGGGGCAAGAAGAGTTTAGGTATGGGATTCATAGAGGAGGCTAACCCCCTAAAAGTCTTTATAAATCTGACTATGTCTTTCTTGAAACTGGCTAAAAATTCACTAAAAATGGTGGTTATTCCAGAAAATCAGGTCCATTGTACCCACATAACTCCAGAAAAGACTTGTTATTCCATATAGTAACTCTTACAATATCTTATTCATTCTATCCAAAAACTAAATGACTTGTATACCACTTTGTCCGAGATTTAAGGGCCATTAAGAAGATTGTGCTTCCTCACTTCCTGTAGTTCCCAACCTAATACCATTCTCTCTCCAATCCCAGAGACAGCTGCTTAATTTAGGTAATAGATCTATGCTCAGCAGTTTTTCATATACTCTTACACTCAGACTCCTAGTGTCTTTTTTTTATTCAATTGGGATAGTTATGCCCCAAGTAGAAATGCCACTTTAATTCTCATAATTATTTAACCATAGCATTAGTGTGGTAAGCAGAATATGACCTCCCAAAGATGTCCATGTACTAAACTCTGGAACCTGTGAATATGTTACGCTATATGGCAAAGGGGGATTAAAATAGCAGATGGAATTGAGTTCGATAATGCTATGTGAGGAAGGCTTGACTGCCATTGCAAGGCTGGAAGATGGAAGGAGGCCCCTAGGCAAGGAATGTGGGCAGCCTCTGGAAGGTGGAAAGGTAAGAAGGATTCTCTCCTGCAGAAGGGAAGACAGCCTGGCTGACACACTGCTTCTGGCGCAGTGAGACCCATTTGGAACTTCTGACCATGAGAAATGTCAGATAATAAAACTGTATTGTTTTAAGCCACCACATTTCTGGTAATTTGTTACAGGAGCCCTCGGAAACTAATATACTGACGATACTTGATTTCCTCTTTAAAACTCCACGCTTACACAATGTGTGGATGATCTTCCGTTATGTTCCTGAGAAAGCTTGACAAATTGATTCTCTGTATTTGTTGACAGTGGTAGCACAGAAATGACAGTTTCCAAGCATCTGTGTTTTCAGAACAAAGCACGTTTCCCGGGGTCTAGATTTGAGACTGTGATGTCATGCAAAATAGAAAGTCTCTTTCTCTTTAAAGGTTGAAAGCTATTTGTGATTTCCCCAGTTAATTGCTGGAAGTCAGCTTAGATAAAGGATTGCTTGGTCTCTTAGAATCAACAAGAATCAATGAGGATCCCTAGGCTCATAGGATCTCAATGTCCACTAGACATTTGATTCCTAGCTTTTATGAACCAATTGCCCTTTAATAGAATCTGATGAAAGTGGACACACATGAGTCTTTGCTCTAGAATGATTCATAAGAGACTATCTTCTGTCGCCTACATGGTGCCTCTTAACTCCGTGTACTCTTATGCTCCCCAATTACTATAAACCTTTCCTTCTATTTGCACATGGAAGCTTTAGAGGTTCTAATTCTAGAAGTCAGTGAAATCAGAGACATTAGTTTCCTAATCATATTACTTAGTTTAAGTAACTTAATGAAGGTCAAACAACTAATAAGTGAAAGAAATGAGCTGTGAAGCTAGGGAGTTTGACTCCAAAGCTCATCATTTTTATCTACTAGTTACTCAGCATCAAACAGCAAAACCCTATACAGAATTTGGGGGTTTTGTATTAGAATATGATCATATACATTATTACCTGAAATAATGAGCTTAGTCTTCAACTGGGACATTTTTGATTGCTTTTTTTAAATGGGAATTTTCAATGTAATTTTAATGGAGATAAATTTTATTTCTTTCTGCTCTACCAATATACCAGAAAAGCATATTAAGTTACATGTATGAAGTCATCACATCACATATATAACACAGTATCTCTAATGGCTCAATCTAATTTTTAATCATACAAATTTCAATCTCCACTAATGGAGTGACTTGATCTTGTTCCTATGTCTTACTTTTCCTATTTGTAGAATAGAAATAGAATTCTAAGGAGGCATATAACTTAAATTTTTTTTTATTTAAAAAAATACCATCCATTTAAAATTGACCTTTTTTGGGATGCTTAATTCTATGAATTTTGATGTAAAAATACAATTAGGATACAAAGGAGTTTCATCGCCCCCCCAAAACTCCATGCTATTCTCTCAGAGTCACACTCTCCTCCCACTTATCACCCTTGGCAACCTCAGATTGGTTCCCCATCACCACAGCTTGTCCTTTTGCATGTGTCATATAAATGGAATCTCCCAGGATGTAACTTTTTGAGATTGGCTTCTTTCACTCAGCATTGTATCTTTTTGGTATTTATTAATAGTTTGTTCCTTTTGATTGCTGGATAGTATTCCTTTGTGTGGATATACCCACTGAGGGACATTTGAGCTATTTGTGGCTTTTGGCAATTATGAGTAGAACTGCTATAAACATTTGTGAGCAGTTTTTGTGTAAACACAAGTTTTCATTTCTCTAGGGAAAATACCGAGGAGTGGGCCAAAGCATAATCAGTTTTCTCTCAAGGTATGAATTCCTAGAATGCAGGGGACAGTAGGCTTAGTTGACAGTCTTTGAAAGGATCCTATAACATGGTATGTATAAACAGAAGAAAATTCTAAATTTCTCGTGATGATTCTACTACAGGCCAATGAAGGAGGAATAAGCTTAGTGTGAACAGTAAAGTTATTGTACTTATTACATTCCTCTGGGTAAAGGGATTTTCAAACTTGGTCTCAAATGTGGTTGCCACAGCCAGACAGCAATGTCTCTTCTTGGCAAACTTTCTTTAACATAACGTACTACATGGAAGAGGGGCAGCACCAGTTAATTAAATATCATTTAGGACAACAGTGGGCTTAGAAGAAACATAGTGTACACACACACACACACACACATATACATATATATATATATATATGGGAAAACCAACATTTTTTTAAAGGTCAGTTTTGAGGACAATAAATATTAATTGGTTTAGATATTTTCTTATTCAGTTACTGACAGAAGAAAAGGCTTTATAAAAAGAGATGTGGATTATATCAATGAGAAGCAAAACTGATTTTTTTTCCCCTCAGAAAAGGTCTATTAGACATAAGATACAAGGATCAGTCACCTTCTCATTAACCTCTCAAAATGAATCTATTTCAGGACAGGCTTGAAAATGTTTTCTCTCTAAAAGCTACCATGCAGTCTTCACAGTTAATTGTTATTCTTATCAAAGAATGACCCACATTAACATTTAGCTTGAGGTCATTAGCATATTTATAAAAAAGGGGAGTGGAATAAGGATTCTTTCCTCTGACACTCTTTATTGTAGGGTGCTATAAAGGAAAGTTGTGAAAAAAATATGAAGTAAATATTATTAACCAATATTTCAGACTTATCTATAAATATCAAAATGCCTATACCCATCTTAGCCTTGAATTGACAGAGTACTGATTGAATTTTAATTGCATTTAGATACAAGATAGTTTGGGGTCACTATGCTTTCTTTCTAGATGTAAACAGTGTTAAAGTAGTTAATAAAGACCATTGGCTGAGGATAGAGGTCACAATATAATCTCTTCATTTAGGTACATTGAGATAAATGATTGCAGCAAAACACTCTCTTTGATTATCCCATGAGATTGTATTTTTTTTCTTTGACACCATGGTAGGCATTCTAATACTGTGAAAAATGAACTACTTAAAAGGAATCCAAATATGGGCCATGCTCAATGGTTTGGAAGTTATTAAAATGTTTGAGGTTTGAGTGAGCATGTGTCATGTGCAGATCATGAAGGTTTTGAAAACTCTTGTTTCAAAAATGACGTATTAAAAAGTTTTGTGTAATGTCAACAAATGACTTTTGGACTTCCGTGGCTTATTTTATTTTCAGGAAAAAGAGTTAAATTTTATTTGGATTTTATTTATTTATTTATTTATTTATTTATTTATTAGAAAGAGGGAGGGAGAGAGCACAAGGGCAGAGGAGCCAAGGAAGAGGGAGAGAGTCTTAAGCAGACTTTGGTGCTGAGCTTGGAGCCCAATGCAGGGCCTGATCCCATTACCCAGGCACCCTGGAATTTTTTTTTTTAAGTAGATTGTTTTATTAATTTGAAATCTGACACTTTGTGTTAGGATTGAGAAAGATGAAAAGCAAATCTAAGAGTTAATAGCCATGACGGATACAACCTATTTTTCATCAATGTTAAGGGACAGAGAATATTTTCTCAGAGTTTGAACAGTTTGCTGCAAATCATAACATCAAAAATTTTAATGTAACTTGGGGATAAAACCAGTATTATTTAGTCCTATGTTAGAATTAGAGAAAACCCTGGTCTGGTCCATTGGTCTGAACAACAGGAAAGAAGAACAGAATATGCGCATCTCATCTATTTAATTATATTTTTCAGGGCAACGTTTTGAAGGGGAGAGAAGATAGGAAATGTAGTAGAAAACTCCCAAAGTGTAAACTACTTTGCGAGAGTAAAGCATTTGGCAGTTTGATTAGTTGCTAGCATGACAATTTCCGGGATAAAGAAGTTAACCCTTTTCTACAGAATCATTATTTCCATCACCATTGTGTTTTCTTACTTGGAAAATCTAGTTGATTAAGAGTTATTCAATTATGAAAATATTTTTGCAAGAGAATAAGAAATAACAGCAATGCTTTAAAGACAGATTTGACTATTAGTATTACGGAAAAATTATGAAGAGTAGAAAGAGAGTCTCTGCCTTGAATAAACTTGCATATATTTAATTATTTTACCTTCCCTTTTTGCTCTAGCATTTTTGCAAAAGAGATTTCTCCTTTCACATACCTGGGATAAACATATTTATGCCAAACAAAAGATACACTGAACAATAACCTGAATTAACTGGATTTTTGGCATAAATTCCCTGTTAAACTAGGTATCCCAGAGCATTCAGCTTTTCTTGGGCATCTGAACACTTAGCTTTCTTTTCTTTGTCCCATACCTGTTTTCTGTTTTCTGAAGACATAGGTATTAAACTTAGGTGGTAGGGAAAAAAATCTGTGTGTCAATGGCTTTTCCAGGATAAATAGTAACTGCCGGTAGTGGTAATGAAGATGTTTTGAAGTCTGAAATAGTCACCTTAAAAACTATGTTAACACATATTAACATATTTTGGTTCAGAGTAAATATTTGCCTTTCTCTTTTTTTCCCCTATTGTTTTATTTCTTAGATTCTACATATAAGTGAAATCATATGGTATTTGTCTCTTTCTCTCAGACTGGCTTATTTTGCTTAGCATATTACTCTCTAGCTCTATCCACAGTGTTGCAAATGGCAGGATTTCATTCTTTTTGATGGCTAAATAATATTCTATATACCACATCTTCCTTATCTATTCAACAGTCACTGGACGTTTGGGTCCTTTCCATAATTTGGCTATTGTTGATAATGCTGCTTTAAACATCAGGGGACACAGATTCTTAACTATAGAGAGTAAACTGAGGGTTGCTGGGGGGGAGGTGGGTGGGAGCATGAGTTAAATGGGTGATGGGTATTAAGGAGGGCACTTGTGACAAGCACCAGGTATTAGATGTAAGTGATGAATCACTAAATTCTATACCTGAAACTAATATTACACTGTATGTTAATTAACTGGAATTTAAATAAAAACTTGGAAAAAATGATAAATAACAGAATCAAAAAAAAAAAAAGAGCAAGTAGAGTTGAGCATGGATGTTGGAAAGACATGCTGAGATTTGCTCTTCAGCTCTTCCACTCCCACCTTTCTGAATCTGGCTATGTTACTGATCCTTTCTGAATCTGTTTCCTTATTTATAAACTTTAGACAAAATACCAATCTCCTACAGTTGTGAAAAGTACACAAGGTATCACATGTAAAACCTTTAAATAACAGAGCCTGCCAGAGACTTAGTGTTTTATAAATATCAACTGTTATTATCTTTATTTTCAATTACATTCACTGGACATTGTTTCGTGTGGTTGAAATTGGGACAGTGCTTATCCAGTCAGATGATACGAGGGAAAAAAAGGGTGAGGTGGGAAAAATCCCTGTTTGCTCTTCTTTGCGGCAACCCTCTTTCTGCCCTACGTAGCCTGACAGTAAACTAGTGTCAGATAAATGGAATTTGTGTTTCTAATCCATCCAGGGACAATGGCAATCCAGAATAGAAATGAAGGAAATGAAGAATGGCTTCATGGAGTGGAACACTTGGAAATTCACAGAATTTATGGTGAAAATATTTAGCCATGTTAATGAAATAAAGTCACAAAATAAAGGGAGTTACCAGGTCTTGATATATTTCCTTATGTGGTAGATAACATAAGTCCCTTGTTTTCCTTCTCCTTTAGTACTTAGTCTCGCTTAGATTTCAACAAAGCCGAAAGAAGAAATGATATTTAAAGCAGGCCACTGGTTATGTGTTAGTCATTAAATTTTTGTTGAGGAGGTGCTTGAAATAGTTGATGGGCGTGAGTCATGTGTTGGCTTTTTCAGGTTCCCAGATTACTGATGTAAGGGCCAAGGGCAGCCACCCAAGATGGGACACTCTGGCACGAAGATTATTCTGAGCTAAAGGCAATTGAGACTGTGCAGGCTGAAGAGAAACTTTTGCCCCTCCCTTAACTACATAGAGGAATCCAAATTGGAGGTTTTTCCCAGAATAAAGATTATTAGTAGAGATAAATTTAATCTGAGTGACCCATCTGTATGGCAGGGCAAACATCTGATTATCAAACATCTGCTTTTCTTCTTATCGCTCCTGTGAAGTACATTCCTTTCCTCTGATGTCCCAGATCCCTACCCCCTTCCCCTTAGTTCAGAGTGACATATAGACCTCATTTTGCCTGACTGTCTTTGGAATATCCACGTCTGTGTGGATTCCTCATAGGCACAGTATTAAATTTGATTTTCTCCTGTTAATCTGTCACATGTCAATTTGATTTTAGTCCAGCGAGAAGGACCTTGAAGAGGACAGGAATTCTTGCTCCCCAACACTGAGCACACCTCAAAATGACCCTCACCTGGTAGAATTCTAGTGTAATACCCAGAGCAACAGTGATGATTTGGTTGAGCCTCTCGTATGCGGCCGCCACAACAAACCGCAGTTGAATTCAAAACGAACGGGATATACTTCTCTTCACAGCAGTGGTGCCCAGGCTGGGGGTCATAGAGAACTCCATTACAACAAACCTGAAGGTGGGAATTGGGGTTAAAGAAATATTAGTTTAATTAAAGTACTATACCGTCATATCTCATGTGATACAATTATATTCTAATAAGCCTTGACCTGAGACCAAATGTGGTATATTATTGATAAAAATTCAAAAGTTTGAAAAATGCATTTTCCCAGAATCATTTAAATTCTATATATGCTATTTGATACAATGTAGCTTTTTTAGACTTCAATCATGCTTTGTGCTCTGTTATCACATTCTATAAATATGAATTCTCTTTTGAATGTCAGTGCTCCCAATGTAAAGAAAGTTTAGAATTGTAAATTAAAAAATGCCTTCATATATATGTTTTTATTTTAATCACTGTTTAATTTGAAAACACAATTATGGAAACCTATCTCTTATTGGTCTTTCTTTTTTTATAATAAATAGCATTTTCCTTATAATTTATATGATCACTTATTTATGAACCCAATCTTCAGACAAGGCAATCTCAACAGAGTCTAACATTTACATATATATGTATAATACATATATATGTATATGTCATAGGCCACCGTATTTTAAAAAAAGAAATTTATATGGAAATTAATTTTGAAAAGCCCTTTTAACAATGTGTTTTTTTCCAGGAGCTGTAGAAGAAATTATGTGCTTGAACAATCAAATAATTATTTGCATGCTCACTTGAGGTCTGAGAGACTGACACTCTNATTTATATGATCACTTATTTATGAACCCAATCTTCAGACAAGGCAATCTCAACAGAGTCTAACATTTACATACATATGTATAATACATATATATGTATATGTCATAGGCCACCGTATTTTAAAAAAAGAAATTTATATGGAAATTAATTTTGAAAAGCCCTTTTAACAATGTGTTTTTTTCCAGGAGCTGTAGAAGAAATTATGTGCTTGAACAATCAAATAATTATTTGCATGCTCACTTGAGGTCTGAGAGACTGACACTCTGTATATATAACAAATCAAATGCTAAATAGTTACTGAAATGTAGCTTCAGAACCTACACTTGGCATAAGTCATGTTAATTAGCTAGAAGCTTCCTGTGGCAGGCAAAATCAACCACTACTTAGAGGTGTTACTCTTTTTCCATTTTGCGCATTGCTATTTCTAGTTTGCACCAGCTTGTGAATCAAGCTCAATATAAGGTGGTAGAACATGGACTAAGTCTTCAAAAGCACCACTAGTATAGTACTTCATTTTCCAAAAACTTTTAAAGAACAAAGAAATAGGGCTCCTAAATTCAAAGTATACCCCTGCAGTTTCTCAGGTAGCCACGCTAAACCAACTGTAATAAATTTCCTTTTCTGTATTTAGTTATTAGCAGTGGGGATTCAAAATTAGTCTAATGCCAAAGATAAACTGGGTGATCCTTCTCTTTGATGCTATACTCTGTGTGAACAGAAAATTTTGAAATTATGCCCCATGTTTAAGACTTAAGCAAAAAATTGTTATGTGTTTATTTGGGATTTAAGGAGGTTGGTCGTTTTTTTTTTTTAAGATTTTATTTATTCATTCGACAGAGAGAGAGACAGCCAGCAAGAGAGGGAACACAAGCAGGGGGAGTGGGAGAGGAAGAGGCAGGCTCATAACGGAGGAGCCTGATGTGGGGCTCAATCCCAGAATGCCGAGATCACGCCCTGAGCCGAAGGCAGAAGCTTAATGACTGAGCCACCCAGGCACCCCGAGGCTGGTCATTTTTGACCAGGGTAAAACAATGCATACCTTTCTCTTGTTTTATGACAGAGACCGACCTAAAATCTTGCTCTTTGTTGTGTGGTCTTAAAGCATTTGTTAAAGTCCAATTCTCATAAAGTACATTTCTAGACACTGAAGCACAACTAGCCTTTTTCTTTGGCAATGTTCTCTATCATTTTCTTGTGGAATTTTCACTGGAATGTTTATTTAGTGTTGGCCCATTAGAACTGGTTCGCTCCCATCCTTCCGTTGCCATTCTTAGGCTCTGTTAGCCACATGAAACTTACGAATTTTTTCTCATGCCCTTTGGTTTAGATCATTAGTGGGTCCCTAAAGGGACATGTTCAAGCAATTATTTCTCTTGGGAGGTCTCCACATAAACAGAATATTTCTTAATCTTCTAATTCCGTTTTCAAGTTAGCTGCCTTAGAAAACATACATGGAAATTTAAATAACTTGAGTTGATAAATGTGTACTTAATATCTGAATAGACTTTTCCTTGTTCTGTAGTTTCCCAAAGCAAGACTGTAATCTCGTGATTCTCAAAATATGGTTCCTGGAACAGATGCAGAGGCATCACCTGGGAACATGTTAGAAATTTTCACACCCCACCCAAGATTTACCAAATCAGGGTTTCTGGGGGTGAGACCTGCAATCTTCAGTTTAACGAGTGTTCCAGTTCTGACGTTCACTGGGGTTTGAATACATGGTAAATTTTGTGTATGTATTTCGGGTCCTCCTGACATCTGTGGTGATTTAGTCAAAAAATTCTTAGTCCCTTTTCTTTTTCCAACCTCTTACCCAAGAAGTACATATTCATAGTTAACTCTAAACAGAAATTTACAAACGATTGCTTTCTCTTGAGATTTTAATTGACTTCCTTTATTCTCCTTAACTGTCAATACCTGTGTGTGTGTCCTTCATCTTTAAAATAAAAATAAGCCTTTGCTTAATCCATCAAAGATTTCTTTCTTTCTCCTAGAGAACATTTTTTTTTTAAAGGTTTTATTTACTTATTTGACAGAGATAGAGACAGCCAGCTAGAGAGGGAACACAAGCAGGGGGAGTGGGAGAGGAAGAAGCAGGCTTCCAGCAGAGGAGCCCGATGTGGGGCTCGATCCCATAATGCCGGGATCACGCCCTGAGCCGAAGGCAGACGCTTAACCGCTGTGCCACCCAGGCGCCCCTTAGAGAACATTTTTAATGGGTAAATTTATTCTAGTATTTTTCCCTTCAAAAATCCTAAATTTAATTTTATTTTACGGAGGTATGTTTATCAGATAGTGTACATTTAATGGCCAGAAATAATGTAAAACTTAAGCATAATGGCAATTCTGGAGCCTAGGTGTCCAAAAAAATGTGTAGTTAGTAACTGTTAGTTTTATAACATTTCTTAGATGATAGCCACTGCTTGGCCAGTGTCAGCTGTAATAATTTGTATTTTGATCCGTATTGCTTCAACAACTCACTCTCTTAATTACTGTGTCTTTTTGCAGTGAATCTTTTGAATTTAGTAACAGCTTTAGTCATTAAATGTGCGATGTTGTTGTTGACAAATAGGAACATTATTTCGTTAGATGAAATCCTACCTTCAAAGTAAGGATTTTCTGCATCATTTGTCAATAAAAGCCATTTACAAACTCCTCTGTCTGGCTGTGTTATTGAGCTGATTCTTAAACTGCAACTAATATGAACATTAATCTGCAAATGGCTATAATTTTAAAATATTTCTGACAAACCATGGAAGGTCCTGCTCACAGTTACTCATCAGTGTCGTGTAAACAAACAGCCACTTGTCGCTGAATGGATTTGTTGTAAGGAAAATTCAAGTCATTCAATCAAATACAAATTCAGGAGTTCCTTACCATTTCAATAAACTAATATTTCCTGTGAAGATGATGAAAAATGAGACGGCTAAGATGCTCATTGAGGATGAGAGGGTTTTTATAAGCATCCTTTCTTTTCCACGGGGTCTTCCTGATAGACTAGTGGAAAAATTGATCTTGACAAACCATGGCTTAAGAAGCAAGTGATTTTACCTGGAGTGTTTAGTGAGAAAAACATATTTCACTGACTCATATGAAAAGATGTACCTTAGCTTCAGGAGAATAGCACCTGTGTCCACAGATAGTTTTAGGTTTTTGACACTTCACTGCCTTGCAGAGCTCACCACTGTGGTCCTTCCTTAACTTCTGGGTTTTAGGGCATGGATGCCATCTTGTACGTAAGACATCATATCCAAGAATGATGCCATTTGGCTTCCCTGGAGACATCCAATCAACTTGAAGGGATCTGCAATGGATAGAATAATCAATACTTCTGAAAAGACAACATTTAACATCACTGCTCTCAGCCTCATGTACTTACACTTAATCTCTCAGATTGGTCAAAAGGTCCATTTGGTTAACAACTTCTTAATTAAGAAGCTGAAGCAAAAGAATATATATACTAATATATGTCTGCTCATAGATGCTACTACCATACAATATGTTTAGAGAATCAATGAAAACCACGTAAGCCTTTGGGAGGATAACACATGACAAGAGTCCAGTGATCTCCCACTTTAAATTACAGAGACGAGAAGAGAGTGCCATTGTTTTGGCTAATCAGGAAAATCAACAGAAAACTTTGGTGGGATAAGGAAAAGTAAGACACAAGTAATATAATGTGGTAAATAAGGTGGAAATTAGAACATGTGGCAGACCTCATCTCTACTTAAAATCACCTTCTCTTTTGCCTTCCCTTCCCAGATCACACATAGCTGCTCATAGATATGCAGCCAGACAATCACAGTGGGAGCCTCTGAAGGGTCCTAGGCAATTTCAGCTTTCTTGGCACAGCCATCACCTGCCCCCACTTTCTTTCATGATAAACATGATGTCTGCAACTTCAGCAATCATCTTGCAGCCACATGAGAAAGATCATAAGAATCATCATGAGAGGCCACCATGTTATTTGGTAAAACTGAACCAATGCAGCAACAATTTACAATCTCTAGAACTATTTACTTAAGCCTCTGTTGTTGGGTGTCTTGTTACTTGTAGCCAGAATAAATGCCCAAATTGATAAAATCATGTTATCAGTGGATAATAATTATAATAATAAATATTAATAATATTAATATACTATGTAGTATAATATAATATATATAATATACTATTATAAATTATATTGAGTGATAAACTGGATATAAAATCCCCCCAAATACACTTTACTTTGACACATCTTAATTTTTGACTGACATAAACAGATTTTTTTCTCCAATAATTCTTTTTTTTTAAGATTATTTATTTATTTACTTGAGACAGAGAATGAGAAAGAGTGCATGAGACCTACATGGGGCTGGATCCCAGGACCCTGAGATCATGACCTGAGCTGAAGGCAGAAGCTTAACCTATGGAGCCACCCAGGAATCTCTTTAATTATTCTTTAAATATCATAGTTGGACATGTTTTATGGTAAGAAATATAGGAATTGGAAATTGCCATAACAAATATCTTTACATCATCATATTCTCGGGGGTGCATGATTCTTCAAAGTCGAGCAACAATTTCATTCTAAATATGAGTATATTTTTCAGGGGGGAGTTTGGTAAACAATAAGGGCATAATATTGACCAAAACTTTATTGCACTTTCAATGATCTATTAGTATTTCATTTGTTGAAATAAATGAAATCATAACATCAAGCTGTCCACTAAGAATCAACCCTGAATAAAATGATTTACCCTCAGGTTAATGGTATAGAACTTTAATTCTGCACTTAAGAATACTTGCCAGAATGATGCAGCCTAGATGACACACCCATACTATCTTTAGCATTTTTAAAATAGGCTCTACAAGCAGAAGTTAAAAATTTTAATAAAGCCCCAGAGATTTGGATATGACATACTCTTGCAATTTAGCATGGCAAAGAAAGCCTACTATTTGCAAAATACTAGGTAAATGTAAAATAATAATTATTTTTATTCTCATTATTTTCAAAAAAAGTGGTGGAACTTTGACATTCAAGAAATTCTATTTTTATAATTCTAAAATTTCCAACTACAACAATTAACCAATTACAAATAGTTATAGGGCACTTTTATGTAGAAAGCATTCCAGTAGGTACTTTGGACAAGAGCAAGCACACATAAGCTTAGTTCCTATACTTTAAAGCTCTTACAATAAAAATCTTACAATGACTTATGTGACCACTTTTCTGCCATTGTGTTAAATGGTATTTTTGTTATAACTTTCATTTTAAGAAGAAATATATCTTTACAGGCAAAATTACTGAACCCTATCAGAATTCCAAGTGACATCATATATTAGGAATTCAATTAAGCCCAAACATTTACATTAAAAAGCAGCAGTCAAGATAAACCTTGACATTTTAATAGACTGCTAAAAAAAAAAGAAAACTATTATTTCATTTTCTTGGGGGTACAAACATAACACATTCACTAATAAGACTCTGTAGATAGGAAATTAATGTCACCTACAAGAGAACAGTTTCATTGGTGACTTGTATAGTCACCATTATTATTCTAAGGTCTTTATCCAACTCTCAAAATTAATTCCACATTTTCCAGATACCTCTTTTGTATTCACTGCATAATCAACTACAGGAAAGACTACATTTAAGTGACATTCAAGGGTCTGACTTTTCCGCAAAAGCCAGTGAATTAGTAAAGTCTAGAAAACACCACGTAGAATACCGCACCATTGTAACTTCTTCTTCTAGCAGAAAATAGGTGTAAAGTGAGACTGCTTATATTTTTAGTGATAACATGAACAGTTTTGCTTTTGAGGATCTGAGTCAGGTACATGAAGGTAAGCAATCAAAGAATAGTAACGAGTT
Source organism: Ailuropoda melanoleuca (assembly GCF_002007445.2). NCBI lineage: Eukaryota > Metazoa > Chordata > Mammalia > Carnivora > Ursidae > Ailuropoda > Ailuropoda melanoleuca. The sequence goes on from NC_048225.1 coordinate 113,785,616, forward strand.
TAACACCTATACATCTCTCATTAGAACCAAAGAATGACACTGAAAAACCTTTTGGTTGCTGNGAAGGTAAGCAATCAAAGAATAGTAACGAGTTTAACACCTATACATCTCTCATTAGAACCAAAGAGAATGACGCTGAAAAACCTTTTGGTTGCTGATTTGAAACAAAAGACATCTCTGAGAAATACCACCATTATTAACTGGATTGATGGTTTCATTCCTTTGATGTTTAAGAATAAAATAGAAGAAACATTCTTATACCATAGGAATGAATGTTAAATATTAGGGAAACAAGCTGAAACTTTTTGGTATAGATTAGTAAAGGCTGTATGCTCATGTAGAAAAATAACANTTTAAGAATAAAATAGAAGAAACATTCTTATACCATAGGAATGAATGTTAAATATTAGGGAAACAAGCTGAAGTTTTTGGGATAGATTAGTAAAGGCTGTATGCTCATGTAGAAAAATAAACCAACTATAAGTCCTTGAATGGATTTTTTTTGNATGGATTTTTTTTTGGTAGATTTGTTCATAAAATCATGATTGGAGTTTATTTAATTCCCAGAACACTAGGGACTAAAATTTAAGCTACCTTAATAAAGTTTCTGATGAAAACCACTATATCTACACATACTTTGATACATGGATTCATTGATTGTTCAGACATTTTAGTTGGAGGTTGTGGATCAAAATATGTGTTGGTGTATTACATTTACATGCTTCATATATGCATGTTTTATATCACCTGTTACCAAGGACACATATTTTGTCTTTTGATTTTTCACCTATTAGAAGTTATGCTAAACATTCTTTTTTTTTTTTAAAGAATTTATTTATTTATTCGACAGAGATAGAGACAGCCAGCTAGAGAGGGAACACAAGCAGGGGGAGTGGGAGAGGAAGAAGCAGGCTCATAGCGGAAGAGCCTGATGTAGGGCTCGATCCCATAATGCCGGGATCACGCCCTGAGCCGAAGGCAGACACTTAACCGCTGTGCCACCCAGGCGCCCCAGAAGTTATGCTAAACATTCTAATACATAATTAAATATTCAGTGACTTGATTTGAGAGATGAGAGTCATTATTTTCATCATACAACATTTATTTAATCCTATATTAAAGTTACCTGATCGTTTATGATAGCCATAATCTGGAAGAACTTGAGTGTTACATAAATAATTGACAAAAATGACCAAGTTGAAAAAAAAAAAAAGATCTTTGTAAACATGATCAGGGAATCCAGATCCACAATCTGGATCGATATCTTAAGGTATATGAAGATTTTTTTTTTTTTGGCTCAAACAAGAACATTTTGACAAAATGGTAATAAAATATTAGAATAAAATGTTAAACAGTGCCAGTGGGAACCCTAATTCTTCATAAAAATTCTGTCTGACCTGTAACATGTTAATATTCACCTGTATAAGAGTAGGTAATAAAGAAATGTTTTTTCCCATACTCCTTTTTATCCTCAATGTTATATTGTACTTCCCAAAGTAAGAATTGAAGGCTATCATTATTGTGGTGCTGGCTACCATAGTATATAGTAGTCACAGAAGTAGAATAGTAAATCTACTAACAATGTGACATAATTAAAAAAAAAAACCTCCAACTAAAATGTCTGAACAATCAATGAATCCATGTATCAAAGTATGTGTAGATATAGTGGTTTTCATCAGAAACTTTATTAAGGTAGCTTAAATTTTATTCCCTAGTGTTCTGGGAATTAAATAAACTCCAATCATGATTTTATGAACAAATCTACCAAAAAAAAATCCATTCAAGGACTTATAGTTGGTTTATTTTTCTACATAAGCATACAGCCTTTACTAATCTATACCAAAAAGCTTCAGCTTGTTTCCCTAATATTTAACGNGAAACTTTTGCCCCTCCCTTAACTACATAGAGGAATCCAAATTGGAGGTTTTTCCCAGAATAAAGATTATTAGTAGAGATAAATTTAATCTGAGTGACCCATCTGTATGGCAGGGCAAACATCTGATTATCAAACATCTGCTTTTCTTCTTATCGCTCCTGTGAAGTACATTCCTTTCCTCTGATGTCCCAGATCCCTACCCCCTTCCCCTTAGTTCAGAGTGACATATAGACCTCATTTTGCCTGACTGTCTTTGGAATATCCATGTCTGTGTGGATTCCTCATAGGCACAGTATTAAATTTGATTTTCTCCTGTTAATCTGTCACATGTCAATTTGATTTTAGTCCAGCGAGAAGGACCTTGAAGAGGACAGGAATTCTTGCTCCCCAACACTGAGCACACCTCAAAATGACCCTCACCTGGTAGAATTCTAGTGTAATACCCAGAGCAACAGTGATGATTTGGTTGAGCCTCTCGTATGCGGCCGCCACAACAAACCGCAGTTGAATTCAAAACGAACGGGATATACTTCTCTTCACAGCAGTGGTGCCCAGGCTGGGGGTCATAGAGAACTCCATTACAACAAACCTGAAGGTGGGAATTGGGGTTAAAGAAATATTAGTTTAATTAAAGTACTATACCGTCATATCTCATGTGATACAATTATATTCTAATAAGCCTTGACCTGAGACCAAATGTGGTATATTATTGATAAAAATTCAAAAGTTTGAAAAATGCATTTTCCCAGAATCATTTAAATTCTATATATGCTATTTGATACAATGTAGCTTTTTTAGACTTCAATCATGCTTTGTGCTCTGTTATCACATTCTATAAATATGAATTCTCTTTTGAATGTCAGTGCTCCCAATGTAAAGAAAGTTTAGAATTGTAAATTAAAAAATGCCTTCATATATATGTTTTTATTTTAATCACTGTTTAATTTGAAAACACAATTATGGAAACTTATCTCTTATTGGTCTTTCTTTTTTTTTAATAAATAGCATTTTCCTTATAATTTATATGATCACTTATTTATGAACCCAATCTTCAGACAAGGCAATCTCAACAGAGTCTAACATTTACATATATATGTATAATACATATATATGTATATGTCATAGGCCACCGTATTTTAAAAAAAGAAATTTATATGGAAATTAATTTTGAAAAGCCCTTTTAACAATGTGTTTTTTTCCAGGAGCTGTAGAAGAAATTATGTGCTTGAACAATCAAATAATTATTTGCATGCTCACTTGAGGTCTGAGAGACTGACACTCTGTATATATAACAAATCAAATGCTAAATAGTTACTGAAATGTAGCTTCAGAACCTACACTTGGCATAAGTCACGTTAATTAGCTATAAGCTTCCTGTGGCAGGCAAAATCAACCACTGCTTAGAGGTGTTACTCTTTTTCCATTTTGCACATTGCTATTTCTAGTTTGCACCAGCTTGTGAATCAAGCTCAATATAAGGTGGTAGAACATGGACTAAGTCTTCAAAAGCACCACTAGTATAGTACTTCATTTTCCAAAAACTTTTAAAGAACAAAGAAATAGGGCTCCTAAATTCAAAGTATACCCCTGCAGTTTCTCAGGTAGCCACGCTAAACCAACTGTAATAAATTTCCTTTTCTGTATTTAGTTATTAGCAGTGGGGATTCAAAATTAGTCTAATGCCAAAGATAAACTGGGTGATCCTTCTCTTTGATGCTATACTCTGTGTGAACAGAAAATTTTGAAATTATGCCCCATGTTTAAGACTTAAGCAAAAAATTGTTATGTGTTTATTTGGGATTTAAGGAGGTTGGTCGTTTTTTTTTTTTAAGATTTTATTTATTCATTCGACAGAGAGAGAGACAGCCAGCAAGAGAGGGAACACAAGCAGGGGGAGTGGGAGAGGAAGAAGCAGGCTCATAACGGAGAAGCCTGATGTGGGGCTCAATCCCAGAATGCCGAGATCACGCCCTGAGCCAAAGGCAGAAGCTTAATGACTGAGCCACCCAGGCACCCCGAGGCTGGTCATTTTTGACCAGGGTAAAACAGTGCATACCTTTCTCTTGTTTTATGACAGAGACCGACCTAAAATCTTGCTCTTTGTTGTGTGGTCTTAAAGCATTTGTTAAAGTCCAATTCTCATAAAGTACATTTCTAGACACTGAAGCACAACTAGCCTTTTTCTTTGGCAATGTTCTCTATCATTTTCTTGTGGAATTTTCACTGGAATGTTTATTTAGTGTTGGCCCATTAGAACTGGTTCGCTCCCATCCTTCCGTTGCCATTCTTAGGCTCTGTTAGCCACATGAAACTTACGAATTTTTTCTCATGCCCTTTGGTTTAGATCATTAGTGGGTCCCTAAAGGGACATGTTCAAGCAATTATTTCTCTTGGGAGGTCTCCACATAAACAGAATATTTCTTAATCTTCTAATTCCGTTTTCAAGTTAGCTGCCTTAGAAAACATACATGGAAATTTAAATAACTTGAGTTGATAAATGTGTACTTAATATCTGAATAGACTTTTCCTTGTTCTGTAGTTTCCCAAAGCAAGTCTGTAATCTCGTGATTCTCAAAATATGGTTCCTGGAACAGATGCAGAGGCATCACCTGGGAACATGTTAGAAATTTTCACACCCCACCCAAGATTTACCAAATCAGGGTTTCTGGGGGTGAGACCTGCAATCTTCAGTTTAACGAGTGTTCCAGTTCTGACGTTCACTGGGGTTTGAATACATGGTAAATTTTGTGTATGTATTTCGGGTCCTCCTGACATCTGTGGTGATTTAGTCAAAAAATTCTTAGTCCCTTTTCTTTTTCCAACCTCTTACCCAAGAAGTACATATTCATAGTTAACTCTAAACAGAAATTTACAAACGATTGCTTTCTCTTGAGATTTTAATTGACTTCCTTTATTCTCCTTAACTGTCAATACCTGTGTGTGTGTCCTTCATCTTTAAAATAAAAATAAGCCTTTGCTTAATCCATCAAAGATTTCTTTCTTTCTCCTAGAGAACATTTTTAATGGGTAAATTTATTCTAGTATTTTTCCCTTCAAAAATCCTAAATTTAATTTTATTTTACGGAGGTATGTTTATCAGATAGTGTACATTTAATGGCCTGAAATAATGTAAAACTTAAGCATAATGGCAATTCTGGAGCCTAGGTGTCCAAAAAAATGTGTAGTTAGTAACTGTTAGTTTTATAACATTTCTTAGATGATAGCCACTGCTTGGCCAGTGTCAGCTGTAATAATTTGTATTTTGATCCGTATTGCTTCAACAACTCACTCTCTTAATTACTGTGTCTTTTTGCAGTGAATCTTTTGAATTTAGTAACAGCTTTAGTCATTAAATGTGCGATGTTGTTGTTGACAAATAGGAACATTATTTCGTTAGATGAAATCCTACCTTCAAAGTAAGGATTTTCTGCATCATTTGTCAATAAAAGCCATTTACAAACTCCTCTGTCTGGCTGTGTTATTGAGCTGATTCTTAAACTGCAACTAATATGAACATTAATCTGCAAATGGCTATAATTTTAAAATATTTCTGACAAACCATGGAAGGTCCTGCTCACAGTTACTCATCAGTGTCGTGTAAACAAACAGCCACTTGTCGCTGAATGGATTTGTTGTAAGGAAAATTCAAGTCATTCAATCAAATACAAATTCAGGAGTTCCTTACCATTTCAATAAACTAATATTTCCTGTGAAGATGATGAAAAATGAGACGGCTAAGATGCTCATTGAGGATGAGAGGGTTTTTATAAGCATCCTTTCTTTTCCACGGGGTCTTCCTGATAGACTAGTGGAAAAATTGATCTTGACAAACCATGGCTTAAGAAGCAAGTGATTTTACCTGGAGTGTTTAGTGAGAAAAACATATTTCACTGACTCATATGAAAAGATGTACCTTAGCTTCAGGAGAATAGCACCTGTGTCCACAGATAGTTTTAGGTTTTTGACACTTCACTGCCTTGCAGAGCTCACCACTGTGGTCCTTCCTTAACTTCTGGGTTTTAGGGCATGGATGCCATCTTGTACGTAAGACATCATATCCAAGAATGATGCCATTTGGCTTCCCTGGAGACATCCAATCAACTTGAAGGGATCTGCAATGGATAGAATAATCAATACTTCTGAAAAGACAACATTTAACATCACTGCTCTCAGCCTCATGTACTTACACTTAATCTCTCAGATTGGTCAAAAGGTCCATTTGGTTAACAACTTCTTAATTAAGAAGCTGAAGCAAAAGAATATATATACTAATATATGTCTGCTCATAGATGCTACTACCATACAATATGTTTAGAGAATCAATGAAAACCACGTAAGCCTTTGGGAGGATAACACATGACAAGAGTCCAGTGATCTCCCACTTTAAATTACAGAGACGAGAAGAGAGTACCATTGTTTTGGCTAATCAGGAAAATCAACAGAAAACTTTGGTGGGATAAGGAAAAGTAAGACACAAGTAATATAATGTGGTAAATAAGGTGGAAATTAGAACATGTGGCAGACCTCATCTCTACTTAAAATCACCTTCTCTTTTGCCTTCCCTTCCCAGATCACACATAGCTGCTCATAGATATGCAGCCAGACAATCACAGTGGGAGCCTCTGAAGGGTCCTAGGCAATTTCAGCTTTCTTGGCACAGCCATCACCTGCCTCCACTTTCTTTCATGATAAACATGATGTCTGCAACTTCAGCAATCATCTTGCAGCCACATGAGAAAGATCATAAGAATCATCATGAGAGGCCACCATGTTATTTGGTAAAACTGAACCAATGCAGCAACAATTTACAATCTCTAGAACTATTTACTTAAGCCTCTGTTGTTGGGTGTCTTGTTACTTGTAGCCAGAATAAATGCCCAAATTGATAAAATCATGTTATCAGTGGATAATAATTATAATAATAAATATTAATAATATTAATATACTATGTAGTATAATATAATATATATAATATACTATTATAAATTATATTGAGTGATAAACTGGATATAAAATCCCCCCAAATACACTTTACTTTGACACATCTTAATTTTTGACTGACATAAACAGATTTGTTTCTCCAATAATTCTTTTTTTTTAAGATTATTTATTTATTTACTTGAGACAGAGAATGAGAAAGAGTGCATGAGACCTACATGGGGCTGGATCCCAGGACCCTGAGATCATGACCTGAGCTGAAGGCAGAAGCTTAACCTATGGAGCCACCCAGGAATCTCTTTAATTATTCTTTAAATATCATAGTTGGACATGTTTTATGGTAAGAAATATAGGAATTGGAAATTGCCATAACAAATGTCTTACATCATCATATTCTCGGGGGTGCATGATTCTTCAAAGTCGAGCAACAATTTCATTCTAAATATGAGTATATTTTTCAGGGGGGAGTTTGGTAAACAATAAGGGCATAATATTGACCAAAACTTTATTGCACTTTCAATGATCTATTAGTATTTCATTTGTTGAAATAAATGAAATCATAACATCAAGCTGTCCACTAAGAATCAACCCTGAATAAAATGATTTACTCTCAGGTTAATGGTATAGAACTTTAATTCTGCACTTAAGAATACTTGCCAGAATGATGCAGCCTAGATGACACACCCATACTATCTTTAGCATTTTTAAAATAAGCTCTACAAGCAGAAGTTAAAAATTTTAATAAAGCCCCAGAGATTTGGATATGACATACTCTTGCAATTTAGCATGGCAAAGAAAGCCTACTATTTGCAAAATACTAGGTAAATGTAAAATAATAATTATTTTTATTCTCATTATTTTCAAAAAAAGTGGTGGAACTTTGACATTCAAGAAATTCTATTTTTATAATTCTAAAATTTCCAACTACAACAATTAACCAATTACAAATAGTTATAGGGCACTTTTATGTAGAAAGCATTCCAGTAGGTACTTTGGACAAGAGCAAGCACACATAAGCTTAGTTCCTATACTTTAAAGCTCTTACGATAAAAATCTTACAATGACTTATGTGACCACTTTTCTGCCATTGTGTTAAATGGTATTTTTGTTATAACTTTCATTTTAAGAAGAAATATATCTTTACAGGCAAAATTACTGAACCCTATCAGAATTCCAAGTGACATCATATATTAGGAATTCAATTAAGCCCAAACATTTACATTAAAAAGCAGCAGTCAAGATAAACCTTGACATTTTAATAGACTGCTAAAAAAAAAAGAAAACTATTATTTCATTTTCTTGGGGGTACAAACATAACACATTCACTAATAAGACTCTGTAGATAGGAAATTAATGTCACCTACAAGAGAACAGTTTCATTGGTGACTTGTATAGTCACCATTATTATTCTAAGGTCTTTATCCAACTCTCAAAATTAATTCCACATTTTCCAGATACCTCTTTTGTATTCACTGCATAATCAACTACAGGAAAGACTACATTTAAGTGACATTCAAGGGTCTGACTTTTCCGCAAAAGCCAGTGAATTAGTAAAGTCTAGAAAACACCACGTAGAATACCGCACCATTGTAACTTCTTCTTCTAGCAGAAAATAGGTGTAAAGTGAGACTGCTTATATTTTTAGTGATAACATGAACAGTTTTGCTTTTGAGGATCTGAGTCAGGTACATGAAGGTAAGCAATCAAAGAATAGTAACGAGTTTAACACCTATACATCTCTCATTAGAACCAAAGAGAATGACACTGAAAAACCTTTTGGTTGCTGATTTGAAACAAAAGACATCTCTGAGAAATACCACCATTATTAACTGGATTGATGGTTTCATTCCTTTGATGTTTAAGAATAAAATAGAAGAAACATTCTTATACCATAGGAATGAATGTTAAATATTAGGGAAACAAGCTGAAGCTTTTTGGTATAGATTAGTAAAGGCTGTATGCTTATGTAGAAAAATAAACCAACTATAAGTCCTTGAATGGATTTTTTTTTGGTAGATTTGTTCATAAAATCATGATTGGAGTTTATTTAATTCCCAGAACACTAGGGAATAAAATTTAAGCTACCTTAATAAAGTTTCTGATGAAAACCACTATATCTACACATACTTTGATACATGGATTCATTGATTGTTCAGACATTTTAGTTGGAGGTTGTGGATCAAAATATGTGTTGGTGTATTACATTTACATGCTTCATATATGCATGTTTTATATCACCTGTTACCAAGGACACATATTTTGTCTTTTGATTTTTCACCTATTAGAAGTTATGCTAAACATTCTTTTTTTTTTTTTAAGAATTTATTTATTTATTCGACAGAGATAGAGACAGCCAGCTAGAGAGGGAACACAAGCAGGGGGAGTGGGAGAGGAAGAAGCAGGCTCATAGCGGAAGAGCCTGATGTAGGGCTCGATCCTATAATGCCGGGATCACGCCCTGAGCCGAAGGCAGACACTTAACCGCTGTGCCACCCAGGCGCCCCAGAAGTTATGCTAAACATTCTAATACATAATTAAATATTCAGTGACTTGATTTGAGAGATGAGAGTCATTATTTTCATCATACAACATTTATTTAATCCTATATTAAAGTTACCTGATCGTTTATGATAGCCATAATCTGGAAGAACTTGAGTGTTACATAAATAATTGACAAAAATGACCAAGTTGAAAAAAAAAAAAAGATCTTTGTAAACATGATCAGGGAATCCAGATCCACAATCTGGATCGATATCTTAAGGTATATGAAGATTTTTTTTTTTTTGGCTCAAACAAGAACATTTTGACAAAATGGTAATAAAATATTAGAATAAAATGTTAAACAGTGCCAGTGGGAACCCTAATTCTTCATAAAAATTCTGTCTGACCTGTAACATGTTAATATTCACCTGTATAAGAGTAGGTAATAAAGAAATGTTTTTTCCCATACTCCTTTTTATCCTCAATGTTATATTGTACTTCCCAAAGTAAGAATTGAAGGCTATCATTATTGTGGTGCTGGCTACCATAGTATATAGTAGTCACAGAAGTAGAATAGTAAATCTACTAACAATGTGACATAATTAAAAAAAAAAACCTCCAACTAAAATGTCTGAACAATCAATGAATCCATGTATCAAAGTATGTGTAGATATAGTGGTTTTCATCAGAAACTTTATTAAGGTAGCTTAAATTTTATTCCCTAGTGTTCTGGGAATTAAATAAACTCCAATCATGATTTTATGAACAAATCTACCAAAAAAAAATCCATTCAAGGACTTATAGTTGGTTTATTTTTCTACATAAGCATACAGCCTTTACTAATCTATACCAAAAAGCTTCAGCTTGTTTCCCTAATATTTAACGTTCATTCCTATGGTATAAGAATGTTTCTTCTATTTTATTCTTAAACATCAAAGGAATGAAACCATCAATCCAGTTAATAATGGTGGTATTTCTCAGAGATGTCTTTTGTTTCAAATAATTTTGTCAAGTCAAGTGTGTAAATGTGTTTAGGCTGCTAAAAACACATAAGCAAAGATCACTGTCTTCTAGACCCAAACAATGGGGTCTCATGGGACAAATGGCTGTGGACTTGAATTTAGAAATGAGGAGGTGAAGAAAAGGGCAGGAAAATCAACGTAAGCAAAAGTCAAGGGTGGGAATCATCCTACATGTGTATGGAAGAGTCATGTGACCAACTTGGTGAATGAATAAGCTACATCCAGCAATAAAGGAGGAAAATTTGAATAAAAGAAACAGTTTATGGAGTCCCTCAGATATCATGCTGAGCTTGAGAGTGAAGCAGTATGATTGTGCAGTGTTGTCACTACCAGAATATGAAGCCCCATTAGAATTAATAACCCAACAGGTTAGGGTAGAAGAGACCTGGGGTAGACAGAAATGTCAGTGAGCTACATTAGTAACTCAAGTATGAAAGAGTGTTGAATGGAGTTTCCCTCTTGTATGGGAATTTGAACTACAGCCCCAAACAGGATGATAGACAATGAGTTCCTCTATTTAAAAGTGTAAGTATTTCACTTCTTAAGGGAACAGCAAGATTATATTGATTTCTGAGGATAAAACTGCTCTTTAACATTGACCCATCTCCCAAAACAACCAAAAATAAACAGGATTCTAGGAGAGTTTTTGAAACTCTCACTAAATATTAGTGAATACTTGTTAAATGCTTCCTATATGCCAGACACTGTTCTATATTCAGCAGTGAACAAGATAGATAAAGCCCCTTTTTTCACAAAACTTTCCTTTTTCTTGGAGATGAGAGACAGTAAAACAACACATAAGTATATCATATGTCAGGTTTGGGGTCTGAGAAGGCCTGGTTCTTCCATGCAGAAATTTGAAAGNAAAAAAGCCCCTTTTTTCACAAAACTTTCCTTTTTCTTGGAGATGAGAGACAGTAAAAAAACACATAAGTATATCATATGTCAGGTTTGGGGTCTGAGAAGGCCTGGTTCTTCCATGCAGAAATTTGAAAGAAGGGATAAAGCAAGCCCAGAGAGGTTTCTGGGCAGAGGGAACAGAAGGTGTAAAGGCAAAAAGGCAACAATGTGGTTGGCTTGTTGAAGAGCCAGTGAATCTAACAGGACTTGACTGGACTGTGCAACAGAGAGAATGTTGGAATCAGGTGGGTGTNCAAATGAAATCAGGTGGGTGTTGGGAGACTGGAATGGGGTTTGCAGATAATGCGGGATTTTATACTACACAGAGATAACTGGATTTGTTTTTGAGTGTTTTGGAAAGCCGTTGGAGGTTTTTGAGGCAAGGAGTGAAGAAGGACTTATTAGCTTAGTGAATAGTGACATCAAATCCACCCCCTAACTTCCGCTAACATACCCGAGACTGAAGAAGGCATTCCAAAAACGTCAATTAGAGAAACTGGAAGCAGAGAAATTGGAAGCAATTGTTTCTCATGGTTGGTACTTACTGAGATACATAAATGTCTAAATTCAATCTGTTGCTATCTCCGGAGAATAGTAGGGAGTTTGGGAACAGCTTGACATGGAGCTTGACAGTCTATATAAGCAAAGAAAGGGTGCTTTCCTTTAGAGAAAGATTAGAGAATCCTGATGGCTATGTATTGTCCAGAGCAGCTGCAAAGGAATGGTAAAGTGAAGAATGCCACATGGCACAGATCAGTGAGCTTCTACTGAGCCATGAGATGCCTTGCAACCCAGCTAGGCTTGAGCCAAATTGAAGGTACACTGCCCNGTTTGAAGGTACACTGCCCATGATGGCAGCCTTCTAGGAAGAGGAGACTCCAGCAAGAAGAGTCCTTGGGATGTCTTACTTTGTTGGGTACCACAACAGATCAGCTATCGGGGGCAACCCTTGTGTCAGGGAACTTAACTATGTGGAAATCCTCTTGGAACCTCTCCAGGGGAACACAACTGTCCAGGAAAGTGCCACCTGACATGCAAATGTCTACTCAGTGATGGCAGTGAAATAATAAATTGAAAGGAGACACACTGGATAAAAGAGGACAGGAGCAAAGAGAAGGGAACAGGCAAGATGTAATCAAGCTGAGTCTGGGACATGGTAGAATCTTTGAACCAGGCATGAGCTTAATATTTTGATGGAGACAAAAAAGACTTTTTAATACTTTATCATGAATTCTAATTACCAAAGTGAGACTCATAACTAAAAATAATTCGAAAGCCATAAGATGTTTCTGAGAGGCTTTCAAAAGTTGAAGAGAGGACAACCAAAGGATTATGCTTAAGGTGGCATGTAGTAAGCTAAGAGAAAAGACTTTACCTCTTTGTATTTCTTTGAATTAAGACAGCTACATAAACTGGTTACATAAACTTAAACAATGAAAACATGAGCCAGGGTGGTGGTGGCGGAAACACATATAAGATGATGCTTCAAAAGAAAACATACTAAAATTGGTATTTCGTCAACTCAGGGAATTAAAAAAAAATCAAAGATCTATGTCTGATAGTATGTAGGAGGTGGTGCATTTGTGAAAACGGCTGTTGGAAAAGATGATGAGTTAGGTGAGAATGAAGTAGTGAGGCTTGAGGTGCTGGAAGTGGTGGGTGGAGAACACTACAGAAAATCAATGGGCAACTGGATCAATGAGACTAAAGTTTGGGGAGAAAACAGGGCCAGAGATCTTTGAGACATCAGAATGAACAAAACTGTGATGCTTGAACTACCTGATTAGGAGGGAGAATCTTTCTGTTCAGGACACCTACAATGAATAAATGGACTTGGAATGAACCCAATAAAAGAAATGAATGGGTATTCAGAGCGCAGGGGACAGTGCGGCGATTAAAGACCAGAGTGAATGAGGAAGAGCTGGATTTTGCTGAAATCCACACGGTCTACCTTGGGACTGAGCGGCTTCTGTGGGAGCTGCAAGAGATACAGAAGTTAGAGGAGTTTGGGAAAGGGAGGTTGCTGAGGAAATGGGGGGTACTAATGGCAGAGTCTTAAGAATAAGCTCGATATTCTGTAAGGTCTTTTAATCAAACAATGTGCTTGTTATCAGAACTCACTTTAAGATAATAATTGCTAAATTACAAGACTTGATTGTATCTGTACAACAGTAGTAAATATACTTCGAATGATCCCTTTCAAGAGGTCTTCCCATATCCTTTAAAGACCCTAACAGAGGGGCGCCTGGCTGGCTCAGTCGGTAGAATTTGCCACTCTTGATGTTGGGGTTGTGAGATTGAGCCCCATGTTGGACACAGAGCCTACTAAAAACAAAACAAAACAAAATAACAACTCTAACAGAAAGTTCCAGTCCAAATTAAAATGTGTCTCCAGTTGTCCATAATGGTGAGGGAGGGAGTTTAGAATATGGGTGAAGAAGGCTTGATTTGACATATTACATCTGCAGCCCAAATTCTCTCTATTAAAAAAAGGATAAAATAAAATATGGCCTGAATTTTTTTTCACACAAAATATAAAATTTTACTTCAGTCACTGAAAAAACTCAGAAAGGGAAAATTAAGGGTAGAAGAGATCCTCTGATAATATTAAAAAAAAAATCATACTCTTAAAGAAAACGAGGCCTCAAAGTTTCATCTCAAATTTGGTGAGGCAAAAAGAGGAAAATTCTTTTTCCACAAGCTATAACCTCTTTTGCTACTTTCAACCCCAAACTAAGTAATTTGAAAATATAAGGGGATTTATAAATGATGATAGTGGTTTAACCTTCATTTAAAGACACACAGCCTGTGCTGCTATCATAAAGGCTTCTGAAAAGTTGGTACGTAAAAATATCATTTATATCATTCAGTAGCTTCAGGCAAATTTTCAAACAATTATTTGTGAATGCTACAAAGACATTACACCACAGACTCCTCATCAATAATCAGCCCTGAACTGATTTGGAGAACACTGCCATGGTTCCAATTAAAGACAATGAAAGACATGATCTGTGTTCTCTCTCTGCTTTCCTTTGACCCTCATCCCTGAAAATCATGCATTTTGGAATACTAGCAGTAACTAATAAAAATCTTTCTTGTTTATGTTCTTTTTTTTTTTTTTACCTTATCTATGTATAAAGAATAAATAAGTAAACTTTCCAGGCAGCCCAGCACCAAGTGAAGCTGTCAGCCCCCCTGTTTTTCATATTTTCAGTCTAAGCCGAAGCCAGCCAGCTATCTTCATCCAGCACAGACTCTACATTCTCAAGGACCAGAATTAATGAATTAACTATTGATTAAATTCCACTCTAGCAAATCCACCAAGGCAAATAAATGAACTACCCAGGGCACGTGTAGGCCATGGCCAGACATGTCTGGGCTATCGATCACTAGTTAGTATTCTTTTGGGATATAGAAGCAGCCGATGATAATATGACAAGTGTGGAAAATGTGATGTAGAAACAGAGTTTGTTTCTGGAGAAGCAGCGTATAGAACTAGAAGGGCTCATGATCTTTCGGCATCGTGTGCTATAGCATCTTTAGTTAAGGTGTAGGAAAAACAGGTGTGAGTGCTTGCGCTGCAGATGTCGTAAGTTAAGGCCAAAGACAAAGATGAGTTGATGCATTCCATGCCTATAAACGAACAGGCTGATATACTATCTGTATATGTTATTAAAATATATGAAAGTTAAATGATACTGACTACTGTGTCCTACCAAAAATAAACAAAGAATCAAAGAAATAATTTGGTTATTAGAAACCAAATTATTTTAAGTGTTACAGAAGTTAACTCAGTGTACTGATATTTTTCTGGAAGAATTTCTCATTTAATTTTGCCCGTTGCTAATATAAAAGAGATTTTTGTTGAATCAAAATAAAAACATAACGAACAAGTATACATTGCCAGAAGTATAATAAAATTACACAAACAATAACATGCACATAGGAGGCTAACTGCTTTGGTGTTGGTGTAATTTTGATTAATGGCTTGGCAGCCTGTGGTTGCTCATTAGAGTCTTGCCTTTGGAAAATGTTGCTCTTCTATGATGAATCATTTTTAGAAAGGAAAGATTTTCTTGCCAATATTTGGTTGTGAATGATTTCCATCAAGTTTTTTCTAGATTTTTGACAAAAATAAAAAAAAAAGGAAGGAAGAAAGGGAGGGAGGGAGGGAGGAAGGAAGGAAGGAAGGAAGGAAGGAAGAAAGAAAAAGGAAATAAAGTTGGGATGCCTGGGTAGCTCAGTCAGTTAAGTGTCTGACTCTTGGTTTCAGCTCAGGTCATGACCTCAGGGTCCTTAGATTGAGCCCTGCACCAGAGCTCCCACTCAGTGGGGAATCTGCTTGAGATTCTCACCTCCTCTGCCCCTGCCCTCTCCCCTAAAAACAAATAAAAAAATCTTTAAAAAAAGGAAATAAGGTTGCCAAGGGGATTGGAATTAAAAAAATACATATGTGATAGAGAGGGACTTTCTGTGGCTGGCCAATATGGAGTAAACATGTTACAACCTCTCTCTCTGGCTGATCATCACTAAAAAGTGTGCAGAAATTACAATAAACAACCACCAGAAGATTCTGAAAAGTTAACAACAGAGGCACACCAGGAGGGGAGCCAAAACTTGAAAAAAAAAAAAAAAAGGCATGAAAGGATGAATTTGTCATAGTTTCCCCTCTTTCATTTCCCATTTTAACCCAAGAGCAGCCCCAGTGTGGAACTGTCCATTGGGCAAGAAAAACCTATGTGAGAAACCCAATCTTTCTGGCCAGGGTACAAAAAGGCCTTACAACCCAGAGGGTGTGAGGGAAATCCCTGTTTTATTTTTTCTTTTTTTCTCTGGACCCTGCTCTAAGGATGATTTTAGTCATGGAGCTATACAATAGCAGTCTTGGTTAAATAAGAATCTAAAATCCCAAGAAAAATCTCTTTTTAACCAGAGGAACCAGGAAAAGGGGATCCTGTGGTCCAAAAATGGTGTGTGGGAGGGTATCCCTCTTTTTCCTTCTATTTTCTCTCACCTTGTTGCCCCCAACACAGCCTCATTTATATAAAATTTAAGATAACTTGGAAAGCCATAATTCTAAGAGAAACCATGTCTTTCTAGCCAATCCCACAGAAGAAGTATGAGGGATCTGAAAATTGTGGGAGACATCTCAGAGAAGAGAAAGCTAGCTGATCTTCTAATTCTGTGTATGAACCAACTGTCAACTCAACTGCAAACTACATGTGCATGGTTGCTTCCCATGCAAAGGAAATCTGAGCACCACCGTGAAGAGACCTGAACCATTACATAATTCTCCAAACAAATACCAGACTAGCCACTGGATGGTGCATGCATGGAGCAGACATGAAGCAGCATAGCAAAACTTTTGAAAAATGAACTGACACTGGAACCACTGAACACACAAAGCAACACAGAATTTGCAGTCTGAAGCTAACCAGATGATTACCTGCTAAATGAAATAAACTAAAACTTCATCCTTCAAATTTTTAAGAGAACTCAAATTATCACAAACTAATATATAAAATGTCTAGTAAACAATCCAAAATCACTCAAAATTACACAAATCAAAAGAAAGCTGAAGTGGCTATTATATGAGTATCAGACAAACTATGCTTGATAACGAGAAAATTGTCAGGAAAGGAAAAGGATATTACACAATGATGAAAGAATCAATTTACCAAGACACAGCAATCCTGAAGCTGTATGCACCTAATAATAAAGCATCAAAATACATGGGGCAAAAAACTGATAGTTCTAAAAAAAAAATAGATGAGCCCACAATTATATTTGGAGATTTCATCATTCTTCTCACAATACTTGTTTTTGAGAACAGTGCCAGAGAAGGCAATGAAGGCTTTCATCAGTCCAATTATAGTCTTCCACATGATCATGAGTTTTAGCTTTGCCTTTCATCCTAGCTTTCCACTGTACCTAGGTAGCCTTAATTCCTAGAAACCTCTGTTTGTTTCTCTAGAGAATACACTTCTGGTCTTCTGGGAGTGGAATATGCCAGATGGAGCAAGAGAAATAAACATCTGCATGCGTAATAAAATACATAATATGAGTTTTTTGATGGTTAATTTTATGCATCAAATTGACTAAGCCAAAAGGTGCCCAGATATTTGGATAAATATTATTTCTGGGTACATCTGTGAGGTTGTTTCCGAGGTGGACGTAGTTAAGCAGATTGCCTACTCCAAGTAGGTGGGTATTACCCAATCAGTTGAGGGTCCGAATAAAACAGAAAGGATGAGGAAGGAAAAATTCCCTTTCTCTGCCTGACTACTTGAACGAAGACATTGGGCTTCTTCTGCTCTCAGCTTTGGACTGGAACTTACACCATTGGCTCCCCTGCCCTCAAACCTTTGAAAGAGCACACCACTAACTTTCCTGGGTCTTCAGTTTTGGGTTCTGTTTCTCTGGAGAATCCTGACTAATGAAAGGTTCCAACCACTTTTTTTTTTTCAGACTTTTACTAATCCCATGATTGCAGCTTTGAATATTAACCCATCTTCCTCTTCTTTACTATCTTTAAAGTTTGTAAGTACTCAGACACTGAGGTTCTCTGCAGGGCAAATTAGTTTGTTTTGCGTCATTTTCTCCCTCTGTCAACCAACACTTTGATCATAAAATGTTCTCCACTGCACTAAGTCATTTGCTTCTCCTTGCCAAATATTGCTTCCAAAATTGTGTTGAAATCTCTCTTTTGTTGTCTACTCTGTCATTTTCCTTGCTTTTGTTCTATAACACACTTTTTAATGTTTTTGCCATCAACTTAGTATATTTGAGGATAAACTTTAACCACAACTAAAAAAATACTTTTCCTCTGCTATTACCTGTAGGGATCTTTCTAAAGGAAAAGAGTATCCTAGAAACGCAGACACATACGAGCATTTGTTTAATTTCTAATAAAGCTTACAGATTTTTAGCTACATCTGAATATGTAATTTAAGACATATTCTTTATGCCATTCACTTGGGCTTGAGTCATAAGGATGCTAATAGACAAGAAATTTGACAACATCCACCCACCTCACTATAATTTTTCCTTGAGTTCTTTGACTAGACTCAACTGTTGGATCTTTCATGATGCCTTCACTGAAATTTCTCGGTAGAGTTTGGTGTTTTTCTCTTTATGTTTTTCCTGCATATTATAAACCTATATTGTGGTGTTTTTTCACATTATTCAATAAACATTTACTTAGGGCAGTGTCTCTATAGAGGATTGGAACTTTGAAAATGTAAAACCATGCCTTATACATTTTTTTGTATTACTTTTTCTTCCTATATTATTATAGCCACAAATGTATCTGCTGGTACATTTTTCATTTGACTATTTTGCCTCTGCGTAGTAGGCAATTCTGTGGATAAGTGGGAAAATCTGCTGACCCGACGAGATTATCAGTTCATTAGCATATCTGAAATTAGATAAGTATCTATCCTGTGTTGGATAAAAGTTGTACTCAAGGAGACAAGATATGATTTTTGCCCTGAACAGCTAAGCAACCAATTACTTGGGTTTTTGTAATTATTTTAATCTTTAGTTCTAGTACAGATATTTTTTAACTGATTTTTTTAAAGACCTAGAATCTTTAATATGTTGCAAAGGAATCCTTCAGAATTGAGATATCTTATAACAGATAGATTATTTTGTTCAGTGAGTGTATGTGGTGTGTGTGTGTGTGTGTGTGTGTGCACGCGCGTGTTTGTGTATGTGTAAAGGTGAAGGGTGATACATTTGGCTGGGGAAAAAGTATGATGTGGGAGTGCTCAGATTTCTTTCTCTAGCCTCACACTGATATAGAGGGAAGAACAATTGTCATCTCACTTTTGGCTTGGGAAATGATGTTAAATCTTTTTATTACTTATTGTAACTTGAATTGAAAAGAGACTCACTCTCAAACTATGACCATTTCTCAGCAACAAATAGAGATCCTACCAAGAATCTGAAAAAGTTGGTAAGGGTATCCAAAGATTATCTCCCCTGTTTATTTTAGGGGATGTTTCTAGGTTTAGGGCAATCTGATAGATGTAAATCTATTTTTTTCAGAGATTAATTTAAAAGGTAGTTAATATAATTAAAATTATATTCTTTGCATTACCAAAGGATTCACTTAAGGACACATTTAAATATAGAAAATCTTCCATGCATTTAAGCATTTGTTCACAGGTTACTATATAAAGGGAAGTAAATCAGGGACATTAAAACTTAAATATTGGATGACATGTCCAGTGCAGATCAATATCTAATAATACAAAAATTTTGATTTACAGAGTTTTTTTGGGGGGGAAGGGGCAGAGGAAGAGAAAAAGAATCTTAAGTAGGCTCCAAGCCCAGTGCAGAGCCTGACACAAGGCTCGATCTCACAACCCTAAAACCATGACCTGAGCTGAAATCAAGAGTCTGATGCCTAACTGACTGAGACACCCAAGTGCCCCTTGATTTACATAGATTTTTATAACAAATTCTTAAATGAGATTGTCATTGCTGGGATGAAATCTTTGATTTTAACTTTCATTGCTTATGATCAGCTCTTTACATTAACTGGCAAAAAATTTTACCTTGAAGTGATGCCATGAATTGTGGGTGTTGGTATATCAGTTGGAATATCTTCCACAGTGGTGATTTGGGTTCTGTTACTTTTCACACAGGCATATTTGGTGCAGACTTCAACCTGCAAGCATTAGTTTACAAAAGAATAAATCCAATTATTTTCAAAACATAAGACTGCCAATGGATTGAATCCACCCACCCTCATTTCACAGGACTCTCCTATAGTTCTCTACAAATTCTTGGAGTTCTAGTAATATTAATTTTTGATGTTAATTGACTCCACTGGGACGAACTCAGCATAGAATCTAGAAATGAACTCAAGACAACTGATTTAGTGGTTAAAATGGTGATGTTTAGCCTCTGGTTCCAACCATTCAGAAAGAGACAGACATAGTAATCTATTTGGAGCACAGTTGAGGAATGGAAGATGTTCAGGTGACAGTTTGCAAGCAGAATAGGTTATCACTGCATACTGCTCTCTAGCTCTATAACCAGGTAGTGTAATGATATCTTCTGGGAGTCTTGACACTTTACAACGAATAGCCTAAATGCTAATGTGGAATAGAAGAAAAATGAGGCCTAGGGAAGCCTTTCAATGTGACCGAGCTATTTTATGTCCATTTGTTCTAGCTGCAATTGTATTTTTACCTTAATCACAGCAGAAAATCATCATTTACCCCTTTAATTCTGCCACCTAATCTGAATAAAAACAGAGGTTGGAGTAACTAAAGATTAGAAATGGAGTTCTTCAAGCATTAGTAACACAAAAGGAACACATGCAGCAAGAAGGAGGAGAGACAAATGAATGTACAAAGGACTGCTAGTGGAACACCCGCAAAGCAACATCACTCCGCTCCCAATGAAAGGGTGAGCCAAAGAGAAACTGTGCTTTTTCCAACAGTAATTTACTTTCAGCATCTAATTCATAAACGGAGGAGGGAAGCTGGGTACAGATGAATCTTAAGCACTAATGCTGAGCTTAGATGTTAGCACAGAGAACAAAGTGAAGCTGTTCTCTGAACGTCCATTGGCAACTGAGAAAGGACAAATGTGATTATTACTGTATTTAGTAGTTATGTCATTTTATTCATGGGGCACTTTACACCTAAATAGGAGCTGAGGTACAGTTTTATGATGCTGTTTAAGTTGTGTTCTTTATTTATGTCGAGGTAATATTTAGTAGGTATTCGGACACTGACAAGGTCCACCACTCTGAGTATGTCCCACAAAACCCCATATAATTTAAGGGCAAAGGAACTTAAAATGTACTTGGACAATAGAACTTCATGCATATTGGGAAATATGTGACTGTATGGTGCCTAATGAGATAACTCAAAATCAACTCAACTGAATTTATTATGTAAATAATATGTGCCCAATATTATAATGGGTACTGGCACAAATAATTTTATTGAGTCCTCACAAGTCCTTTTTCATCAGTTTGTAAACTGGGAGTTAGAGAAATCAGGGAATATGACCTAGTTGGCAACATATGAGATATCCGATATGGGTTTTACTTACCCTGTTGTCTTATATCTAAATACCGAGCATAGTTCTAAGTTCTAAACTACTTAGCTATATTCAAATGGTTATCCAGAAAGTTTTTATTTTGACTGTGGAGAAATGTGTCAATATTTTTCTCATCCTTACTAATATAATATTCCATGTCTCCATCTTTGGGGCAGCTTTCTGCTGCAATAGCTATACTGCATAATGTGAATGAAACACAAATATAAACGTTTACAGATTCATATTAAAAATAAAACTGAATCAAAAATTGAAATTATTATTCCCTTTAAAAGGGGATAAAGGAATTCATTCAAAAAATAGATATTTGCATTTTATCTATGTGTCTGCTTTATAATCAATAGCTATTTTACAGAAGGGGTTAATATAGAGAACCTTAATTCTAAAGTATTAGGCATATCAATTAGATGCATATTTTAAATGTGGCCAAATCATCTTTGACATCATAAACAAAAATCATTGACATTTGATATTCAAATTTCCAATGATGCAACAACTATTTCAAGCAGTATTTCTGGACAGTGAAGAGCTTCACAAAAATACAGTTATCAAGGGTAAGAACATCTTGTTCCTAATAACACAATTTAAGTGTTAGATTCTAATTTGGTCTTTCATCTCCTTATCTTTTTCCATGTCCCAAATCTGATCAAAATGCACTCTCGTCAGTCCACGAGTGACTCAAACCAGTAGGTGTGAGTGAAGCCTTTCATAGTAGAACAGGCCTGAAACACTTATATATCATCTCTTGCTATGTAGTCAGAAAGCTAAACCAGGACGTGCATGCATAGCACCCAGTGATCTCATCTTACATTGTATTTTGAGTCCTGGTAAAGTAAATGAGTAAGTTGCCTTTTGAGGACTCAGCTTTCTTCACGAGAGCCCAAAAGAGAATAATCCAGCAAATCCTCCAACCTTCGTAAAATAACCTTGTTCATAAAGCTATATGGCTAATTACTTTGGTTGTGATTTTTATTTTATAGTTTGACTTAGGATGTACATGCATAAATGGACTCACTCTAAGAACCATGAACATAATCATCAGTCCGTATGTTCCATGCTAAGATAACTTGGGTGGGTTCATGGAAATCACAGAGTGTAATGAAAAATAATCAACACATCTTTCTCCTTTTATCAAATATCTTTTTATTTCTTTCTGAGGAAGCTAGGCCTAGCAGTGGGAGAGGCTAAAGCATTGGTTGAAGCCAGATGATTGTGTATGTTTCACCTTCAAATATAGGGGAAAGAAGGGGATGGGAAAAAAAAAAAAGAGGTAGCACTTGATGGACAAAGCCAGTGAAAAGTTCCTGTGGTCAAAGAAAATGTCTATGCTTAATATCTTTTGAAAATTGTTTACAGAGCTCTTATAAATGCTAGAAGTAGCATAGTTTCTTTAAAAATTTACCAAATTGCCACCCTTCTCTATAAACTTTGAGTTTTTGAAATACTCTGTGTTTATTATTAATTTCCACATTTGGCCTTGTTATTTTTTATATCCTAGCACTATGATAAGATTTCCAACTCCTTGGGGAAAAGTTCCTTGTTGTAAATGCCTTAGTTGTTTCTATTTTTTTCTATTTTAAAGGTCAGTAGACCTCGAAGAGGTCTATGAGTTGGGCCTCACACCATCAATGCACTCTGAGACTGCATGCTAACTCCTGTCATATAAATACATACATGTTTTTCCAGGGTGGGGTACACTGACTTCATCAGATTCTAAAAGAGGCTCAAGGGCAAAAAAGTTTAAATACAACTCTTCTCACATAGGTGAGGGTTGCCACACATGTGGTAAAACCTTTTAATATATTTTGTCTGCCATACATTCATTTCTGTTTTCTTGTTATCTTCAGAATCACGGATTCCTAGAGGTGGATAGAATGTTTTAAGTTATGGAGTCCATTGTCCTTGCAAAAAAGATAATTGACACCAAACAGGTTATGTAACTTCCTTGAAGTTATTGAATTAGTAAATAGCAGAAATAGGGATAAAAAAAATGTCTCCACACTCACAGGCTGATTCTGCTTTTGATAGCAGTAAAAAACCAGGCAGGGCAAAGGTAAACTGCATGGCAAGATTTCCTGCCAATATATGACTTGCCCCATTTTGCGGTGAGAATATCATCACCATTGTTTTCCATATTACCATTATCCTCTCTCCAGAGACTCATGTGTTTGCCCACAGCAAATAGATTTAATCCTAATCAATTTCTCTCTTTTCTTTCTCCTCCCCCAGTAAATAGTCTGTAACCAAGACCGAAGGTGTCCACTTAGAGACATAGCCCAGCATGTTTCATTTAACATACCTATAAGCGTAACCATCAAAAAACAGTGTTCTAACCTGAATGTCATAGATAGTGAAGGGCGACAGATCTCTCAGAATGAAAGACCCAGGCACATTCATTCCAGTCTTGTAGGGCTTATTATTTACATAGACAGAATATTCAGTGACAACACCATTTGGGTTTGAAGGAGATGTCCAGATGACACGTACAGCTGTACTGTTGATGATGACAACCTCTGGAGGAAGCATGCCCTGAGGCTCTAGAATTAAAGAAGAAACTGAATAAACTCCAGCTGTCTCTGAAAAAGCACTTGTTAAGCTCAATGCAGATCAGTATTTAGGTTTAGCAAAGGGTTCCTTGCTTATCTGCTTTTCTCTGATGAAGTTATCACAGTCTGTAGTCCTCTGTAAATTGGCTTATTATATTCTCAGTTAGAAACCATAAGAATTGGTGGTAAAATGCTTTATACCACCAGCATAGTGCTAATCTTCAATACTATGTGACCAGTGGGATATGATGATAAATTATTCACCCATCTGCAGCACTAACACATATCTATTATTTGTCTCTTTTTCCCATCCCTTCACTCCACACCTCCCAGGGGAAAAAAAAAGGAAAGAAAATTTGCTCCTTAAGCAAAAAATAAAACTCAAATACATTGAGGCTGAGGCTGGTGGAACGTAAAAAATCATTTGATGTTACTAGCTTGTAACTCAAGCAATATGAAGCAATAATGCAATATTGTCATTATGTAAATGATTTTGAATGTTGATTACCATAGGTAATGATGAAATCTAACATTAGGAAAAAAATCTTGCTTGGCGTTAAATTACACAATTATTCAAGCATGTCAGAAATAACTATGCAAAGACCTATTTTTATCATAAGAACCCATCTTAACTAGTTGAAAAATTGTCCTTGTGATCCATTCTATTTTATAAACAAAAGGTGTCGACCTTTGGCACCACAAAGGGAAATGGGTTCCACACTTAAAGCACTCTGCTAATGACCTGGAACACTTGCTTGGGAGGTAATGATATTATAATGTTTATAATGAGACTTTATAAAGCCAAAAAGATTAGAAAGACCATTCCAAACACATTTCAGATTCACAAGTTGCTTCCCTTGCTTCCTCCCCCTTGCTAACTGGCTTAGAAATGAGTCATAGGCAATTTTTCTCAGTGGCTGAACTTCCACCTACCATTTCTGGTGACTCAGGGAGAGCCCTCACTGTGCCTGGCTGTCGTTTTGAAAAGCATACTGCTTGTGAGAGCAAATCTTAAAAAAAAAAAATGTTTCTAAATGTCACCATTTATTGATGTGAACTCAGCTCCAAACTCAGCATACACTGAAAAGCCCAGGAACAAACTGGGCTAATATCCCATTATTACAGCCTTGTGCTGCTGTCTCTAAGGGACCGCGTATTGATCTGCCACTTGACGACAGCCAGCACTTAAGCATTTTAGCCCCAACCCCCTTCCCTCCAACACCGGAAATTTTATAATGGAGGGATGACTGATCTCAACCTCAGCAAGAATCAATCAATTTCATTTGCATCTCTGAAGCCAAGTGTCCCTTGAAATCTGGACTCACCCCCATCGAAAGTGGTTGCACGCAGTACTTCACCACTGATGCCATGGACTCCATTGAAGACAGAGATAAAAATCCGATACTCAGTGTTTGGATTTAAGTGGCTGATGACATGAGAGTTTACATCTGGGAGGATTTTGAGAGATTCATTTGTGGTAGCAGAACTCCAAAAAAGTGTATAATATTCAACATCACCTTGTAGGTCTTGAAAGGCTGTTAACAATAAATGCAGAATACTGTAAATGTGGCTGATCTAAAAGGGTCTCTGGGGAAAAGACATAGGATAAACTTTATCTTCAGCTGTGTCTAGAAGGGGAGAATGGAGCGCTTATGGGAACTTCTCTATGGTGGCATTGGTTTTTATTTTTTTATCAAAATTGATTTTCTTCCCTTCATCCCATGATTAATTAATAGAGACTTATCTTTATAAGAAAATAAACTTTTAGATTTCTTTTAAATATTTTAATTATGCTACTTACAGTTATTCAACTAATCTTCAGAACTTTAGTAGAATAGTTACTAAAGGAAACTAAGAGTAAAATAAAGTATTCAAACATGAAACATCTTCCATTTCTAGTAACATCATCCTTGGGAGAAGTCTATGCTAATGCAAACAGGGCATTTCCTGACAGAGATCCTAGAACTTGAGGCATTTTTGAAATTGCTAAATGCTACCTAAAAGACTGTTAGACAGATACCCTGTTATGTACACTGTTGATGAAGTAGAGTGATACAGCATGCTCTCCTTAAGGATTTACTCAGCAGAATCCCAGGATGATAGTTGAATTTTTACCATGGTTCTCATTCTTTTCTCCTAGTTCATTGTGTTTCTATGATGCANACAGGGCATTTCCTGACAGAGATCCTAGAACTTGAGGCATTTTTGAAATTGCTAAACGCTACCTAAAAGACTGTTAGACAGATACCCTGTTATGTACACTGCTGATGAAGTAGAGTGATACAGCATGCTCTCCTTAAGGACTTACTCAGCAGAAACCCAGGATGATAGTTGAATTTTTACCATGGTTCTCATTCTTTTCTCCTAGTTCATTGTGTTTCTATGATGCAGACAAACATTTAAAGGATGCCAAAATCAATCACTAACTGTCTCACAAATATAACTCATCAATTCCTCAACCATCATCCTTTCAAAGATCAGTTTACTATTTTCTTTTTCTGCTTTTACCCAATTTCTCATTCTTTGCCCTAAGTTCTGCTTCTCATTACCTTTCAACAATGATGCTTTGTGGGAATGCAAACTGGTACAGCCGCTCTGGAAAAGAGTATGGAGGTTCCTCAAGAAATTAAAAATAGAGCTACCCTGTGACCCAACAACTACACTACAGGGTATTTACCGCAAAGACACAAACATAGTGAAAAGAAGGGGCACATGCACCCCAATGTTCATAGAAGCAATGTCCACAATAGACAAACTGTGGAAGAAGCCCAGATGTCCTTCAAAAGATGAATGGATAAGGATGATGTGGCTCATATATACAACGGAATATTACTGAGCCATCAGAAAGGATGAATACCTACCATTTGCATTGATATGGATGGAACTGGAGGGTATTATGCTAAGTGAAATAAGTCAATCAGAGAAAGACAATTCTCTTCTGGCTTCATTCATATGTGGAATATAATAGCGCAGAGGACGATAGGAGAAGGGAGGGAAAACTCAATGGGAAGAAATCAGAGAGGGAGAAAAACTATGAGAGGCTCTTGAGTCCAGGAAAAAAACTGAAGGTTGAGGAAGGGGGGGGTGGGGCATTGAGGGCACGTGATTTGATGAGCTCAGGGTGTTTACACAACTAACAAATCATTGAACACTACATCAAAAACTTAATGTTGACTAATTGAATTTAAATAAAAAAATAAAATGAACAGATTTTTAGCTACAAAAATACGAAAAAAAAAGAAAAAAGAAATAAAAATAAAAAGAAGCCATAAAACAGCCATGTTTTCTTAGGTAGGAAATACTGTAAGTATACTATTCAGTGTGCTGCTCTACTTACATTAGTATTATTTTTAAAGATCTTGAGCAGAAACTATTACCTTGGTTCATGTCAGGATTGTGGGATGGAATGTTGATTTACAAACCTCCTGAAATTGTATGTAAAAGTATGTGTCAAAACAGTTCAGTAGCACTAGTCCAAGAACTGAGAAGAAAAGCTGACATATCTTTTTATGGTCATTAAAGTACAGTGTCTCTGATGTGTGAGATTGTAGCATATGGCCACTTAAAGGAATATGGTTTTAGAGGACATATGACTTTAAGGATCCCTTTTCATTAAGATCTTGGGGGTCTTGCATAAAAACTGAATGCTGAGCACACTATGCTTTGATTTTATCTCTAGCAATAGTTGAAAAGGTTTGGTATGCCAGCATAGTTGAAAGTAGTAGTAACAGATCTTTATAGTAACAGATCTTTAGTAACAAACTAGAAAATTCTGGGGATTAAGATTTTTCTTTTCTCTGATGTCATAACATGCAAGCACCTCCAATAATGAGGTCATTGTTGTGCATTGGCAGGAACTGGTTATTCATATCCATCAATATTTTCCCAGATAATATTACTCAAGTATAGCAAAGCCATTGGTACTGTGAGTGCAAAAGTTTCTTCTTTCTCCATTAGAATTATTTTTTACTGGCTTACAATAGTATTACTCATTAATTTATGGCAGCTGAGCTATAATGGAAAGTATACTAGATTTGAAATTCATGTTGTATTTTAGTTTAAGTGAGGACTCTGGTTAGAGATACAATCCCTAAAGATATAGTTTGATAAAGGTTTTCCAAACTTTACTGGCAACCATAAATGGGTTTTACCTGGGTTATTAAACACAACTGATAATCTCTTTCATCAAGTTTCAATGTACCTATGTATATACATTGAAAATATTGCAACTAACACCAGAAGTTCAAGATGAGCAAAGATTGTATGTTGATATATAGATAAAGTTCCATTAGATGCCCATTCTTATCCATGTACCATATGTCAACCCATTTGAAATAGAACAAAATCTATTGTCCCTCAAAAGATAGAAAAAGATGGCAGCTGAGTTCCATTGGTTATGCCTTACTCCATCATATAGAGGCCCCTATAACCAGAAAGAGGCAGCATTTCTGGGCAATAAGTGCCAGATTTCTGCATTGTCTTGCCTTTCACCAACACCTGCTTCAACATTTCTTTTTACTCATTCATTTAAAGCAGAGTTCAAAACACAGAAAAAGAGTAGACACACATTCTATCTTCATATCCTAGTCATCTTATGAGAGGTTCTGGGAGCAGTACATGCTCAGGAGTATTCTTTTTCATTGTTCAAACAGGTTTTTAACTTCAGTGGGTTCTTCCAAGTCACTGAACCGTCTAAGAAATAGAAAATACATCCTCAGTTCAATAGGCTAGTGCAAAATTAAAGGCTGCTTACCTTGAGTCTACCTTTGAGAGACGAATGCTGTTGGAACTGAAATAGCTGGAATGAGGAGCTAAGTAAATTTCACCCTTCCTGCATATTGGTAAAAGGTGGGCCTGAATATAGTACCCCCTTCTTTTTTAGAGAAAAACATTAAGTCAGAAGGCTTCTTTGTAGCATGAGACAGGGACACCATTGTCTAGAACCTTCAAAAGCAGATTTGTATGTGTATGTATTACTTCTATGAGAATGAGATGGAAGTTTTAGAAAACATTTGCATTGTATTCTTAAAAATAACAAAGGGGACATGCCTTTATGAAAAAAAAAAGCCTCTATGAAACATGTACCTATAATCATGAAAAGACAGATATGAAGACAAAGATGTTAAGTGATCTTGCTTAAATAAGACAGCAAGGAAAAATAAAAAGCAATGACAGAATTAAAATCTGCATGGAAAGTGGAAAAAAAGCAGATTAAAAGTGCACAATAGGAAAGAATAAGGAGGAAAATGACTAAGAAGAAATCAATGAAAGTCAGAATTATAGATATTGAGGACAGAGAATAAAAATATCTAATCAACCTCAAAAATAAGTGGAATAAATAATCATGAACACAAAATACCCCATGAAACCTGACCCAACATAAAGGTTTATGTCCATAACTTGAATTGATTAGTACAGTTTTGATAAAAAAATGGCAATATATCCAGACACAGGCATATCATGGAACATTATAACATTTCAAAGGTAAGCTAAACATTAAAAGATCATCTACAAAGGAGAAAAAGTCAGGCAAATTACAGACTTCTCATCCAGAACATCAAAAGTTGGGAGGCAATGGAACAATTTCATCAGGTTTTGAGGGAAAATATTTTGATACAAGAATTTCATACACATCTAAGTCATTATTTATGTGCAAATACAACAGAAAGACTTTCTTATTTAGGACAAAAATTTAAATACACACACACACACGCATATACATATAACTAATTAAGAGTAATTAATTTATTTAATTTATTTAACTTTAAGGTAAAATTTTCCCAATAATGTTATCCAGAAGATAAAAAAGGTGAATCAAGATCCAGAATTCAAGATTGGGAAAGTTTAGGAGTTGATAATAAAAATTGAAACTATATTTAGAGAAAATAATTATGTAAAAATAATTATATAATAATTTATGAACCAAACATTGAAAGTGGCGGGTGAGAAGGTCAAGGAAAGTAACAGTACAGGGGTGGGAGGGATGGGGTGGCTGGGTGATGGATATTGGGGAGGGTATGTGTTGTGCTGAGTGCTTTGTATTGTGTAAGACTGATGAATCACAGACCTGTACCCCTGAAACAAATAATATATTACATGTTAATAAAAAAGTTAGAAAGTCATGAAAAAAAGAGAGAGGTAGCATTAACCCACCAATAGCATTAATAGGACAAGTAGCAATTTAACTTTAGAAATCACTACAGAAGATAAAAGTTAGCTTTCACCAACACACGTCTTTTCTCTGGTCAAATAGCCAGAATATATTTTCTGGGCTCCTTGCATCTGGGTGAGGTCATGTGACCAGTTTGTACTATTTTTAGAGCAATTGACCATCTCTGATTGTCCTTTTCTCACCTGGAGGACTTCAAGGCCCAAGGGAACAGTGGATCTACTAGATGGAAGGAGCAAAGGGCTAAGTGACCCCAGAGAGCTTAGAAGGGGTAAGGAAGAGTTACAGAAATCTCAGATTTATGGTTTTGGTTTCTGAGTGAATGCCATTACATAAAATAGAAAACATAGGAGTAATTATGGGATGGAGGATTTGATACTTGTTTCACTGGAGAAGTTTTGAATTTTAAGTGTTTTTCTGGCAACCCAGGTGGAATTAGAACTTGAAGTGTGAATATCTGAGCTAGTTATACGATTTGAAGCTGTACATGCTAGCTTGTGTTTGAAACAACAAGAAAAAAATGAGGATTTCCTATAAGGTTAAATTTGCTCAGATATTCTAATCCTATGATGTGCAACCCATATTTTATAGATCACATAAATTTATCTGAGTAAAGGTGTTGCTCTAACTAACTATAGCATATCAATCAGGTCAACCTTAGTGAGTCGAAGAAGAAGGTTATAACGCCTGGACATAATTTTTTCATTAAATGCCATTTTGGGTGGTAATCTCTACATATTGGTCAGAAATGTGATCTTAGTCGTAGCAGATTCTCAAATATACAACAGTCCCCTCTCCTTTGTAATAAATTCCCAAGTTATTTAAAACAGTTGTTAGGTGAGTTAGCTGAAAGTCATCTTGCTAAAGCCCTTAGATGATGCTCTTTGCATGCTGTTGGAATATTTTTAGAGAGTACTATTAAAGATATTTATTTATTTATTTATTTATTTATTTATTTGACAGAGAGAGAGAGAATGCAAAAGCAGGGGGAGCAGCAGGCAGAGGGAGAAGCAGACTCCCCACTGAGCAGGGAACCCGATGTGGAGCTTGATCCCAGGACAATGGGATCATGACTTGAGCCAAAGGCAGACACTTAATGAACTGAGCCACCCGGGTGCCCCTAGAAATTACTGTTAACATCAACTATGTCCCCTAGACTTTTAGCATCCACATTAGGGTCGGCCAATGATGATCTATGGGCAAAATCTGGCCTCTAGGCCAAATGTGGCCTACTACCTGTTTATATATTAAGCTGCGAACTAAGCATGGTTTTCAAATTTTTTAAATGGCTGGGGAAAAGATCAAAAGAAGAATAGTATTTTGTGATATGTGAAAATTGTATGAAAATTTTATCTCAGTGCCCCCAATAAACTGTTCCTGGAACACAGCCATGCTTGTGTGTCGTCTATTGCTGTTTTCCTGCTACAATGGCAAAGTCGAGCGGTTGCAACACAGACTATATATAGCTACAAAGCCTGAAGTATTTACTAACTGGCTTTTTCCGAAAATGTCTGTGGCCTGATCTAGAGCAATCACAGCGAACCACTCCGTTCAATAGGTGTCCAAATTTGTCTAGGATTGAATTCTTTAGTCACATCTCTCATTAGCAGGCTCGTTGGGAGAAGGTAATTTTGTTCAAATGTAGGAACTTGGAAGGATCCCATTAAGGTTATTTTATAATAGAAGTGTGTCTTGCTCATAGATTCTCAAATCAGTGTTCAGTTTCCCAAGTTTTATGGTGTAGAACTCTATGTCATCAACTAAAAACACTTCTTGGAAAACATGAGGAACCAAAACTACTTATTGTGGAGTGCCTGGCTGGCTCAGTCAGTAGAGCATGCGACTCTTGATCTCTGGGTTGTGAGTTCAAGTCCTACATTGGGGGTAGAGTTTACTTAACAAAAAAATTTTTTTTAAAATCAAACTATTCCTTGAGATAATTCTTTACTCTGCAAAAGAGTTAAAATTGCTCACATAAAGAAGTGGGAAGATCCTCTTGGACAGTGATCTAAGCCAGGCTCCTTATTTTTCTAAAAGAGTTATCTACCTCCTATCTAGTTTACGCATGTCAGAAACAAATAACTGTATTTAGGAAACCCCCTCAAGCAACTTTAGTCTTTCATTGTGTTCCAACTCTTATCAATAGCCTGTCAGAGAAAATTGTATTTAAAGGAAATTGTATATGAGATGTGTTAATTATTCATCATTCTATATTTAGCAATGAAAACAGGATAGCTAACTTCTGCTCCTTAAGTGAACTGATATGGGCAAACAGGGACTGAGAGAGTTAACTGAGTTGTCGTAACCAAGAAGTCCTGATATAAGTGACTTAAATAAAATAGATGTGAATTTACATCTCTCATAACAGCCCCAAAGTGAGGGAATCAGATTGTGTTCCATTTCAACAACCCAGGTTCCTTCTCTTCTGTGGCTTTGGATCTCTTAGGGTGTCGACCGTGCCTGCAGTGTTGAAACAGAAAATTGCCATGTCTACATTCCAGTCCGGGGAAGTGATGAAGAGAGAACAGAAAGGCACATACCTAATGTTTTGTGACTATGCCACCAAAAGAAATACACCATTTCTTTTCTCATTTTATTGGCACAAACACTGGCACAAGGCCACAACTAACTCCAAGGCTGGTAAGTGTAGTCTCTAGGTTAATGGGCATGGAGAACACCACCACTTCAAGGGGAAGGGGCTAGGAACATGATACTATGCAATGGTTGGTTGTTCTGCCTTTAGTCAAGGCAGGTCATTATAAAGTGACATCTATTCTTCGTCTATCTTCAACTCACTGTAAAAATACTTTTATCTGAATGTCATGCCCCAATTTTTACTGGAAATGTCTTCCCAATATTTTTTTTATCTTTTGTAAAACTGCTGTTGAAAACACCGTCAACATTTTAGAGATGGAGTAATACTTTATACCGATACTAAATGATTACTAAGTTCTAAACATGTATTATCTCATTTCATCCCTATCACAACATTTTTAAAGCAGTTATTATTATCCCTGTATGTTGGATCAGGAAACCAGGATTTAGTGAGGTTAAAGTGGCTTGTTTTAGTCATAGTGCTAAAAAATACTGCAACTGGGATCCAAACTCAAGTTTCCCTGATTCCAAAGTTTATTTTTTAAATTATCCCTTCATAAGGCTTTATAGAATTTTGTCATTTTTCTAGTTAGGAGAATTTGAAACAGTGATGTCTGAAATTAAACAGTGAGAATAGATGGAATCACCCACAAGAGAATTGGAGTGTGAAAAAAATATTCAGGAAATAATTTTGAGAAAAGTCTGTATTTAGGGAATAAGGAGAAGGAGTAGTTGTTTGAGACAGGATAGAGCATTTCAATGAGGAGGGGTCATGACAGTACCCACCATACAGAGAAAAAGAATAGGATGGCACAGAGAAGAGAACGTTGGATTGGGTCATGAGGTGAGAAGGCCTTCTAGAGGACCATGTCATGGAGTATGAGAGAAGAAGGTCAGACTACAACAGAAACACAAGTGAACAAGAGGACGGCCCATGGAAAAAGCAAATACAAATTTTTGCTTTGATAACTGGAGTAGTGGGAAGAAGTGTAAGGAACAAGGTATGCCAACAATAGTGGGTGCTTTTTAAAAGAGCTAACATTGGAAATTATTGATATGTATTGCCACCCGAACAAGAAAAATTCAAAGTCAGAAATTCTTCTAGTTATAAAATCTGGTGCTTTCTGATTAAGAGATCAAGATAAGGGAGATGCCTTTTGTGTGGATTTAAACTTACTCTCTTAATGGTGACACCTTCATACCTTATGAATTTTCCAAAGAGTTCACTGAGATATTATAATGCAGGAGTTATGTCATTCATCACTCTAGTAACAATGCCCAGGACAAACAAAGTTATAAATAAATATCTGTGGAAGAAAGGAAGGAAAGGAAAGAGAGAAAGAGAAAGGTAGAAGAGAAAAAGAGAAAGAGGGAGACAGGAGAAAAAGAGGAAGGAGAGAGATAGAGAGGGAGGAAGATGTGACACAAGAGCAAACACCTAAATGTTGGGGGGAGGTCTTGACTGATGGTAAAGTGAACAGCATTTGGTTTTCATTTCCTCTTTGTCAGTACCTTCCTCCCTCACTACCTCTAGTGTTCTCTTGCTCTGTTCTGGCCGTGGATGGTCTGGTTAGTGAGGCAACCTCAGGAGAGCTGCTGCCTTTGAACTGCATTCCCTCATGGGCACTTTCTCATTAGGCTGTTTATTTATTTTTAAATATTTTATTTATTTATTTATTTATTTATTTATTTATTTGAGAGAGAGGGAGAGAGATTTATTTATTTGACAGAGAGAGCATGGGAGAGGGAGAGAGAGAATCTCAAGCAGACTCCGTGCTGAGCGTAGAGCCCAATGTGCGGGGCTGTATCTCAGGACCCTGAGATCAAGACTTGGGCTGAAACCAAGAGTGGGATGCTCAACTGACTGTGCCACCCAGGCCCCGTGAGGCTGTTGATTTTAGAGCGAGCAGCCAAAATGGGGAGGATCTTAATAAATCACTCAACAAAGTGTTAATAACCATTAAGGCTAAATGCATGAGAAACATCTGAAAATCGAACGTCTGAGCCCTTAGTTTGAGTTTGGGAAGTTGTGTTTACTAGTTGTAATGTTGAGTGTGTCACAAAGTGCCAGTTTCTATCTCACAGGGCTTTTCTGAGAACTGTATGAATAATTTAAGCAAAGGTGTTTTGTATCCCTTTTTACAAAAATATGATTTTTCACTAATAAAATTTATCTTCATGGTATTTCATTTAGGCCGAAATATTCTCTTATTATATTTAACAGGGATAAGAATCTCATATCCATATAGGGACCAGGAAGATGGAAGTGTGTGACCTGTCTAGAGCAAGCCATTACTCAGTGCCAACTGATAATATTCCTCCAGCAATGTGGGAGTAGTTTACCCCATCATTTTGATTTTTCAAATCAATCCCCAAATCATCTTTATGTGAAATCTTCTGATTGTTAAATGTTGGCAAAATATTATTTTAAAAAATATCATAGGCAAAATAGTGTATGGGGGATGGAGGAAGTAAATGTGGTCTGTGTGCTGCCAGTTTGCAATATGAACCCTAAAAATGAACTGACGGAATTCGGGGATGCTTTTACCTCACATGACATCACATAGCGATGCAAAAATTTAAAATGGGTGCTTCTAAAATGTTCAATAATATTCCTGTTAATCTGTGATCAGTAAAAATTTACCAGAAATATGCAGCTATCAATGTGGTGTATCCATGGGGAGGTCATAGTTAAGACAGAATATGTTTTTTTTAAAAATACATTTTATGTTTTTTTTTGAAAGGCAATTTTTAATAAGTAAATATTTATAAATTTATCCAATTGACTTTCAACCTATAGTTTTGTGCCTCTTAGCATATTCAACAATGTGCCAAATATATCCTGGAAATCAAGAAAACTTAAATTAAAATTGCAAAAAATAGGTGGCCCAATCACAGAAGAGTGACTAGTTAATTTACTTAGGCTAGCAGGTTGCACGAAGGAAGAAAATGATAATGCAACAAGCTTTCGGAGAGCTGACCCTCTTCTGAGAGTTAACCTTTGTGCTCACAAATAGTTATCTGAAATATTTCTAAGGTATGAATGGAAATAACAGCAGATTGCATTACCTACATCCCGAAGGTCAGAGGTTCAGATTACCAAGGTAATGAAACTTCAGCGAGCTGCTGCAGATCTATTAAGTTTGTCAGTTTTTATAAGCACGCTTACTTCAGGCATGCAATTATAACGTAAAGGACCTATATTGGCGAAAATTCTGCAGCTGGATCTTAACAGCAGTATTCAAATGTCAGATGAGGGGGAGGACATCCACCTTTATGAGCAGGCTTTTAAGATGAATCAGGTGGTGAGGGTAAAGTAGAGAGGAAGAGGGAGAGGAGTGAAAATATATTATACATAAAAATCCATCTCCAGATAAAAACTTTGTATTTTTCCCAGAGGTGTCTCAGAGGGTAATCATAGGCATCAATTAACTTCCGTTCTTCCATTTAAATGGCTTAAGAGATCCCAGTAGAGGTGACACAGATTATTAGAAACCTGCTACCTTATAAAAACCCTAGGGTGATAGTTTTCTGTAAAAATGGGTTATTTAGTGGCAACGTAGATCAACAGAACCGGTACAGATTTCAATTTACCGTTAATGTCACCTAATCTTGGTTTTAATTCACAACTGATAAAATATAACACAGAGCAAATTCACTCAGATGTTCTAAACAGAACAGGAAGCAAGTCTCAGGCTGTAACAAAACTCAAAGGCTGGATGAAAATCACGTGGTTACTATTCCCCAGACAAGAGTAGTTTTATATCTTTCCACGTAACCGTAGATGATTACCCAAGCAGGTACCGTTTTCCTTCATAAGACAAACGTTTTATTTGGGAATTTCTAAATTAGGTATTTCTCAGTATTTGGTAATATTCTAGCAAGTTTTAATTCAACTACTTGCCAGATCTCAAGTGGTACTTCTAAGAATGGTTACAACACATATTTCCATGGTAAATTCAGTGTTGTTTTCTAATTGTGATAATGGATCACTACAAATTAACAGGTCTGCTGTTAAATGCTACTCTGTTGACCCAAGAGATCTGAAATTTCAGTTTTTGTGTTTCTAAAGTTGCAGGAGCAGATGAGATCCATCCATGAGCTCTTCTAATTGCCCATAAAGGAGTGTTCCAAATGGGGTCAGGGCGAGCCCCCTGCATTATTGAAGCGAGCCCATTATTGAAGATGCCAGGCTCTATTTTCCTGTGTTGACCTGGAATTCTATCTACAACCAGTGTTGAAGATGACTCACTTGGAAAAAATCCCTGCAATCCTAGTCAACGGTTCTTGCTAGTAAGTGCTGAGTTACAAGATGGGGGGCAGTGCTTTTTGTGGGTTAGTGCACAGTAGTACATTCTATCAAATTAATATGCAGATATTTCTAGCACAACTGGCTGGGGTGACAGAAACTACATTCCCAACCAAAAGGAGTGGAAGAGGGAGAGAAGGCCCAAGAAGGATGTCAAAGTAGAGGGAAAGAGTCTGGCTCTGAAGAATAGCACATGCTTCTCGGCTTTTTGTTGATTTTATTTTTTAATGTGTCCATTTTAAATTCATCTTGGTATTAATATGCTAAGGGGAACTGAAGACATGAAAAGCTTACTTACTTGGTTTAGCCCATGTCACATCTATGGCCGTGTGGTTAAGAACAGTTGCGGTGAGATTGGCTCCCCTCTCTGGAAGACCAGCTAATGTTGTCACGGTAGCTCCTTGGCTCGGTGTGAAACCCACGCTGTTGTGTACAAACACCTTATACTCGTACGTTGTAAACCTGAAAGGTCATTTTTTAAAAAGTCCTTATAAATTTCTCTTTTGCGGAAAACAAAACACACACATTTGTTTTTCCTTACAAAATACAGGATTTCCCTTTTTAATCCCTTTAAAATGCACAATTTTCTGCTTCTCCCTACAAAAGAGAATTATCTTCTTTTTCCTCCCTACACAAAAGACATTCCACTATTTTTGTAGCTCTGGAGTTTTCACCAGTGTCAGGGAAAATATTTTATTAGGAATGCTAAAGCAAGTACCCGCTATTTAAAACAAATGTGGTTTATCGTTTTCTCACTCTTATTGTTTTCGGAAGTGGTAAGGATTACAGCTCAATTCAAGATGCAATTACAAATCTGGCAACCTGCCAGTGTTCTATCTGAATTTGATCCAGACAGTTTTATGCTCTTCTTTTGGGAAACTCATCCATTTTCAAATATCAGAATCCCTCATCACCATTTTCTTCGTACACCTATCCTTCCTTCCCATAATCTCATTGGAAGACAGATAAACCCCTAAATTAAATCGTAACTGTGACCAAAGGGTAACAACATTCTCCCGCTGAGAGTTTTGCTACAGTGAGCCGCATTTTGCCATCATGTGAACATATTTACTTGAGTCAATACAGTGGAAACCAAATATTGCTTTGCAGAAGGAGAAAACTGGACATGGTGATGTGATATGATGAGGATTTTCCAAGTCATATATTAAATCAAAGATAGAGTAAAGCCATCAATTTTTTTTTAGTTCTTTTTGCCTCTTCCAGGCCGAAGGCTATCATGCTTTCTTCATTTGGTTCAAAACTGCCCAGATAGGAAAATGCTATTTATAGACACAGTCAGGCTTTGCCTGGACAATTGCTTAGACCACAAAACTAGCTTAAATATGTCGCACAACACATCACTATCCCTGGGGACATCCAGTACTCAGGGCAAATGCTGGCCTCAGATCATCATCACCTTCTTTGGGTTTATGACGTCATGCAGGATACCTTGCATCCAATGCAGGGCGCATGGAATGTGTCTCTGTAAGCCACAACTTATCAGGCTTGACAAAGGGAGGATGCCATTTGCAGGACTCTGTCAAATAATTCTGTCAGGATTGTCACAGCATTTTGCTACCACCTCTGTAGAATTCTGCTTCTACTGCTTGTTGAAGTCATCTTGTTTCTCACTCATGGTCCAAAGATATTTTTGCAGGGCTCTGCCTCAGCCACATTTACGGTGTTGCTCTGTTGTAGTGATAGGTAAGGACTTAGTGATTTCTTTGAGGGTATTTACCCATTTTCCCTAAATAAGTACTAACATCAGATTGTCTACATTTGTTTGCTTTACCCTTTCTTCTTGTGCTTTATTTTCTTTCTTTTTTTTTCTGCTTCGTATGCTGTAATGGGTTGAAATCTGTGCCCCCCCCCCCAGGTATGTTTAAGTCCCAACCCCTGGTACCTGTGAATGTGAACTTATTTGGAAACAGGGTTTTTGCACATGTAGTCAAGTTGAGGTCATACTAGGTTCAGGACAGCCCTAAATGAAATGGACCGATGACTTTATAAAAACAAACAGGAAAATTTTGATACAGAGGCAGGCACACACAGGGAGAAGATGGCCATGTGAAGACACGGCAGAAATTGAAGTTACAACTTCACAAGCCAAGGAACAACTGGGACCACCAGCAATTGGAACAGGCAAGAAACAATTTTTCTCCAGGGACTGAAGGGAACATGACCCTGACAACACCTTGATTTTGGAGTTTAAGCCTCCAGAAGTGTGAAAGAATAAATTTATATCATTTTATGTCACCTAGTTTGTTTCCAGCAGCAGAAGGAAACTACCACAAATGCTTTTCAGCAAGTACCAAATAGTCAACATAACCAAGACAACTGAAAGTTAATAAAAGCATTTACTTAGTAGTTATTATGTTTCAGGGATTTTCCACATGCATTAACTCACTCATTCCTCACAATTACCCTATAAGGAGCTATTATAACTATTTTGAAAATGAGGAAAATAAGGCTCAAAGAGTTAAATAACTTCTCCAAGTTGTCAAGCTGGCAAGTGGGACAGTGCCGATTCAAACTCAAGACAGTCTAATTCTAGAGCTTGCTCTTTGAACCACGATACGATGCTGCCACCATAATGACGGCGATACTAATAGTAATAATCATCATGAGGATAATCCGATCTGTCAATACTCAGATGATGTCATCACTAGGGCTTGACCTTTGAGTTATTTCTCTAGCACTGGGGATAGATTTTTGCTTACATATCTAAACAGTCTCACCAAATTTCCTCTGTAACCACAAGTACGAATTTGAAGATGGTGAGTTGGGGTTAAGAGGGTAGCGAGTCGGTGACAATGGAATGAAACAAAAGCTAATGACTCACTTGGGAATTGAACCAGCAGTCTTGGCTTCATTAGCTTTCTCCCTGGGTGGAATACTTTTAATTGTGTTTTACTTCATAAAATGGCTTAAAACAAATTTAGCTAGAGCCTGGATGCCTAATCTTCTCTCCTACAATAGTTGAATTTTTCTTCCACGTGTTTATGCTATTATACATTTAGTAATCTTTATGGCTTTAAAGTGATACCATTTGTGTAGTTCTTTTCTGCAAGTGGAATTAACAACATCCCCTGACTAAATGATACATTGTAAACAACTTCTGTAGGGCCTTAGTTCTTACAGTGATACTTTAAGCTATTCTGTCATAATTTACCTGTGGTGAAATATACAATTTACATCTGCATAGAAGAAATTGAGGTCCTATAAATCACTGGAGTGCCCGCTTCCAAAGTACTATTAAAATTTTTGAGCAAGACATGACTATAGAATTTTTCCACTTCAAATAATAAAATACCTGCTACATTTTACAGATAAGAAAACTGAGACTCTGAGAAGTTAAGTGGCTTTGCCTAAGTTGTACAACTAGGGAAGATGACTAAGCAAGCCTCTAGTCTCCTCATTTCTAATCTTAAATTCTTTCCACTACTCATTATTTTATTTAACTGAGAAATAAATAGGCATTTGACTTGATGTCATGAATTTGTCTTTTGCATTTTCTTTAACTTTCAAATAGTTAAGTTAAATTTTTAAGGATATAAAATCTTGAATTCTCTTAAATGAAATACTAAAATATGCCATTTTCATTGCATCCAAAGGCTAATCTTTATGTTAGTATATATACTTATGACTATATGTGTCAGTTTATATTTTGCCACTTCACATCAAAAAACAATGTATGCATTAGTGTGCTTAAAGTATTTTTTTTCCCCGTCTGCTCAAGGTATGCTGGTTTTTAGATGGACTGAGGTGTTGATTATTGACATCAAATGTGACATTGCATCTAGTTAATAATAAAAGGATACTTTCAAAAGAAAAATGGTAGATTGATTGACATCATATACTCATGCAAAAATTATGTTTATCAAACCAATTTCTTCTCTAAATACTAATTGTGTTCCCTAGGGATGTCTTGAAAAATGTACCATTTCAAACTCTGTAGGAAACAGCTTTTGAAATCTGCAAAGTGAATGAACACTTTATATAGAGCCAGTAAAACCAACTGTTTGAGGTCAATTTACAAAGACTGGGTTATTACAATAGTTATTCTCTAAATTACTAATTTGTTTGAGACCACCCTCAAGCCCTCCCTTCACCAACACACAGAAAATGGGTAACTTTGTTGTGCTATAGAATCGACTACGGTATTTTCCCTTGTAAAAGATAATTTATATTAAAAACTTATTTATGGAAATGTACTCATTTCAAGGTTCAGTTGTTCTTGCTCAAGTGAATTAGAAAGTTAGGTTCCGTTTAGATGTTGAAGTTTTTATGACCCAGGAATCTGTTTATTTACGGAGTAGCAAATTTCATAAATGAATGAATGGATATTTCATAGTTACTAAAGCATTCAGTCTCATAACTTTCAGGTCACATATGATTTGGTAAATTAACGTCACAAAAATCTACCTGTCCAATAGAGAAATAAGACCTACTGAAACTCAGCAAGATGTTTCCTTTACACATTATACTGTCTCTCATGTTGCTATAAGATTTCATTCATTCATTTGTTCATTCATTCAAGAATATTTGTTGAACACTGACAGCATTCTAGATGCTAAACATAACGAACATGTTATCTGTTCCACTGGAGTACATACATTTTTATAGAAATATGTTTTTAAATGAGAATCCCTAAAATAGGGGTTCATTTATTCCTTTTCCTTCCAACATGCTTAGTATAGAACACCTAGTTTAACCGTATCCAGTCA
Organism: Ailuropoda melanoleuca; assembly: GCF_002007445.2. Taxonomy (NCBI): domain Eukaryota; kingdom Metazoa; phylum Chordata; class Mammalia; order Carnivora; family Ursidae; genus Ailuropoda; species Ailuropoda melanoleuca. The sequence continues at coordinate 113,827,259 of NC_048225.1, forward strand.
GAGTCTTTACAGAGGAGGTAACATTTGGGCTAGGTATTGATAACAAGTGGCATTCTGTGCAATGAAGACATTTGTCTAGTGGGAAGCATTATTCCAGGGCAAAACGTGTGAAGGCTTGTATCTTGAAAGGGTCTGATGTGTTTTTGTAACCAATAAAATTCTTCAGTGCAGCCACAGAATGCCTCAGGTTATTTTCATCAGAATTAAAAATGTGTCAACTTTATTGATGTCCTAACAGAACTCATGTGTCAATATTGTCACCAGTATAAATCATGCTTCTGAAAATGCAGGCTACTCAGTTGCTTCTTCCACTAACTCTTCTTCAAACCTGCCACAGCCCAGCATGTGCTGGCGTACAGCATCACACACGGGAGGATTTGAGAAGCCTCAGACAGCATACTGTTCCTTACATCCCCAAATCCTTTGTGGGAATGAATAAATAAGCAAACAAAAATGCAACACTGTTTCTACGGCTTAAATCTGCAGTTGTTTAAATATTTCATTGATGGTATCTGCCTTTTCTTTACACCACTTATGTACTCTTTCTAAAAATGCTACTGAAGATTTTTTTCTTTTGCTATTGAAGAGTAATGCTTATCACCCTTGAAAGTTTTTATAACATGGTGCTTTCTAGATTGTGAGGGCAGTTGGAGCTGTCGTATTACTGTGGCCATCGATTCTTATGCTACCAGAATGCCACACCTAAAATAATTTTGCTGTAATTTCTGTCTTTGTTCTACTATGTCATCATGTTAGAAAGAAATGCAAAGAAACTAGGGTTTTGTTTTTTGGGGGGGTTGAATAAAACATTAGGGAAAAAATCTCCTATGACAAAAATGCATTCTTCCACATCTGGAGGCTCATTTTTCATGCAGTAAGGCTTCATATGATGGCACTTGGAAAAGGATAGCTTGAGGTAAATTTAGAGTGATGGAAAAAAAAAATCTCAATGGAGAAACACACCGTGACTCTACTACTTTAATTTAAATGTGAAATAAGACACACATTTGCTCATTTTGAATAAGTCCCTTCCTATGAGATGGCACACCAATGTGCAGAAGTTGGCGTTCATTCTGAGACCCAACTTCTATTCATATTTTGACATTAATGGAGAAGGTAACAGGGTTTACCTCACATTAGGGGTCATGGGAGAAAAGCCTTCCTTCCACTCACCCTCCATATGTACAAAGTTAACTTCTTTACTTAATAGCTACAACTTAAATATATTTATGTGATAGGAACAGGTCTCATGGAACTGGCCCAGTCTTTCCATATTAGCAAAGCAGGACATGTCATTCTGTGTTCATTTGATCTTATTGCAGAGGAGGGGAATGAAAGGTTTATTCTTTTGAATTTTATCCCCCAGAAACTACATCCTCTTTTAGGGCTTGAAACATTTCATTTTGGAGGTTTAAAAAAATTAGAATCTATGCCAGTAAAATATAAACTTAGATTTTATGGTATATATAGCTAAAGTGTTTAATTTTAAAACATTCAAGTCCAACAATTCTTTGAAAATAAGAGGCATATTTAATTTTTAATACTTCCATTTATTTATTTTAAAGATTTTTTACTTATTTTAGAGGGGGGAGGAAAGGGCACAGAGAGAGAGAGACTCCTCAAGCAGACTGCCCGCTGAGCATGGAGCCCGACATGAGACTCCATCCCGGGACCCTGAGATCATGACCCAAGCTGAAATCAAGAGTCAGACAATTAACCAACTGTACCACCCAGGCACCTTGAATACTTTCATTTAAAGATAAGACAATTAATGGATCCTTGAGGAGTCACATGGAAGTCTCTTTCCAGACTGTTATTGCAAAGAAGTACATTGAGAAATTTGTAAATAATAGAAAGGAACAGGAGTTAGAACATACCTCCTTTTATAAACTTAATTGCAGCTAAGTTACTATTATCTACAAGTTAACATTTTCCTTAAAATAGAAAAAATAACCTATGATTTCTTATAACTTGTTCCTCCTGCATCAAATTCAGAGCAAAAAGGAGGGCATGCCATCACTGTGTTCTTGGTAGTTTTATCTGATCACTAAGAAAACAAAGCACTGGAAATCATAAGGGTGGGCTGATGCTTACAATGAGGAGGTCGCTGGCCCCCATTAAACCGTGCCTGGCTCACCTCAGCATCAGATGATAACAGCACGCTCACCAGGTTTTCCAAGTGATGAAAATGTCAGGGAACCTGAAGTTATGGTTCCCCCAACAACCATAACTTGGCTATTTTGCACAGAATTATTAAGGAAGAAAAGTTAGAAACTGACAAATCATATAAACCTACAGTTACACTGTGTTTGTGTCTACACAGAGCAAAAATTCAATAATGAGTCAACTTAACTGTGCAACTCAGACAAAATCACCCCTTACCTAAGATAATCATAAGAATAAAACTATTTTTGTTTAAACTAAATTATCTGGATAATTAGCTCAATATTCTATTCTGTACATGGAGATGTAACAGGAAAAATAACTACTAGAATGATTTGAACTTCAGAATATAATAACAATTTAGATTAAATTGGTGTGTTTTCTCTCTATCATGAACATATAACTAACCAGAATAGATCACTTGACCAAGGAAATTGACTTCAATTTATATTTACACTCACAGATATATTCATAAAGGGTTGCCCAGTGAATCTGGAGTTAATTTTACTTTTTGTGTCAAAAGAAGTGCCATTTAAAAAAACTGATTCTAGATGTAGCTATTGTGATATCAGGTCAAGATGGGTAGAGACACTTCAGTGTTCCATTTATTTACGTCTATGTAAAATAAGAAAGAAAGAAGGAATTATGGAGTCTGAGGAGAATAGGAAATTGCTTGTTCCTCTTAAACACATTAGAATTCAATTATTCCTCCGCATCCGAAAAAATAGCAACCAAACAAATAAGTCAACAAGACAAAAGCCAAAGGGTAGGGTCATTAAGGGACTGCAAGACTGGTGTGTAACAAAGTGAGCTGAGAGCTCGGGTCCTCCCCTGTGCTATATGAGAGACTGCTGGCTTACCAGCAGGGGTGGTGAGCCCTGGCTGCTAGCAGTCAAGGTGGGTAATGGCAGCCTCTACCGAGAAAGATCACTTCTTAACAGAAAAATGATCACAGCACACAGTGCCCACCAGTGGACTAATTTCCCGTTTTCTCTCAGAGTTATGAGAGAACCCTCCATGGACTGAAGGGGCCCCTAGCCTTTTTTTGGACTTACAAAGGGTAGAGGGCTAGAAAAAAACATTCTTGTCATATGAAGACTCACACCATTTATTTTTAATATTAAAAAGAAATGCATATTTTTTTCTTTTTTACCACAAGCTGCTTACATGGGTCATAGCAATTACTTGAATAAAAAAGCATTTTTTTTTTTTTTTGCTAGTCCTAGCAGGAAGGAAAAAATCCCTTGACATTTAGCATTATGAGGCTAGTCAAAATACCGCTCAGCATATTTTGTTAGATGTATACTTCCCTTCTAGAAGCAGCTGTCATCCATATATTCATGTCACCTTACATTTCAACTTGATTTGTGGGGATTTAACTATATCTCTTTTCTTAAATCTTAGAATTGGACTTCTCATTAAAAATTCTTAGAGGCATCACTAAAAATTCAAAAATAAATGTTTGGCTTTGGCTCTAACTCTTTTATAACTTTTCATTTTTTCTACAAAGAAACATTAACCTTCTGAGGTTTATTCTCTTTTTCAGACAAACATCTCATAGCTAAACATCTGACTCAGTAATGTTAAATAGTCAAGGTCTGGGTTTTTTTGGAAAATGGTATATTTAAGGCACTCAGAGTTCACAGATCATAGAAAGCTACTTTTCTATATGATTTCCCTAGGCAGTGTTGGTGACTAAGTAATGACCTGGGATAACAGTAATTAATACAGGAGGGCCTGGGTGGCTCAGTTGGTTAAGCATCTGGTTCAGCTCTGGTCGTGATCCCAGGGTCCTGGGATCGAGACCCAGCTCCCTCTCCCCCCACCCCCCAGTTCATGCTCTCTCTCTCTCGAATAAATAAATAAAATCTTTTTAAAAAAGCAATTAGTACACACATAGCCGAGGGTGTGGTGTGTCTTCCTCCACTAGACTGTGAGGTCTTTGAGACCAAGGGTTAAGCTGAATTCGTTTTTGTCTTATCCCAGTGCCCTTCAGCAGATAGTAAGCAAGAAATTGCTGAATACATGAATTTCTTCAACTGAAGTGATAATTAAAGAATGATGTTGGATGAAGTAAATAATGAATTAAAAATGGTGCAGAATAGTCCGGTGACCATGATACTGTAGGCTGACTTACAAAATGGCAATTGCACGTGGTTCTATTACTTCATCAGATTCACGTGATGCCTCCTCCCCAAGAACCTTACAATATCTGTAAGGTTTTCCTACTGCAATCCTTTAAGATGGATGGGGATTTTCCTTAGTTTTACCCATTCCCCAAAAATAATAAGACTACAATGAATATTCCTAAGTCACAGAGAAATGAAATAACCCACCTTTTACTGAGTTAACGTATTTTCATTTAATAACTATTTGAGTGCCCACGATATGCCACACATGATGCTAGTGACTGAGACTGCAGAAATGATGAAGGGAAAGCCTTGCCGCAGGGTGAATCTGACGCCATAACGGGGTGTTCAGACAAGTTGCCAGGCCAGTACATTACTGACACTAGTGATATGTAAGGGCGTTGGGAGAATACATTAAGGGGCAGCTGAGTCAGACCAGGAAGAGTGGGCAGGGAAGCCCACCATGAAACTTCCTGGCCAACGTGTGATGGATAATCTAGACAAAGGGAGAGGGGAACGACGGGGAGAAGCTGAGCGAGGAAGTATAGCACATCACAGGCCCTGGAAGTGATGTGAATGAGGCTGAGACAAGCCTAGGTGAGGAAGCTAGGGGAGGCAAGACCAGAGCTATAAACAGCATTCATAGTTGAGTGAGTCAGTGGTGGGTCCAGGAAAATAACAAAGTTGATAGAAAAGTTATTGAAAAACACGTCTGAAAAGCGTTCATAAAATAATAGTTGTGGGTTTTGGGTTTTTTTTTCCGGTGATGTGGTTACATTGCTTGGACTCATCAAGGCTGAGAAATCATTTAATCCCATCCAATCTCTTCATTTTATCGATAGCGAAAATTAAGCCTGGAGCATTTCCGTGACTTGCGTAAGGTCCCAAACCTGGTTCTCCAGCGCAGGTTGAAACCCACCCAGGTCCGCGGGCCTCCCAAGCAGGGCTCTTTGCTGACATCGCCAGTTTGCCTGTCTCCTGGTTTCTCTGAACCCTAGGTTGAATTCTTTCGTGCTAACTAATTTTTTGTGGGCTGAATTATTTTCCAGAAGTAGTAAGCATTTTGTTAAGTGCCCAGTCATTCCCTCCCCTCTTCCCCTCGTTTTGTAGCTGTTCAGTTTTTCCTAATTCCTCTATTACGTTTTCATGTTTTGCTAGAGCTGTGACAAAGGCAATAGGTTAAGGCTCAAACATGTACAGGTTCGACTTCAAAAGGCTTATTTTAAGTGTACAGTTAAGACGGCAAACATGAAACATGCTGACTGTTGCAGTTTGATGATTAATGCCACAGATAATCACCAAACATGTTTTATTGCGCAACTGATAACATGCACACACAATGGAGACACGAAGATACTCTGAACTAGTCAACGTGCCCAAGACTAAATGCCAGCATTTGTTTTTATAGTTTTTGTAATCTCACCTGCTAAGACCCTTATCTTCATAAAACCACTGAGTTCCTGAATAAATATTGTGCCACAGATTTAAATCTTCTGGGGGATTTGATGCAAGTGGTTGCTGGATTTTACGTCTCAGAAGCTCATATCTAAAGCAAAAGACAAGCAGAAACATCGGGATTATCTCAACTAATGTTATTACCAAAATTCAGGTTGTTTCATGGTATAAGTGTCTGGTGTGTGCACATAAACATAAAGAAAACATCTTAATTTACAATCATGAAGTTTTTTTTCCAGATAATCACTGTCTTCTGGCTCAAGTTTCAGGTCTTCAATTATTTTGAAATAATCAGCTACATTCACATTTTACTATTATCAGTAAGAATGATAACATTTTAGATTTCTTCTATTTCAGATTTGCCAAAACTTTATCGCCAGTTACACACAAAGTGGAAATACAAAATGCTTATAAAGTTAATGGTGTCCTAAGATGTCAACCCATCAATGCTTTATAAATAATGATAATATTATCAACTTGCTACTCTTGGCTAAGTGTCAAGTTGAGGCTGTTAAAAAGCTATTTCAGAATCACACGCGTTTCTTTCATCTTATCTATGTCCCTGACCACGTTCTTTACAAGTTTACAGATAATAATACCCTGCCAGAGAATTATTGTGTTAGTTTCGGAATTTTGAGGCATTTTTGTGTAAATGTATCATTTAGAACATGCATCAAGTTTGTCTAACATATAATAAAAATATATTCTGAAAACCAAGAGAAGGATTACATCAAGGATTGTTAGAGAACAGTGATTGTTGTTTCAAGGGGTTTTAGAGCTTCACAAAATTATATTTCTATATCAATGAACATTTATGGCTCCATATAAGTCGAGATACACAATATGAAATTGTATTCAAGTTATGAGTGGGGGGTATCCAATTAAGAATTAGTTCTACATTCGTACGTGAGTAAAAGCCTCCTTCCTTCCTTCCTTCCTTCTTTCCTTCCTTCCTTCCTGGAGATAAGACCATAGCAGAATCCAAAAGCACAGTCACCTTCTCTTACCTCAAATCTGGTCCGTTTGGTCTGGATGGTGGCTGCCATGAAATCCCAACATATGATTCACTTAGTGGAATCACCAACAACGGGTTAATGCCCTGCGGTAGGGTGGGGTGGGTGGTAATATGAGTAGGTAAACTCTCTGTGCACCCTCCTAGGTACCCATTTCCTCCTGAGCAAGCCACAATGGTGACAGAGTAATTAGTGAAAGGAATCAGATGAGTAATTACTCGACTTAACAGTGAGGAAGTAACATTGGTTATTGTGATCTGAGGATCAGGCATGCGGATCTCATAGCTAAGCACGTCTCCATTCTGCATGAGTGGGGGTTTCCAAGTGACCTGAAATAAAAGATAAATTTAGAATCAGTGTGACAACACAGGAACAGAACAAGTGAAGTTCACAAGACCTAGAATTTTGCCATGCCTTGTTTTCACTTAAGCCACTTTCTAAATGCCTCCTTACGACTTAGCCTTTTGCACTAGACAGTAATGAAGGGTTTGGGATCAATTAGCAGTACACCAGGAACTAAATGAAATGCTGTTTCCTGGGTTTGGCTTTTCATCGTGATACTTTCTAGGACTGTCAGACTAATACACACCTTAGCGATTCATCTCCACTGTGGGTGTTCTAAAGGACACAGAGCATACACATGGAGGAAATTCACACATCCGCAGGCATCAATGGGGCAGCGGCAGGATCTGACAGTTTTCTTGTTTATAACTCAATTAAATGAAACATCAGAACTCCCTGCTTTGTATTGTTAATATGTACTCCAAATATGTCACTACATTTTTTTGGGGGGGGGATGGTGAGGGTGGGGATCATTCTTTGCATTTTCTGAGTATGCACAATTGAGTTGCTGAATCTCACATGTGCATAATCTAGAAAGTAAAGCAACAGCAACTTCTATTCTCAGAGATAAGAGATAAGCCTTTAAAAAGGCAAGCAAAGGATGATTCTATTGAACAAACACATGGACCTAAACACCAGGAAAAAAGAAATGCTTTGTAGTGGAATACTACAATGTTTAATATTCCTTTTTTTTTTTTTTTGGGCTAAATTTTGTAAGGCTGTAGTGGTAATACACTCATGTTTTTGGGGTAGAAGAACCCTAGAAAAATATTCATAGGACATTAAAAAAAATCACTTTTTTACATACTATTCTGGTTCCTCTCTTATCATTGTCTTGCAATGTTTCTTAAATTTTAGAGTATGTATTTCATCTCCTAAGTAGATTGTAAGCTTCTTGATGGCAAGGCCTAAATTTTATACTGATTTAATGCATGCACACAGAGATGGAGTTCAGTAAGCAACCTTAGCCACAGCTGATTATATTTTTTTTCCTGAGCCTAGTTATTTTGAAAATTTAAAAGACAGATTTCCACAGAGTAATATATATCGATATCCACATTTGTAACTCTATACAAAATGAAAGTCAGAAAAAAGTAACACAAAAATTAGAATAGTGAAGGTCTAACTAGCAATTCTATCTTAAATCAAAGGGAAAACAGTTTTCTCCAGAAGGAATATCACCTGAGGTTTTCCGAGTGCTTTCTTCCTAACAAGTGACAGCAAAATGGACTCCCACCGCATGTCAGTTGTCTAGTTGCTTGATGACTACTGGCCTAACTTATAATTAGCAATGGCCCAATATCTATTCAGTTTTTACTGCATGGCTTGGAATTGTTAATTTTAAAAACTTCTTGCAGTGGTCCACACTGTGCTGGGGTGAAAAGAAGCTTTAAATGTGTTCCTTATGAGCATAGTGGATGTGTCCGGATGTAGAGAAAATCAAAGAAACCTAAGAGCAAAGGTTGTAGAACAGATACAGGATTCCGTTTGTTTTGGAGGTGCAGTGCTTGGTGGACACAAAAAACAAGTCAAGGTCAAACTCAGGGGGCTTCTTGTCATTAACATGACAAGTAAAAGAAAAATGGAAGAGTTAGGACAGCTAAATTCAACCCGACTAATATGTGAAATTCTTCTTTGCCTCTCAAGCCAGAACATTCTGAGTTCAGGTCAAGATTTGGCAGCACTTGAAAGAATTAAAACACCATACTGTTGCAAATCAGTGGCTTTATGATAAGTTGAAATACTGAAGAAGTTGTCACCTCAGTATTTTTTTCTTTCACAATTTTCTAGACTAGTTCTACCATTTAGCCTTCTTAATAAACTGAAGATCATTTTATCCAGTTTGAAACAAAACATTATTGCCATTCTGATTTAAATGATGTTAGGTGTATATGTCAACCTTGGAAGGATTGACTTATTGTGGAATTAAGTCCTTCCGTCCAGGAAGACAGCATATTCTCCATTTGTTTCAGTGTAAAGAACTTGAAAACAGCATGGGGTCTTGGAACCAACATATTGCTTTGGGGTGAATCCCAGCTCTTCTCTATATATAATCTCAGGCAGGTTACTTATACTGTCAATACCCAGTATTCTTGCCTGTGAAATGGGGGTAGTAATAGCATCTCTCTGATAGGGCTGGATTAAGCATTAAATAAGAGCAATTCCTAGAACTTAATATGAACTCAATAAATAGTAATCATCATTATTATTTTTATTTTCTTCCATAAGATGTTATAAATGTGTATATATATATGTATATATATGTATATATATGTATATACACACACACACATATATATATATACACACACATACATTCTGGTTTGATTTAAGCAGACATAAAAGACAGGTCCACCTTCACAAATAGGTGATAATGGTGATTAAGACTCAACTTTTTTCCCTCTGGCTTATTATCAGACTTGTAAAGGAGCAACACTAAGAGTACACACCCTAGTAACGCAATGCGTGGACAGAATCCAGAATCTGGCAGATGCTACCGCTTCTTGTGGCCCATGGTCACAGAGGGTGGCTTCAGCTGTCTGAGCCGAGCGAGGACTCTGCCACATGAAGACTGAGAACTGCAGGCCTCTTGTCTTTTATTCTTCTTTAGCTGTGGAAGGTGGGGCTGCACTCGAGTCATCACCACCAAGGAAGTTTTTTTGCAGCATCACAGTTACATGACACAGCTATTTTTATGTTTTATTTTCTAGTAGTCCTCAATTGAATTCAAGACTTCAGTGTAGCAACCTCTAAACCTTTACAAGCAACCTTGTAAACCTTTCACTTTTATAAAGTGAAAAGAGTTGAGTCTTAATCACCAGCAATCTTAGAAATTGACTTTATCTTAATCTGATTTTACATTGAATTTTTGTTGGAAATGGCTGCTGAATCTTCTAAGTCCTTTTCCTATTGCATCTATTGATAAAAAAAAAATTATATGAGCTTTCTGCTTTGATCAGTTGACTTAGGACGGATGTTGATAGATGTCCTGATGTTGAACCATCCTTACATTTTTGGAGTCAAACTAAATGTCTCCTGGCATGTCATTCTTTTAATATACTCCTTAATTCAATTTTTGGTGATATTTTATTGAGAAGTTCTGGATCTATATTAATATATGAAATTGGTCTATAGTTTTACCAAACGATCTTTTTCAAGTTTTGGTAGAGCATTTTTGCCAACTTTAGAAAATGCAATGAATTTTCTTAAGTGATTAAATACCAAATAAAACTACATGTTTTTTACTTTTTCAGATAACCTCTTTGACATCATTTATTATTTATTTTCTTTGTAATCAAATAATCAAACACAATATTAAGAATATGACTTTGATATATAGCTGTGCTCTCCAATTTTCCCTTCTTAAAGCTCAAATGTATGCCAAGTCATATCACCTTTTTACACTTATTACTATGTTACTTTGTTTTCTATTTGACCTAAGTATACGGAGTTTCCCTTGCTTTCCTGGGTAGACCATGACTTCTCACGGGCAGCACGGGGTAGCAGTGAACAGAACATATGGCCCAATATAGAAAGAACTAGGGAGAAATACCTGCCCATTCCTGTTCTCCCCCATCCTATTGACTGGTATTCTTTATTTCTCTTAAGTTGACTTGTTTTTTTTTTCTCCCAAGTCCTTGTCACTTCTGGGCATATTATATATTTATTCATGTAGTTCTGCCTAAAATGTAAGCTCCATGAAAGTAAGGATTCTGTTTTGGTCTCTGGTATGTCTTCAGTGCTTAAAGAGTCACTCATGAAGGTATGTCGCTGTTCAATAAATACTAGCAGAATGGGTTATTATCGTTGTTGCTGTTAATATTATTGATGATTTCTTTCATCCTAATACTTCAGAATGATTCTATGTGGTAAATGTTGAATCAATTTCTTAACCAGTGCATTAATGACAATACTTCTCATTAATATTTTATGTGTATGCAATTTTAACTTTTAAATCTTTTATTTTACAAAGAGAAATCACTCTACTGCAGTCACATGCCTTTATGTACCAGATAAGCCATATCACTGGAAGACATACTTTGGCAGTCTTAAGATCTTTCGGAACATACTGTGAACCAGTAATACTGAAGCACGGATATGTCTTTTTAATATTTAAATACATAGCTGACTACACTAGATTCAGCTGAATATTCCTGAGGAGTCTCTTCATTGATAACTTTTGATTTTCTAGATATAAATAAAATGAGAATTAATTAAAGGTATGATTTTAAAAAACTTTCATTAATGTACAATGGCCATATATTTCAGGTACCTTCTTAGAGGTTTTAGATTCCCGACCTGGTAGGTGAGAGCCTGGGAGATTGAGCTCCCTAGCCAAGCTAATCTAAACTATACTCTAGCAAGCTGACAAGCCAGGTACATCATTTCATCCCTGGATGAGGTTACAAAATCAAAAGCGGGAATAAAAAAAAGAAGAAAAATCCAGGCCACTTTTTTGGATGTCTTTGATCATTATTTATATATGCTGAATCAAGTAGAATTGTGCATGGAGACATTATTCTTCTGAAAATATTTGTTCTTTTTTCAGATCTGGCTAATTATAAAATTTTTGTTATCCAGAAAAATGTCCATTACGTAGCTTTGCCTTTGAGAAGGGACAGTGCACATGTCACATCATACTGATTGGTATTGCTACTGAAGTTTTGCAAAATTCCCTCAGGATTAAAACAAAAAGTTATTTCTGGAGTGATTAATAACTCTAGGTTTGTTCGGGGTTTTGTTTGGTTTGGCTTGGTTTTTCTTTTGAATGAAGATCAATTCTTAAGATTGCCCAATTCGTACAATAAACATTGTATATCATGTATTTCAAATTAATTTCCTTTTAGAGTGTTACCAACAGAATTCTATACACTTTTGATATTTCTATCAAAAAGCTGTGTTGCTTTGACCAGTCTCTTATTGAAACTAAAAAAGGCTTTTAAAAATAGCTTTTAGTTTATAGGTCAAATTAGATTTCTTCAACAATTTACACTATTTAGCAACACCTAGTGTTTGCTTTTGTGGGGGAGAGGGAACACACAACATAGATCCACGTAATAATTTCAACAGATGAACTTTGCTGTTATGCAAATATCCTTTGTTTTGTGCTCTGGTGAGCAAGCTACTGTACCAATGCTTTTGGCAGTAGTACAAGACTGAATCCATGGAAGCATGTGTGTATTTACACAAAAGAGGCTTCTAAGCTACAAAACTCCCTCCTGTTTGGTTACACTAATTTCCCTTGAATGAAGTTTGTATGCAAGCCAAAACAATGGTAGTTATCCTGTCCTCTAGAGTTCATTCCCAGTAGAATGAAGTGAATAATTGAACACTTTCTAGATAGCCCAGTAATATGCTATTTTTATTTCTTTCCCCATCATTTTGATTCTTTGATCATTAAAAAAAATCAGAATATTGGTAATTGGAACTTTTGTTAGTATGCTAATCCATTTCTCCACATTTTCCCATCTCTTCTCATTTTCTGATCTATTTAAATCTGATGTGGTGGTTAAGCTAAGCATCCCATTGTGGCATGCAAAGTATTTCAGGTGTGTGAGGCAAATGGAAGCATCTCAACAATATAATTAAGGGGATACAGGGAGAAATGAAAAACTGACATCGAATTCAAGATAGTTTGGGCCAAAGGCCAAAACCCAGTTTCTCCAGTGAATGCCTAAAACAACAAATGTGTGCATTTTGTCAGTAGATGGCTCTGTTCAACACAGAGTCAATCCAGGGTAAATTCCTAAGTCTGTAAAGGAGACAGAACACTCAGTGTCTTACCTCAGCTGTATCGGGTCCTAGCACACGCACCATGGGTGGCTGTACCCCAGCAGGTCGTGAAGGTCTCGTGGTCACTTCTACCCAAGCGCTGCTATTTGTACCTCCATTAAGAGTGCTCATTAGTACCCTGTATTCATATTTTGTCCATGGGCTAAGAGCAGAAGTCTTGTCAATAAACTTCATAGAATGATTTCTTGGGAGAGTCACCAGGGTAGTAACTTCTTCCTCCCCTTGGATTCTTCTGTCAATTGTGAAGTTCTCCACCAAGCCATTGGGGTGCTTGGGGGGTTGCCAAGATACAATCACAGATGTTGGGGTATCAGAGAACAACTCTGGACTTGGGATGTCTTCCGGTGCATCTGGGAGTGTCCATACGGTCTGGGACTCTGGTGAGAGGGAACACCCTTTCGAAGTACAGGCTTCCACCTGGAACTTATAGGCAGTATATGGGTGCAAATGGATCACTGTGCAATTAGTGACATTTCCAGAAGTTTCCAGGGAGCGGTGGCCATGTTGGTAAATATTATAATGGGTAATGACCCCATTGCACTTTAAAGGATGCTGCCAGGTAACCAACATCATTCTTGACTTCACGTCCAGAAGAATTGGAGGGTCCATAGGTCCAGGTTCTATAAAGTGGAATAAATTCAAAAGGTGATTATCTCCTGCAAACTCCCCATATCTCTTCAAAATGAGGCTAAAATAAATGACAACTCTTCTATAAAAGTATGCAAAAGAAGTACTTGTTGAATATTACAGAGCTAAATCGTCATCTTCCTTTCTAAGATAACTTCATCAAAATCATTCCTCTTTCTTAATGCTAATGATTAAACAACATATCAGGTGGATTTTCTGCACTAAGGCTATTAAAAGGGAAATATACAAGAGGGCTATTGTAACCAAAGTTACAGCTTCACCACACTTTTCTAGAGCCTCAGTAACTAATTATAATCAATAACACTAACATAGCAAACCTGCATATTTTACAGCCAGTAAAATCCTTCAGCATCT